>NW_028288931.1:1877142-2190000 GCF_059628265.1 Tinamus guttatus
CCCCTGAGCACATACATGTGCAGGCCCCTGTGCACATACATGTGTCGGCCTGCGAGCGCATACGTGTGCAAACCCCCGTGCACATACGTGTGCTGGCCTGCGTGCACATACATGTGCAGGTCACCGTGCACATACATGTGCTGGCCCGCGAGCACACACATGCGCAGGCCCCCATGCACATACATGTGCTAGCCTGTGAGCGCATACATGTGCCGGCGCGCAAGCACATATGTGTGCTGGCCCCCATGCACACATGTGTGCCGACCTACAAGCGCATACGTGTGTAGGCCCCCCCGTGCACATACGTGTGCCAGCCTGTGAGCACATACGTGTGCTCGCCCCTGAGCACATACATGTGCAGGCCCCCATGCATATACGTGTGCCAGCCTGGGAGTACATACGTGTGCAGGCCCCCGTGCACATACATGTGCTGGCGTGCAAGCACATACGTGTGCAGGCCCCCATGCACATACGTGTACCGAACTGCGAGTGCATACATGTGCAGGCCCCCATGCACATACATGTGCCAGCCTGCAAGCACATACATGTGCAGGCCCCCATGCACATATACGTGTTGGCCTGCAAGCACACACGTGTGCAGACTCCCGTGCACACACGTGTGCCGGCCTGTGAGCGCATACGTGTGCGTGCAGCTTGCACAGCAGCACCAGGCGGATCCCAACTGCTGCGTGGATGAAGGGGGCCAGGTTGGAAGATCCCATGGAGACAGAGGGATTAAAAAGAGAGAGGGAGCTAAGAGGTGCACGGAAGGACCCAGAGCAGAAGCGCCACCCGCGCGGAGCTGCAAGGTCATCCCTGCGCAAGGGACAGATGGCACCGGGAAGGGAACAGCAGAGAGGAGGCAGCGGGAGCCTTGGCTCCCATGGGATTGGCCTTGGGATGGAACAGGCTCACGAGCAGCAGGGCCCGAGGCACCCGGTGCCTGGAAGTGCCGGGAAGCCCCGGAGCTGCCGCAGGGCAGGAGCGCGGGCTCCCTGCGCCCTTGCCAGCCTGGAAAACACCGCGCGGGAGCGGTGCAGGCGTGGGGGGAACGCGGACGGGGAGGCTCCAGCTCCTTATCTGATGGGGAAGGGAGCATCCCGGGCCGTGCTCCTTGTGCACAGGCAGCTGCGGGCACAGCCAAGACAAACTCCAAGCTCCAGGGTCCGTGGCAAAACCCAGACCGAGCAGGAAGCTGCAATGCAGCGACTGCCCCGAGCGCTCCCTGCCTGGCACTTTCAAGGTGTCCTGGGCTGCCTTGAACCCGTCGTTTCCTTCCCAAACCAACAAACGCAGGAGCCAAAAGCGTCAGCTCTGGCACGGGACAGTGTCCTGCCTGGCGCGGGGAGCCCCTCCGGAGCGGCAGGGCCGTTTTCCGGCGTCAGAGCGTGCCTGCGGAGCGCCGCGCTCCTGCCAGCAGCGGCAGCTGCTGCTCCGCACACGTTCCCCAAGTGAATAGCAGGAAGTTCAATCCCCTCGTCCCGTTGTTTTGGGGCCGGCAGCTGGAACAACCGCCCACCTGCGGCACCACCTTGGGGACAGAATAAGGGTCCGTGGACAGAGGGACAGCCCGCATTCCCAGAATTGCTCCCGGTGCACGGGAGCGAGGCCTGCGCTCCGGCCGGCGTGTGGGAGTGGGCTGCAGTGCACCCGGAGCAAGGGCACGTATGGATGCAGCGCCACGGCCCGTGCCAGGGCTGCCCTGCATCCCGGCATTCCGGGCAGGAACGGCGGCACTGGCACCCGTGCATTCCCTGCCTGCGTTCCCCTTGCTGCAGGCTGCAACCCCGCGCGCTTCCCCGCCGCCTCCCGCATCCTTAGCTCGGATGCAGAGCCCTGCTCCCCCCGGGACGCTCCGGAGGCAGCAGCCGTCACAGCTGGGCTGAGTTTGACAGTCATGCACAGCTGGGAGCCCAGCTGAGGAGGAGGAGGAGGAGGCAGCATGGAGGAAGCCGGCGGCGCGGCCCCTCCGTGCGCGCCGGGGCGGGAGACGCCGACACGCACAGGCCGACATTGTTGCTGCGAGAGGAAATTATTAATTTGCCGGGCACAAAGCTGGCGGCCGGCCAAGAAAAACCAGCGCCAGGAGAAGCCTCTCCTGCCACCCACCGCTCGCGCCAGCCTCCCCGTGGGGACGAGGACAGGGACGGGCCCCCCACCAGCCGCTTCCCTGTTTATTTTTGCCCGCGGGCCCTCCCTGCCTCCCTTTCCGAGCGGGGAGCCTGAATGAAGCCAGATCCCTGGACACATTCCTGGGTTTTTTTTTCGTCTTTTCCCTCCCCTTTTTCTTCACCCCCCGCTTCTCTCCCCGGCTTGGCACGAGCTGCAGGACTGCGCGGGCTTGGCAGGCGCGGGGGGAGATGAAAGCCGGCCTCGCTCCAGCTCTCCCTTCCCGTTCCCACACTCCGCCCGGCGCGCCGCGCTCCTAATGGCTCCCAGGCGCACCTGGAGGAGGCCGCGCGGCCGCCGGAGCAGCGGGGGCCCCATGGACATCACGGGCACCACGGAGCCCCCGGCCGCAGCGCGCAGGGTGCCCGTCCCTCCCCAGCGCTGAGGCCGCCCCGCTCATTGCCACGGGGTGCCTGAGGTGGCCCCTGTGCAGTGGCCGCCCCACTTTGGCACCTAATGTCACCGTGGCCTAGCATTGAACATGGCCACCCTGGCACCTAACATGGCCGCCCACCCTGCCCTGGCACCTAACATGGCCGCCCTGGCACCTAACATGGCTCTGCACCCAAGGCCACAGCGTCCCCCGAGGAAAATCCCTCCGTCCTCAGCTCGGGGGGGGATCCGAGCGGCTGCCCTTCCTGCCACGGACACGCTGCACGTGCCAGCTGCCGCCGTGGCTGCTCCAAGCTGGCACGGGGATGCCCGCCACATCCTCGCGCGCTCCCCCAAATACCCCAACGCGGAGCCAGGACGGGAGCAACAGGCTGCACCAAGGGCGGCTGTGCCCCCGGCCGAGCCCCTGCGCTGAGGAAGGGAGGGTGCAGGAAGGAGGCCACCATGGTGGCCCGTCACGCCCTCTCGTGGCACCCGCTTGGCACCACAGTTGTCACCCGTGTCACCACGTCATCCCCCCCTGCACAAATCACAGACGGGTGGCTCACGACAGCTGCCGGCCATTCCCCGATGAAGGCTCTGGCAAGGACGATGTCCTCCCCGTCTCATCCCGCTGCGTCCCAGGTTGTCACGACTGCCATCGGGCTCCGTTTTAGGCCGGGGAAGTGGCACTGAACATGCCAGCTTCTACCTCCCCGGCCGGGATTGCTTCATGTCCAGCAGGAACCCACCGCTCCGAGCGCACTGCTGGACATGGAGGCACCCGGAGCGCGTGCCGGGTCCACAGCCGAACATGGGCTCCAGATGACATTGTGCCAAGCGCCCATGAATGTGGAGCACCGGTGACAGCTGGAGCTCCAGGGGCCACCAGGAGCACCAGGAGCCCTGGAGCACCCAGAGCCTTCCTTGTCCCCTCGCCAGGGAACCTGCTGCCTCATCCGCAGGGCTGGCCTGGAGCTGCCTCTGCCTCCCGCAGCTCCGCGGGCTCTATCAAGGCCCCACTTCACTGGTGGCCTCCGCCACGAGGAACCATTTCCAGCTCCGGTGACAGAGGCGCCAGCGAACACGGCTATTAATAGCAGTGTCAAAGGGACGAGATGGCCGGGCTGTCCCCATGCTGGCACGGCCGCGCTAGCGCTGATAGCGGCTGCCCTGCGCCTGTTCTCGCACCGCCGGGTCAGCTCATCTACTCTCCCAAGGCCGGGTGTTTGTGGCACCCTGTCACCCTGTCACCGCATCCCCTCTGCTGACATTTCACCCTCTGGAGGTGGCTGCAGATCCCTGCTTGCTCCTATTCTGCACGCCGGGAAGGACAGCAAGCCGGACAGCGAGTGTTAAAGGAATGAAATGGGATCCCTGGGCTCGCGCGGCACCTTGGGACCCGCTGCTGGGGCACGCGGGCGTCTCCGCAGAGAGAACGGATTTTACGGCACCAAGGAGCTCACCTGGATTTTGGCTTCTGTTCTGCAAATTGCCTAGAGGCACCTTCCAGATCCGATGCTACCTGCGGGTGACAGGTCACACTGATCCTGTTAGGGTGATGGGGAAACTGAGGCAGAGAGGGCTCGTGACTAACCTTAGGCAAATGGAGACCAGGAGAGCACAATTCATGCTCTGCCCCACCTCTGTTCCACGTAGTTCTTCATGGGGGTGTTATGTTCTCGGGAACAGACCTCAAATTCTCAGGAGTTAAACCTGATTCATCACGAGAAATGATTCTTTTCAAAGGCCGTGATTACCCTGTGAAGATCTGTGCTGACAAGAGCTGAGCAGCAGCATAATTCCCCATCCATCAGCTCTGCCTCCGCTCTCTCCTCCTCCCCATCCCTTATTTCAAGGCACATGCATTGCAAAGCCTTGCAACGCCTGCTCCTTTGAAAAGGGAGAAGCTTGAAAAACAGGCAGTGGAACAAAAATGCTGCCTTGCAGCAAACCAAGGACAAGGCACCGCAGCTGCGATTGCAGCAACACCCCCCTTTCCCCTTGCTGCATTGCACTGGCCCGTCTCTTCCCAGCCCGTTGGCCCTGGTGCTCCCCAGGAGCGTGTCCCGGGATAAGGGCAGCCTTTGTGCGGATGCGGGAGCCAGGGCTGGCTCCGGCACAAGGAGCTGAGGCCCAGACGGGCTGACCTCGGTGCTGGCTGCGCCTGCCACAACTTGCGCTGCTGCAACGAGCAGCTCCGCAGCCCCGGAGTTCAGTTTGTCCCTCCAGGCGAGTGGAAGAACATGCAGACGTGGAGACGGAGCCAGGAAAAGCATCCTGAGCAAACAAAGCCGCACAGGAACGCTCTGCTGAGGGCCACCCAGCCCTTAAACTAACACCCAAGGCAGAGATGCTGCCCTGGGGGCTGTGGACATTCCTTGGCTCTATTTGATGACTGATGGAGAATTTGTTGCTTCCTCTTAACCCATCTGTTCTCCTTATTGGTGGGGAGGAGCCAACACCAGAGCAGCAGCACTATTTGGATACACGTGGTATTTCAGCAGCAATAAATCTCCTCTAAACAGCTTTTGCTGCCTCCCACCTGTTGGCAGGAAGAGCAACAAGATGACAAAACTCTTCTGCACATTTGTTTTTTTTTTTTTCCAGGGCTTCAAAACAAGACAAGGTTTCAATAAAAGCCTGTTCCCAAAGGAAAAAGGCAGCTGGTACCACAGCACATCTCATCCTCAGAATGTCACCTTTCCTGGAGGCCTCTGATCCTCAGGTAGCAGCATTTGATAAATTTCCTGAGTTCCCTTAAATCCTAAAATACCTGTTTTTGTTGTTGTTGTGACAGCAGGATCCAAATAGGGTCTGCAGACTCTTGCAGGCTGCAACGGGGCGTGAAAATACCCCTTGCAAGAAGGGCAACAGAGACCTGGTGGGGACCAACAGGGTTTATTACAGATAAACACCCAGAGGGGTTTCGTTAACAACTCGGTTCATTCACAAGAAAAGAAACCGTGGGGGACAGTGAAGTGAAGCCCACAGCAAGGACACACAGCAGGAAAGTCCAGTCACCAGCCCCTGCGGATGGGAGATGTGCCAGGCCAGCATTCCCGCGGGACCGTATCGCTTCCCCAATCCCAGCGGGGATGGACGTCCCGGCTGGGCACACCGGGAAGCACACGAGCAGCAAATCCACATCAGCCGGTTGCAGTGACAGAGAAAGGGAGAAGAGGAAAAAACAGAATATGAAACCATGAGGCTAAAAACTCCAAGGGGCAGATCCTCCCCGTGCCGCCTGGAGCAGGAGGCCGAGTGGGAGCATCACTGAGACCAATTTTCCCAGCCCTGTGGCTTCCAATGAGCCCCCTCAAGGGGCATCCCTCACATTCCTGCCAGGGGGGCATCCCTGACATCCCTGCCGTTCCCAGCCCTGCTCCGTCGGGATTTCCTAAGGGCTCTTCCAACGTCATCTCTGCGCAGCCCATCCGTGAGCTGAGCTCGGCACGACCTCCAAGACAAGATCTTCAGGAAACACCTTGGAAATGTTTACTTGCAGGCCAGGCCTTTATCCCACCCGGATCTGCCAAAAAGGTCTCAGAAACAGCTTGAATCCCAATATCTGGAGTGTTCATTAACAAGAAAAGACCTTTTTATGGAACCGAATATTAATAGATATGTCACTGTAATACTTCTTTCAAGGCTTTCTTTGTTTGGATCTTAGACCTTCCTCTGACATGTTTGTCACCCAAACGTGACAAATAAGTCTGTCAGAGCAAAGCAATTCAAGGGAAAGTGCAATATGCTTTTCATTGCTAGGGCAAGATTTAGTGCAAAAAGAAAACTTATCCAGAGCCACAGAAGATATCAGTAACTTGCTTAGATATTTGCCACAAATGCCACAACTTAAGCTCTAGCCTTGCTCTCAGAAAAAGTTGAGCTATTTTAGCTGAAATCTCCCTGCAAAATTGAGCAGGAGACAGAGAAATACCCAAGAAAACTTGAGCCCATGCAGTTTGCATTTGACAAAGCTGGAAGCAACTGAAAATAATATCCAGTCATACTGGGCATCCATCATGCCTATCACTTATACTACTTAGAAGAACACAAGGAATAATTCAAGAAAAAAAATACATATATATCTATCTCCTGAGAGCGTCCTTCAGGACAAGGCTTTGTGCAAGAACAGAGTAACTCTCATATTGATTTTGCAGTAGCTCTGCAGTTTGATTCCTCCTCCTGTTTTTAAATCAGGAATTTGGTTCTTTCTCACAGTGTCACTTACAGAGGTGTCTATTTTCAGAAACACCCGCGGTTTTAAGAAGCCGAGGAGAAAAAGATTATCAACTCCCATGGGCTCAGCTTATAGAAAAATTCCTTTACAGAGAATTTGAGCCCGGGGAGGGTTAATTAGATTTATCCAGTGGGCTTCACATGCTGCCTCTAATATATTAGGGCCTGCTTTTAACTTAATTCAAATGCTAGGCTTGTTTTTGAGGCCCCTGGAAGGCACATAGAAGGGCTGGGCTTTGGATGCCTTACCGAGATATATAAGTGCTCACATTTGTAACTGTCAAACTGAGCTTTAAAATCCAGGTTGTTGGTTGTTTAAAACCAACAATAAATTGGCCCAAAGTAGGAAGCAGGCTTTTTTTTTTTTTTTTTTTTTAAGTGCTTATTTCTATTTTTCCAAATTTTAGTGCATGTAGGGAAAGTTGCTGCACTGACAAATCTTGGTGGAAGGACAAAGACCTGGAAGATTTTCTGGTTGGGAACAGGGGCTTTCAGGAGGTTCCCTCTGAGGGAACAGTGTTATGGCTTAAATTTGATTAAAGACAACAGTTTCAAAGCTGCAAGGAGGCTTTGAGTGCAGGAAACCTCCCGGTTCAGCCTGAACTTCTTGATTAAAAAAAAAAAAAAAAAAAAAAGGCTTGGGACTTGGATTGGGAATTTCCAGGGTTTTAAAGAAAAAAAATGCCACTGGGTTAAGCCTGCCTGGCACAAGCAGTCCAAAGAGGGGAGATCCGTTCCCGACGCTTTGTCTGCAGCGAGTATGGAGAGGGAAGCGGCTCACGGGGCTGCCCGAGGGGCAGGGAGGAGCGCGGGGCCAGCGCTACGAGATCGCAACATTGCACAAAATACACAGCAAAAAGCTGCCTTCCAGCGTCCTGCTCCTCGCCGTGGCCCAGACGGGGCTCTGGGAAAGAGCCCGGCGCTCGCCGGGGCCAACGCTCTGCGCGCGGACGCGGTGGCCGGAGCGACATCCTCGCAGGCGTCAGCCCGGGCCGCGGGACCGGCCGGCTCCACTACTTGCTGTTCGGGGTTGGCTTGTCCTGCGCCGTCCGCTTGTGCTTCTGGGCCACGCCGTAGGGCACGTGGGCGGCGATGGTGCCCATGGCCTTGGCTCCCTCCACGTGGAACATCTGGTCGTCGAAGAAGATGTGCGGGCGGATCTTCCTCAGCAGCGGCCCCTTGGGAGCGCCGGCCAGGAATAAAGCCTCATCCGTCTCCAAGCCCCAGCTGCGGAGAGTCTTTAGGGCCCGGGCTCCCGAGCTCGCGGCGCTCCTGGCAGTGACCAGGTAGGTGCGAATAGGACACTCCATCCTCAAGCCTTTGGAATAAAACTTCTTCTGCAGCTTCCCCAAGGCCTCCAGGAAGCCCTTCAGAGGTCCCTGCAAAACGGAGAGGAAACCATCAAGACAGAAATGTCTTCCCCTCCATCCAGAGGAGACCCTCAACTGGTTCCCAGGGATGGAGCATCCCTTGGGCTGCCTCCCTCCCAACAACTCTCTGGTCACCCCATACCAGAGACCCTCAGCACTACCTGGGCCAGAGGCTTGTTTTCATGAGCCTTTTCGTGCTCAAAGAACATGTCCAGGCCGTGAGCCTTCACGATCTGCTCCGATTCATCTGAGAAGAGCACGGCGTCACCATCGAATGCCACCCGCAGCTGGTTGTCTGACACCTCCAAGTCCTTACTGGGGCTGAAGATGGTGGCCGCGGCGATCCCTGTGGAGATAAAGTGGAAGGCGAGAGGTGGCAGTTACCCAAGGGCCTGGCCTAGGGGGTCATCTGTGGAGAAGCAGAGCAAGATGTGATGGCTTGGAAGCAAACAGAGCAAGGAAATGCATAGAGCAGCCACAGCTTGGTGTTGAGGGATGTGGAGGCCCAGAGACCTCTTACAGCAAAAAAAGTTCCTAAATGACAGAATCCATTTTATATACAAGGGTTAAGAGGGGAAAGCAGCACCCTCGCCCCGAGGAGCTTGAGGAAAGCTGTTATTTCCATGCAAACTAGAGACTGTGGGGCATCAAGGATGTCCCAGCTGCAGAATAGCTATTCCTCCTGGACCAACCCCCTGCAGGCTCTGGGCTCCCCCCTGTGCCCCCCAAAACCAGACCCTGGACTCACCCTCTTCAATGGCCCCACTCACTTTCTCAGCATCGGAGGAGAGGTACAGGTTGGTGTGGTAGGCCTTGAGGTAACAGATGGGGCTGTTCCCTCCCGTCATGCAGAACCTCTCGATGAACAGATCTGTGGGCAGAGGGATGCTGGAGTGAACCTCTCCACCCCCAAAAGGGCTTTGATGCCGCTTCCTCGTGGCCTCCCAAGAGCCAGCAGCAAGCAGAACGAGGGCCAATTTTGGTACCATCTTCCACTCAAAGCCCAGGAAGATCTGGGAAAGCCACCAGCGGGTGCTTCGATGGAAGACATGGACATCTCCATATCTCCTTGCCAAGCCCTGGCCTAAAAGCCAGCACCCTGCTCAAAGGACGCGCTTGCTCCGAGCTTACCGTAGTGGTTGATGCTGTTGATCAAGCGAACCCCGACCTGGGCATGGTTGTTGGTCATGAGGACGATGTCGAAGAGCTCCTCGCTGTCGGGGTAGAGCTCGCGCAGCTGCGCGTTCACGGCCTCCAGCGCCTGCAGCACCCAAGAGCGACGGAGGGTCACCAAGGACCGCGCGCAGCCCCCAACCACAGCAAAACATGCATCAAAACTTGGCCCAACCTCAGCAAACAGCTTTAGCTGGGAAAAAAGAGACCATTTTGGGGGAAAAAATAACCCTCCAGCCACTCTATTTTCAAACACAACAAGTTTCAAGCTTTCATTAGGAGATAAGGCTAAATTAGCTTGAAGCTGCATAGAAGTGTTTTTCCAGCAAGCCACAATGACACAAGTCTCTCCCCATCAAGTGGATTTGTTTATTTATTGGGAATAGGCAAAAGAGCCCTTCAGCGAGGGCCAGCAGATGAAAGAGAGCCAGATCTGGTAGAGTTGGGGCAGCAATTGAAAAGCGTTTGCAAAATTTGAAACATTTCAACATGCTGAAATTAGAAGCTGTCTGGCTATGTAGCAAGACTGAAAAGAGGGGAAAATATTGGCTGTTTTTTTTTAAAAGACAAAAATCAAGAGTTCCCGAAAGAGAGACTTCAAATATGACTCAAAGACTCAAAGACTCAAAAAACTCAAAGAGAGTTTTTTTGGTCGTTGTTTTGTTTGTTTTTTGGGTTTTTTTCCTCCAATTCTTGGGCAATTTGGAGAAGTCAGCATCTCCCCAGTCCCAAAGAGGCACAGCCAGAAGGTCTATCCATGGTTACCTCGTTTCCACATACGTTTTATTTCCCATCACTTCCCCATCCAAGAACTTCCAAGGCACCCACCTTCCCCAAGGGCTTGGGCTGCAGGTTCCTGCCACCAGGCACCCCCAGATGTCCCACATTGTCCCCATGCCCCTCGGGGAGCAGGCCCTCACCTTGACGAAGGGGAAGGCAGCGCCGGGGAGGAAGGGCTCGTTCTCGTGGTCCAGCTGGTACTTCACATAGGCCTCCACCCCCTGCTCCTCGTAGATCTTCTGCTCCTCCTCCATGCGGAAAAGCGCCCGCGACGACACCGCGATGGTGATGGCGTTCTCGGGCTTCGGCTGCACGACACAGAACAAGGTCAGGGTACAGCAACAGGCACAACCAACACACGTTGGCACAACGTGCCCATGGCCACGCAGGGAGACCCGCTCAAACTGCCCACGCTCCTCAGCTCCCTGCCCACGTTTGTCCCAAGATGAGGGATGACTATGGGCACCTGCCTGGAAATCGGTGCCTGCTGCAGCGCCCGTTGGCCCTCACGATGTCTGGCCGTGCCGAGATGTGGGAATGGCACTGCCTGCGCATCTGCAGCGCTCGCGGCACGGCCCCAGGAAGGTCACCGTAGGAATGGGGCACCTGCAGCTCTGAGCTTGCAATGCTGCAACAGATGAAGCCTTAGAAACCATTAAAGCACCGTCCTAGCACGTCTGGGACCCCAAGGCCCTTTCCCTGCTGCTGCCCCCTTGTCCAAACCTCCTGCTGCAACCAGGAGCTCCCAGGGCTCATCCCAGCTCAAGGAGAACCATTTCCTCCCATGTCGAGGGGTTAATGGGGCTCAGCCAGCTCCGCACTCCCACGGCGCGGTCCAGATGTGACAAACAACCCGCGCCAGCGCCACTAACCAAACACCCGATATAGCTGCTGTGGGCGGAAACATGACAAACAGGTGGTGCGAGCACTGATTTATGAGTCATTATTATTAACATGAGGGCTTGATCCAAATCTACCTAAGTCAACAAGGGGCCTCTGGTGGGACTTGGCAGCAAGAGCGGGGACACCAGAAAAGCCAGGCTCAGCCTGACCCCCCGGCACTCTCTCCTTGGAGGGCAGGAGGGTGTTAATCCCTGTCACTCAGTGAAGCACAAAAACAAGTTCATTACTGGTGACCAGCAAGAAACCACTCGCGCCCAGGACGGCAAATGCAAACAGGGGATTTGGTGCCGGCAGCCCCTGTCCCAAATTGCCAGGCACCTGGGAGAGCCCCAAGCAGCGGGGTGAGAGGGTTCGCCCAGGACGTGATTCCCAGGCTAACCTCATGCATTGCAATGATCAGAGCTGGATCAAAGCTGCTCCAGGGACAAGCAGGGCGGAGGTGTCCCCGGCAGGCCCTGCTCCTGCCCGCGGGGCGAGCCGTGACCCGAAGCGCCGCAGGGCTTGGCGGAGGGTGCGACTCCGCAGGGAGCCTGGGAAAGGCCCCGGCTGCCAGCGATTCCGGAGCATCTCGCCCCCGGCTCCCCCGTGATTTCCAGGACCCGCACGTACCGCATCTCCTGGTGACTGATCCTGGGGAGGCGGGAGAACATCCCGGCCAGGCCGCTCCGCACGCCCCGGCCCTGCAAAGCTCGAGCTCCCGCCTTGCCTAGGGCCGGGCTTTGCGAAAGCGGTCGCTTGGCGAGGACTTGTCACCCCGTCGGCCTCGAGGAGCTCCTCTCCCCGCAGGGCTGGGCTTGCTCGGCCCGTCCTGCCCAGCACGACGCACCCGGGGATGAGTCAGCCGCGGCCCCGCATTCCCATTGCATTCCCATTGCATTCCCATTCCCAGCACCGCGGCGCCGGGCCGGCCCCGTGGCCCCGTCCCTCGGCCCCAGGTGCCTCCAAGGCTGCACCTGAAATCCCCAGCAAGCAAATTAAGCAGTGAGGAATTGGGCTAGATACAGATTAGCTCAGGATGGGAACATCGCTGTGCCCAGAGGGATCCCACTGCATTTGCAGAGGGATAAGAGCCTATTTCCAACCGGCTTTTTTTTTTAAAAAAAAAAAGGTGTGTGACCCACAGGACACAGTCATTTAGATGCCTGCAGAACCTGGACAGCAGCAGGGAGCGCAGCGCTGCTCCAGTATGGGAATCACAGCCAGGTTCCCAGCTGAAGTCCATTGAGATTTAGCTATTAACTTGTCATGGGTCAAATCTTCGCTCTAGCTCATTAATTAATAACTCAGGTGTCATGGGCCATTTATTAACTGAAAATATTAACAACTATTAAAGCTCTTGACACATCCGGCCATTGGCCTTTAGCAGGGAACACGGCTCCTTTGCACGGCTTCCAGCTCGCTGGAAATCTAAGTCATTCCCAAGGGCAAGCAGGAGAGCTGGTGGCACGCAGCCGGGCATCCATTCCCACTTCCCGGACCCTGCCAGGAAGAACATCCAGCCACACAAGAGGCTCCTGAGCAGGGAAACCAGGTCAGCACCACACAGAGCCCTGTGCATGGGGACAAAACCTGCACGCAGGCTCCTTACTGATGCCCAGCCTGAATTTGCCTCTCTGCCTGCAGCACCTTGTGCTGTCGAGTGCCAGAAGCACGGGCACCTTGCGCAATGCCAACAGGCTGCTCGGGGTCCCTTCCCTGCCATTTAAAGGCACAAGCCTCCAGGAGGTTAATTTAAGAGGTAATAAACACAGCAATAAAAATAACCATAAGCTCGGGGCCTAACCATGCCTCTGCGTGGGCTGCCGGAGCCCCAAGCGCCCTGCAGCCAGGAAGCCTGGCCGCTGGAAAGGAGACTTTGTGGATCCTGTTTGCTCCTGCCAGGGCAGATCTGCACCACAGGAGCATTTGCTCCAGGAGACTCTCACCCGGGTGTTAATTCAGCTCACAGCTCCAGCTGGGCTGGAACAGCCCTTCATTTCTCTGGGAAGCGCTGACATTTAAGAAATAAAGCAATTCTGCCCTGGAAGGAGAGAGCCTCATTTTGACTTCTCTTTGAAGTGGATGTTTCATTTAGGAGGCTGTTTGGATGCTTCTTCATCCCCACTATTACTGCACATGATCATTACTGCACTGGAAAATTGGCTTTAAAAGTCACGGCCCTGTGGGAACCATAGCACCTCAGTTCCCCCCTCAAAGGGCTGCAAGCAAGTCCACAAATCCCACTTTGCCCGTGAAACACCGCAGCTTTGGGGAGGAGAGGCCCCCACATGTATCAAAACAGGCACAGAACGGGGGTCCTGCTCACAGCCCTCGCAGGAACGGAGAGTTCAGCATTTCCAAACACACAATATTCACCCGCAGCAGCTGTGGGCTCGCACCAGGGATGAGCTCAGCACTGCTGCTCCCCTGCTTTTCTGCCGTAAAAGGACCAGGCAATAAAGGATGCGATTATTTATCGCCCAGCACCTCATTCTGCAAGTGCCCGTGGGCTACCCAGGTGCAGCCTCCTGTCCCGGAGCCTCCACTCCGACGCCCAGACCCAAATAAGTGGAGCTTCAGCCCCAGAGCCGAGGCCGGACAAGGTCGGTTAGAGCCCGGCATGGAGCACATCCCGGAAAGCAGCCACGGGGCTTTGCTCCGCCGAATCTCCAGGCCCCTTCTGGGCACTGGGTGCAGGTCCCTGCTGTCCTCCATGGGGACACACGTCCTGCAGGATCCGTGGAGCCGCATTTAATGCAGTAGAAACCCCCATTCCCACCAGAATTGCCTCCAGCAGCACCCGGAGCATGGATGAGATGTCCACGCAAGGGACGGACAGGCTGAATGTCTTCTGTTCACCAAGACAAAACACCAGCGCTCAGCTGGAAGATCCATCACAGCCAAGCCCCGTTTCCAAAAGCATCATGATATTCTTAGAGCAGGGCTCCATAAAGCACAAGGCTCATCCCAGAGCCAAGCCCCAGCTCTGGGACAAGGGCAGATCCCAGCAGTGCCTGGAAGCGGCACGTTGTCCTCCGCAGATCCAGCAGCTGGCTGGCTTTTAGGTCAGCCCTGTAATCGGATGTAGTCCCTAAGCAGTGCCCCAGGATTAGAGACAGACGTTTGGACACGCTGCATGAGACACGCACGAGGGGCGTGGGGTGCCCTCATGTCCGTGCCCAGATGGAGACACCTCTGAGCACAACCCAGGAGGAGATCCTGTTTGGGATCACTTGCCCAAGGAACACAGCAGCATGGGCAGCAGTGGCTTGAGACAGCATCTGGAACACCTGGATCACCTTTGAGGAGCTCCAGGCCAGCAGCAGCTCCTGTTGTCACCTCTGTAGGTCTTCACTAGCTGCAGGACCACAGTGGACACCCCATCAGCATCCCCCAAAGCAGCAGCCACTTCTGCACTGCTTGGGGCTGAATCTATCAGATCGACCTTGATCTTCAGAACTCAGATGACAGCTTGTACTCTGAGGACTTCCCTGGATGTCACAGAAGCCAAAGTCCTTACAGGCAATTTTAAAATACAGATGGGAAAATTGGATGTCCAGGACACCTATAGGGCTGGGTACAAGTGAGGCTGCTGGAGCAGCAGCTCCCATTAAGGTGGACTCTGGCCCCAAGTGGCATCACCAGGGAGTGTCTGCAAGCACGAAGTGAGGAAGAGGAGGAGCTCTGGGAATATTGCAGGGGGCAGAAGCGCAGGAGGAAGGACAAGGTGCATCTCACCAACACACAGGGCAGGCCCCTCTGCCCTCCATGCAGGGTGTTTCCAGACAATCTGCAGGTAAGGAAAAGCAGCCGGAATGCTCACAGCTGGGACCTGCAGTCTCAGATGCCTCAGATGTCTCAGACCTCTCCAGAGGAGTCACACAGGGACACTTTTCCTTATGGAAATGCACCAGCACCTCAAGACTTCCAGCCTTGCTGCAGGCAGCAGCGCTGCAGTGCCCTGTGCCATGCAGGGTCCCTGGGACAGATGGCCCTGGGAGCCGTCCCCAGCAGGTCACCCACGCGGCTATTCTGGGGGATGGCAGCACTCAGGAGCACTCACATTTCTGAACCCAGCAACACTCAGCCCTGGTTAGATAACACAGGCTCCTGCTCCGATCGCTGAGACATGAGGCACTCGGCTGGGGCAGCTCTGCCCCCCACGGCACCAGGACGGGATTTGGCCTCTGGATTGTCCCCCTGCTCTGCCCATGCAGGGGTCCCAGCCAGTCCTGGCCCCTGGCACAGCCTCCTGCCTTGGCACAGGGGACCGGCTGCTTGCAGGGCACCGAGCCACCCTGCAAGGACATGGAGCCTGCAGATGGGCAGAGGGACCCCCAGCTCCCTAGGGACCTGCAGGAAGCTGGTGAGACCCAGAAAGACCAGGGGGACCCTGGGGAGGTAGAAGAGAAGTGGCACCTAGAGAGACCCAGGGGCTTCCCCAGGGACGCAGGAGGACACAGCAGGGGACCAAGAGGAGACACTGGGACATGCAGGAAGATCCTGGCACTCCTAAGGGATCTGGAGGAGAAGGAACACCTGGGGTAGATCCCAATGGAGCTGAAGGAGGGGCACCAGCTGTGAGGGAAATACAATGGAGAAGCAGACCCTGGGGACCTGGAGAAAGCCAGGGAGACCTTGGGGACACGCAGAGGACCTGGAGGTCGTGAGACAGCTGAGGGAACCTGGAGGGAATGGGGTACCTGGGGTGATGCAGCACACAGAGGGGACACCCCCGTGATGGGGTGACAGGGACCCAAAGAACCCAGCAAGGACAGGGCCCCTGGGGAGACCCGGCAGGGAGGGAGCTCGGCACCCCGGGGGCTCTCACCGATTTGGGCTTCTTCCTGGGGGCGAGGTTGTCGTAGAAAACCTTGGCCTCCTCCCAGGGCCGCTCCGCCGCCGCGGGGCCCGGCGGCGGCTCCATCGCGCCGAGGCACCGGGCGGCGGCACCGGGCGGCTCCGCGGCGGCACCGGGCGGCTCGGGCTCCGCGGCCGGCTCCGCGGACGCGCTTTATACCGCGGCCTCCCGTGACGCTCCGGGGTTTCAGCCCACCGAGCGGCGGCGGCTCCTTAACCTCTTCGCGGCCGCGGCCGAGCCCGCCCCGCCGCCGCCGCCGCCGCCGCCGCCCGGTCCCCTCCGTCCCCGCCGCCCCCCCGCTCCGGAGCGGCCACCCCCGGCGCAGGGACATCCATGGGGACAGCGCTGCGCCCTCCTGCAGCCCCAGGGATGGGACCTGATGGAGTGAGATGCCGTTAGCAAAAGTGGGGGGAGGCAGGAGGCGACGTGGGGACCTCGTGGAGAGGACATGGGGGGTAGGAGGTCACCGGGGGCTCCATGGGGACACAGCGCAGAAGGTGATCGGGGGACCCCATGGGGAGGACATGGGGCAGGACATGGCCCCATGGGGACACAATCTCCATCACAGCATGAGAGCTGCCAGGGGACTCCTTTGCAGCCAGGTTTACCCACCCTCGCGAAGCGCCGTGACAGCGAAGGCTTCGCTCCAGCACCATTGCTCCCCGACCATCACGTTGTCCCCAGGATCTGGTGCTCCGTGGGGGCCCAGGTGCTCTGTGGGTTGGGGACTGGATGGGCGCAGAGCTGGAGGTGACAGTGGTGGCCGGCCACGCCGTGAGTCACAGCGTGACTCAAGCGCTCAGCCCCTGCTCTGCACCCAGAGGAAGCTGCGCTGTGCGCTGGGTAATAGAATGATTGCAGATATTAATTAGGGCTATCTGCTAAATGGTCTCCTGTGAGCGCTGGTGGGACTGAATCCAGCCCCGGAGCTGTGGGAGGCTGCAGGTAAATCCCGGCTTCCATGGATGCAGAGGCCCTTGGGAGCCCTGAAGGTCAAAAGTGGCCACCAAGGAAGGGCCAAGGGACACAGGACCCTCGCTGGCCCGGGCAGCACCTGGCAGGAGGCAGCAGAGCTTCTTGTGTGTTTAAACAGCATTTTGGCCTCCACAAAGTCTCCCTTTCCCAAAGTTCCTGAATACCGAAGCGCACTCAGGCCGCCGGTCCTGGCATAACCGAGGCTATTCTCAGCGTCCCCTCTCAAGCTCGAGCTCTGCCCTTTTAGGCTCTGGCAGCTTTCCAGGCTCTTACAACACGGGTGATCTGCAGGATCCCTCCTGCACCGGGCACCGCTGAGCTGCAAGCACGCGCAGCACGAACCGGGCAGCCAGACCCAGAGCTCTCCCTGCTGCTGCCGAAGCAACTGAGGGAGTGCTATTAAAAATACACATCCATTGCCACAGTTTTGACCCCATCCCATCCCTGCGCTGCAGGACTCAAGCTTCAGATGCTCTGCGTGGCTGAAGCAGAACCAGGCACTGGGATCTGGTCCCTTGGATCCCAGCTCCGGTCCTTCCGAAAGCCAGACCTGCCTGCTGGAATGCAGAGGAAGTTGTTGGGAGTGTGAGAGCTCCCTAGCAACAGCCCCTAGGCTGGTGATGGAGAGAAAAGACCAGGGGAAAAAATGTGAAGGGAAAATAGGAGTGGAGAAGTGGAGGCTGAGAAGACAAGTTGCAGTGACAGCAGGTTCTGGTCATGCTGGTGCTGGGACAGGGCCGGGACAGCCAGGGCCTGCACAAAGCCACCAGGCTGTGACCATCCCAAAGGGGATGGACAGGACCATCTTCCAGAGGTGAAATGAGAGCCGGTTCCAGCAGAACCCAGGGATCTCTGGTCCTACCCCACCAAGAGATGATGCGATTCCCTTCCTGGCACTGTGTGCGCAGCCGAAGGCTCAATCCCCCCTCATCCTCAGCAGTACCCGGGCTGAGCCCCACTGTGCTCCCCCTGAGGATGGGGATTCTCCATCCTGGGGGTCCCACAGGCACAGATGAGCTCAGGAGCTCCCCAAACAGCAGCCGCAGGACGATGCCCCTCCATAAATCAGCCAGGAAAGCCATGTGTGGGACACACTTTATTTTCCCATTAAAAAAATATGTAACAACTTCACAGTCGCCTAACAGATATGACAATCATCAACACCACAACGTGCAGACTACACACCGATCTGCAGCAATATTCCTGTGGGGAGCACAGGGATGGAGGGGCTGGGATGGAGAGAGGAGGGAGGAAGTTCTGCTTCTTGTGCCCGCTCCCCGTGTCCTTGCACCCTTCCCAGGGGCTCCACGTGTGCAGGGCCCATCCGCACCTTTCCATGGCCTCCCATGCAGGATACACCCATTCCCACAGCCGCCCCATCCTGCGCTGCACAAGGTGGAAGCGCCTCCGCACATCCCGACCCAGCGCAGCCCGCGGAGTAATCAGCGTGAGGAACCGGCGGCCCCTTCTCTGGTCCTAGGTGTCTTCCCATGTCCTCAGTGACCAGGAACCCGCCCAGGCACCCCAGATTCCACCAGGGAAGCTTAAAACAGCGTCTGGGAAGCTTAAAACAGCAGCCGGCACCGAGCCGGTGCGGGAGGGCTAAAGGTGGACAGCGAGGGGCAGCTTGCAGGGATCACCACGATGGAACCGCTGGGGCAGGACACGGAGCCCTTCAGCCTCCCTGGAGGCCTCACAAGCAATGAGAGCAAAAAAGAAAAAAAAAATAAACAGGTTCAAGCTTATGCTGGAAGGAAGGGGCCAGGCAGAGCTGTGAGGGAGACGGGTTAGTGGGAAGGATGGAGCCTACGGCTCCCATCCAGGGCTAAGCGAGCGGGGGGATCCAGCAGGCAGGAGAAAGAGTTTCCCCAGCGGATCTGGGCCACCAGGCACTGGGCAAAGCTCTGGGAAGCAGAATGTGTGTGGCAGGGGTGGGATACTGAGCAACAGGAGTAGAAACCACCAAGGGGAGCAGAGGCCGGATCAACCAGGCTAGCAGGAACCCCCCACCCTGGGCTCTATTTCTGCATGTCGCACTGCAGGAGGAGGACGATGGAGGGATCGCTCTTCGCTGCCTCCTTGAACTCCTCCAGGGAGATCTGGTCGTCTTTGTCCTTGTCCATCTTGGTGAAGATCTTGTCAACACGCTGCTGGGGGGTCAGCCCGTCCTGGTTCATCCTCATCATGATCACGGTCCCCACCATCTTGTAGATGGCCTGTGGCAAGAGGGGCAAAGTGCCAGAGCTGGAGCCTTGGCTGGGCAGAAGGCTCCAGGGCAAGGCAGGCGCATGATTCCTACCCCTGCTGGGAGCTGCTCATCCCTGGCCTGAACTGAGGGTCTGCACAACTAAACCCCTACGCACTCCCAGGCTCTTTTCTGTCAAAGTTATGGCCAGGGAAACCCATTCTAGGGTACCAGAGGGGGGCTATATATTTTTAAAAAGCCTGGAGAAAGCAGGCTGCCTTGCTGGTTTTATGCACCGAGCTTCAAGAAGAAGCTGCAGGTCAAAGCAAGCTGCTCGACCACTTCTCCAGCCTCATCCTCGCCCAGCACCGTCAGGGCTGAGCCCACCACCGTGCCCCATGTCACCAGTACCTCAATGATCTCCAGCATCTCCAAGCGCGTGATCTTCCCGTCTCCATCCAGGTCATACATCTCAAAGGCCCAGTTGAGTTTCTGCTCAAAGGTCCCCCTGGAGGTGACAGACAGGGCACAGATGAACTCGCGGAAGTCAATGGTGCCGTCACCGTTCTTGTCGAAGGTGCGGAAAGCGTGCTGGGCGAACTTAGAAGCGTCTCCGTAGGGGAAGAACTGCAGGGAGGAGAGAAGAGAGAGATCTAAACGGGGAGGGGGAGCTCGGCGTGGAGGATGGACACCACGTCCTCAGCGCAGCAGGGACCCGGAGCGGCTCCTCGGCCCGGGAGCTCGGCACAGGGCTGGGAACACAGCAGGGACCACCCTGCAGCTGGGCCCACCTTGATGTAGAGCTGCTGGAACTCCTCCAGGTTGAGGATGCCGGTGGGACAGTCCTTGAGGAAGCCCTTGTACCACTGCTTCAGCTCCTGCTCGCTGAACTCCGTGCTCCGCACCAGGTCATCCAGCATCTCCGGCGCCAGCTTGCTGTTGTGCTTCCCCATGGCTGAGCCTGCAAGAGGAGACGCGGAGCTGATGATCGCCGATGCCACGTGCCCGCCCCATCCGTAGCCATGGGCACATGGATACGGCTGCAGAATGCCAGGATGCAGCAGCTGCAGCACCGACTTGGTGCCACGTTCGCAACTCGCTTGCTGGAGCAGGACAAGGATGCATCGAAGGATGGAGAAATCTCACCGGCAGCACCAGACCCGCAGCCCCCCGGTAGTCAGAGCCACCGCGCGCCCCTCGGCGCGGACGTCCCCGCGGTGCCAGGCAAGGCAGCCGCTGCGTAGGCAGAGCGCGAATCTGCTCCCAAGACGCTCCGTGCCTGCTCCCACACAGCCTTGGCTGCCGGCCGCTGCTCCGGCGGAGCGACAGATGGTGAGCGAAGAGGATCCTGAAGCTTCTCTCCCAAGAAAGTTGGGGAGAAGTTCACCTGGAGAGCGACCAAGCCGCGTCTCCGCTCCGCACGCCTGATGTCCCGGGCACAGGGACTTGCCATTTTCCCCTGAAATCTCCTCATCGGGGGAGCCAGGGACAGGCACAAGCCCCAGCACCCAGGGGCTGCTCCTCACGCTTGTTAGCCCGGCTCTTAGTTAATGCCTCCGTCAGAGGCTGCTTCCTGCTCCACCATCCCACCAGCATCTGCCACCAGTCTGCTGCGGCGGGACGTCACCCGCTGCCTTTGGGCAACCGGAGCCAAGGAAACTTCGAGACATTGCGGAGAGCAGGGGCAAAAACCTGCCCCCTGATCCCGTCTGTATTGACACCCATCAGTCCTCCCATGCCCTGAGTAGGGCAAGGGGACAGGGATGCTTTCCGCGTCTTCCAAAGGATGGGATTTCTGGACAGTGATGGTGGTCCCTCCCCAGCGGGTACCATGCTTAAGTCTTCCACCTGTCCCCACCGGACCAAGGATCATGTTATCCTGCACGAGGGCTGGCGAGAGGAGGCTTTTCCCAGGTGGGAGCAGCAACCAGGACACTCTGACAGGTTCCTTCCCTGCCAGTGTTGCCTCCAACATGACCAGAGCATGAGAAGCTCCTTTGGTCCAAAGACCTCAATTCCTATTTCCAAGCAGGACACAGAGCCCAAACCAGCCTAGCTGGGCAGAGAACCAGATCCTGCCCTCGGAGATGATGTTGGGCCATCCTTGCGGTGAAGGCTGAAGGGCAGGGAACCCGGAGCAGTGCCTGCAGCACGCACGTGGGCCGGCCACATATGGGAGGAGACGGGATGGGGCGCAGGACCCTGGTCTTGCAGCAGGGAGAGGATCGGGAAGAGCGAGTTCCATCAAACCCGTGCTGGGAACGAGCAGCCCCTCTCTGCACATGGCAGGAGACCCTGGTGAGGGCAGCCCGGAGCACCGGGTCCAACCCGCCGCTCCCGGAGCATCCCTGCTAGCGGGGGAAGCAGCTCCCTGCGGAACCGCTCTCACCCCGCACAGCAGCCCCGCTCCCACGGGAACGGGTCCCCGGGGCCGCCCCGATCCCGAAGGGAGCGGCTCCAGGTGGGAGCGACCCCAGCCCCGACGGCAGCCCCCGCTCCGGGGAGGACGGGGCGGCCCCAACGGCCCCTTACCTGGTGAACGGCGCGGACGGCGGAGCCCGGGCCGGGGAGCGGGGCCGGGGAGCGGGAGCGGGGCCGGTGCCGGTGCCGGTGCCGGTGCCGGGAGGGGCCGCCCCCGCCCCGCTCTGTCCCCCCCTGGCGCCTCTCCCGCCCCTCTTGTCACCGCGGGCGGCCCGCCCCTCCCGGCCGCGGAGCCCCATTGGCTGGGAGAGCTGTCAATCAACCCGGAGGGGGCTGCGGGGAGGGGGCTCGGAGGTGGGGGGGTCAGGGGGTGGGATGCTGGGACTGGGATGGGGATGTTGCAGGGCAGGGGAGGTTGGAATGGGGATCCTGGAACTGGGATGGAGATGCGGCGGGGCAAGGGTTGGAATGGGGATGCTGTAACTGGGATGGGGATGTTGCAGGGCAGGGGAGGTTGGAATGGGGATGCTGGGACTGGGATGGGGATGTGGCGGGGCAGGGGAGGTTGGAATGGGGATGCTGGAACAGGGATGGGGATGTTGCAGGGCGGGGATTGGAATGGGGATGCTGGGACTGGGGTACGGAGGTGGGATGTAGAGCCAGAGGCTGGGACAGGGCTGCTGGGATAGGGACACTGTGGTGGGCTACTGGGAGCGCAGCTCCGGCAGCGGGATGCTGGGATAGGTAACGTGGGCGCAGGGGCGTCATTGCCCCAAATGTCCTTCTCCCGCTCTATCCCCTGCTCCTTCCCTGCCTGGCGCTCAGCACCACTTGTCACCCCATCCCAGGGGCTGAGCTGCTTCGCGGTGTCTCCTCCTCCTCCTCCCCGCTCTGCCCAGATCTGCCTCCCAGTCCTGGCAGCCCAACTGATCCCAAATCGCCCCAAGCCACCTCCCCTGCAGGGACCAGGGGGCTGCAGGGCACCCCGTGCCAAGTATCCCAGCAAAGATCCCGGGACAGCCCCACTGTGGGGCTAAGGGCCGGGCTCGGCCGCTCCCTGCGCGGAGGGATCGCAGCGAAGCGCAGAAAAACACCCCGATTTCCAGAAACGAAGGCAAAGCGTTGCCATGGCGACCGCTGGCTGCTTTTCCCAATGACCTTGGCCATCCAGCCGCGCTGCGGATCCCGGACCGGAGCCCATTTGCCACCGGCCACGCAGCAGCTGCCACCACCGGGGCTGGTGGGGGGAAGGTCCCATCCATCCGGCTCATCCACACGCATCTCCCTGCAAGCTGCAGGCGTCTGCACCGACTGCCCCGGCCGGAGCGCACAGGGACACTTTATAAAAGGACATCAATATTTGCAGCCATGGGGACGCGGTGCCTTCCCCATGCAGGGCGGGCAGAGCCCCCCTTGTGCTGGACCAGTCCCTGCCGTTTCTTGCGTGCTTAAGCAGAGGAGACATCAATTAGCGCCCCTGCAAACTCACCTCCCTCGGGATGCTCCGAGGGACTGAAAAATGAATGAGGGTTTAATGGAAGCAGCGCCGTGATGGAGCCTGACGAGGAGGAGAGCCCCGCGCTGCTCCCAGGCTTTTCCAGGAGTGCTGGACCGGGCAAGATGGGGGGCACTGGTGGCCGCGGTGTCCCCAGATGGGTCCCCTCTTTACAGCCATTGCAGTTTGGATGTTACCAAAGCGAAATGCGGTGCCACTTCCTGGTGACTGCAGCTGGGAGAGCCTTTGGCTCGTGGCCCTGCAGGTCGGAGTGGATCCAATGGCAGGATCATCAAACTTCCTTGTCACCAGCCCCCGGGCACCGGGAAGGCACTGGGGAGCAGCACCCGCTGTGCCGGGTGACTCTGGCTGGGGCTGAGGCCGCTGCAGCTCAGCACATGCAACGGGGTGTGCGGGAGCAGCTGGGAGAGACAGGGGAGCACCAGGCTGAGCGTGTGACGGGGACACACTGGGGACACAGGCCAGGCGGGATGCCGGGCTCCGGGGTGCCCGGGGCCAGGCTGCTCCCAGGACGGCTCCGGCTCCGGCTCCCGCTCCCTTCTCGGGGCCGCCGGCGCGCGGAGCTGCCGGGCCTCGCCGGAGCCCTGGAACCCGGATCTCCGGCGCCGCTGCCGAATGCGAAGGGCTGCAGCTTCCCCCAGCGGCTACGGGCTGCAGCGGCAGCTCCCGGGGGGCTGCGCCAGGCGGGGGGACTGGGCGCCCCACGGGCCCAAGTGTGGGGCTGCAGTGCCACCAAGTCCCCCTGTTTAAGGAAGCTGCCCCGTGGGGACATTATCTTGTGGGGCTGGGGAAGTGAGCGGGTCTCTGCTCTGCCACCCATCAAGGTGCTTGCGCTAATTGCTGGCTATAAACAGCTCTTGGAGATGCTCAGAGCACCAGGAAACGCAGAATCGCTGCCGTTTGTCACCCCTCTTTGCCCCATTCTGCATCCTGTCCCCAACAAGGGAGGGCAGCTGCCACCTGCGACCAGGATGTTCACGCACCTGGGAGCAGCTGGCCCCGCAGCGCTGGGGAAACATGAGGTTTCTTCTCTTTGAAACCAGCCGTGCCACCACTCTGGTGACTCGTCACTGTGGGGCTGGACAGCAGGGGGTTTTTAGGAAGCTGGGCTGTTATCCTGGGGGAGATGGGCCCAGGAGTCTGGGAGCTGATCCCAGAGACAGAGCTGGGGCAGGGAATGTGGCTTGGGTGCATCCACGGATGTCCAAGAACCTCCACTCTGCCCATAGCTTCTCCCTTAACCTCGGCCATGGGATGTGTCCCCATGTCCCCACGCTGCGCCTGGCCCTGCTGCTCCCCACAGCTCCTCCCCGATGTCCCCAGCCCCTCCACCACTGCCCCACTGCCTGTCCCCAGCATCTCCCACAGTGCCACAGAGCGAAGTCCTCTTGGGTGACCATGACACCAAGGGGACCGTTCTGACGAAAAATACTCCATTTCCAGGCTCCCCCTTTCCCAGCTCCCGGGGTGCAACACCAAGGACGGGGTGCAAACGACCCCCCCCCCCCCAAAAAAAATCCAAAGCACGGGCTCCGCAGCAGCCCCCCCGCCGCCAGATGTGGGAGAACCGCCCCCCCCCCCCCGCTGCCAGATGTGGGGTGGGAGCCCGCCCAGATGTGGAGGCCGCCCGTGTCCCCTCCCCGCCGCGGGCGGTGGCGGCGGGCGCGGGGCCGCGCGGGTTAAACGGCCCCGAAACGTCACGGGGGCGGCGGGGGGGGCCGGGCCGGGGCGGGGGGCTCGTAACGCGGGGCGGCCCCTTCCAGCCCCCCCCGCCGCCGCCACCGGAGCAGCCGCAGCGAGAGGCGCCGCCGCCGCCGCGTCGCCACGGTGAGAGCCGCCGGCACCGGTGCGGAGCGGGGCGGCCCCGGCACGCGGTGACCGCAGCGAGGGGAAACGGGGAGCGGGGCTGTGTGTGTGTGGGGGGGGTGGATGGAGAATCCCCTTCCTCCCCTCCCCGGGGGTCGCCGCAGCCCCGCGGGCGCCGGGGGGATCCCGCGGAGCCCTGCGGAAAATCCGCCGGGAGCCGCAGCGCGGGGAGCCCCGGGAAGGGGAGCGGTGCCGGGGGCTGCGGGGTCCGGAGAGCTGCAGCCCTCCCTGGGGCTATGGCGGGGCCAAGGGGGCTGCGGTGACCTCGTTCCTGGGATAACACTCCCCACCGCTGGGAAAAGCCATCCATCCTCCAGCACATCCATCCCTGCAGCTTCCAGCGGCTGCGGCAGCGCTGGCTCGGCCGGGGGACAGGAGAGGCTCCCAGCGGGTGCAGGGAGGTCACGGAGGCAGAGGGAACAGCAGACCCCCCCCACCCCCGCCTCCATCCCCTCCCTGGCCTGGGGACACGGTGATGGGCTGCGGTGTCCCATGGGCTGCAGTGTCCCCATGGGCTGCAGTGTCCCCTCGCCGGGGATGCTCGGCCACACAGGGACGCTGCAGCGGTGGCAGAAGGCACAGCCCAAAACGCACCCCACAGCACCCACGGCCTCATCCCGGGGGCATCACCGGTGCTGCCTGGTGCAGGGGGAAGGATCATCCTCGGAGCGCAGAGCCAGCCTGGCTGGAGCAGGAGGGGGATCCAGCAGCCCCACAGGGTCCCTCTGGCAGCGGCTGCTCCGGGCAGAGAGCCGGGAGATGCCCATGAAGCACAGAGAGGAGCACCAGTGCCAGAGCAGGACTGGGAGCACCCCAAAACCCAGGGACATCCCTGCTGTCATTGGGAGAGAAACCTGCCCCCGACTTGCGTAGGGAAGGGGTGAAGCCCATGGCATGGGGTCCTGGGCGAGCAGCGGCCGGGCGGAGCGGGCATCGCTTTGGGCTCAGTGCAGCGCCCAGGTGCCACCCTGCAGCCCAGGTGACAAAGCGACACAGCACCCAGGCAGGGGTGGCTGCAGGGAGCCCGTCCTCCGTGGCGCAGCCTCCACCCCGGCTCCGTGCGGGACAACCCCGCGCTGGGAATGCTGCGTCCCCGGGATCCGGGCGCCGGCAGGGACGGCGCTGCGGAGCTTGGCGGTGACAAATCCCCAAGTTGCTGCTCTCGCCTGTCAAGGACGCTCCCCGCGCAGGCACCGAGGATGGATGCCCGGAATTTACAGGAATGCGGGAGCAGAGCGAGTCCCCGAACCCGGCTGAGCAGTATGAGCATCGCTCGCACATGGGGTCCCCTTGCATGGGGTCCCATCCCAGGGCAAGGGCACAGCTGGCTAAGAACAAGCAGGTGACACCCCATGAGGATGCCCCAAGGAGCAGCAACCCCAGCACCGGCACCTCGGGAGACGCAGGGGCCCTGTCACCCCGGCCGTTATCCCCTCTGGTGACAGCAAATCCTCACGGCACTGGGCGCTGCTCTCCCCATCACCGCTGCTCTCCCCATCAGGAATTCCCTGAGATCAGGGCTGGCTGTGTCGGTTCATTTCCTGGCCGCAGGGAGAGACGGGATCCGTCTCCGGGGCCGGCTTCTCACAGAGCGGCTCCTTGGGAAGCTCCTCATTGAGGCCTCGTTTCCTTCCCCGGGAAAACGCAGCTCCCAGTAGGCGCAGGGCGGTTTATTCCAGAGGAAACTAGGTTGTTCTCGCCTCTTTCAGGAGAGGAGACGGTGCCTGGATCGGGATGCTCTAACCCTCAGGATGCTCCCGGCCCTGGCTGAGGAGGAGGAGGGCACCAGAGGCCAAGGGCTGTGCTGGGGGCAGCCCCATCCCCAGGCAGGAGGCAGCCGTGCCCGGGCACCCACCACGGAGCAAGGGAGAGCTCTGCCTCCCCGCTCCCTTTTTTAATTAAACCCAAGCACTTAATTACAGCCTGCTGCATCCCAGGGCCGTTTCCCACAGGGAAGCCTGACCCCAGCGCTGCAGCCCACTCTGTGCCCGGGAGCCCCACGTGCCCCAGTGCCCGCAGTGACTTATCCTAATGCAGCCGGGCCACATCCTGCACCGGGACAACCCGGAACCGGGACACCCCGGAACCAGGACACCCCAGAACCTGCCCTGTTCAGCCCATTGCACCCAGCCCATGGGCTGCGTTGGCACCCGAGGTGCCCCTGGGAGCTGCGTTCCGACAAAGCGCTGCCCTCCCCGGCGAATGACCCTAAGGAACATGCGGGAAGAGCAACCTGGGACTGTGCCCAGCATAGTGCTCGGTGTCACGGGATGCTCGTGCTGGCTCAGCTGGGGACCCTGAGCTGTCCTGGAGCCCCCCCAGACCCCTGACGCTGCCACCCTCCTGCCCGCAGGTCCCTGCAGCCGATGAAGTGACTTAGGAGCCTCCGCCGGCCCCGCTGCTGCCGTAGCCGTCGCGCCGGACACCAAGGTAAAGCCCCCAGGTGCAGGGATATGATGCCCAAACCCTCACATGGCCCCATACAGGGCATCCCCGGGAGCTATAGGCTCCATGGAGCGTATAGGGGTGTTCCCTATGGGGGTGCTGTGGAAGGATCCCAGCACTTCCCCACCGGAGGTGCCCAATGTCCCTCCGTCCCTCCGTGTGTCTGCGCGGGGCTGCTCCAAGCTCCTGTTTCTCTCGCTCAGCTCTGCTGGCCATGGGCAACCTGATAAAGGTACTGGGCAAAGATTTAGAAAACTGTCCTCATTTTTTCCTGGATTTTGAAAGTAAGTGCGGCGAGGCGGGCGCGGGGAGGGCCGGGGAGGGCGCAGGGACCAAGGGCGCCCGCCGCCCCGCTCGGGCTCCGGGGCAGCACCGGGACGATGACGCCCGGCCGTGGGCACCGACCCCGCGGCGGCCGCTCCGCTTGTCCCAGCGCAGCTCCCGAAACAGGTTCCCATCCTGCCGCCCCCACTGCAGCCCCCAGCCCTCTGCAAACCCCCTCATCCCGGGCCGGGCGTCCCGCGGGTCAGTGGGGACGCCCCGAGCCTTCCTCCCTCCGCTCCTTCCTCTCCATCGCCGCCATCCGCCCGCGCTCATCGCCATCGGAGAGGCCGCGGCGCGGGGGGTCCCAGCCGCCGCTCCCCCCGCCGCCCGCTCGCCTTCCTGCTTCCCTTCCTCTCCTCTCTTCTCTTGCAGGTTTCACATGGGGAACCTTCTTAAAGTGTTGACATATAGCGAGCTTGACCAAGGCCCTAATTTTTTCCTTGACTTGGAAAGTGAGATGGGATTTTTTCTTTGCCTTTCCGGAGTTCCGCCTCCACGCACATCTCGAGCTCTCGCCCCACATCCCATCGCGGCCATTCCAGCCCTCCCCTGTCCCCTTCCAAAAACCCCATCCCCGCGGCCCCAGGCCCGGCTCCCACCTCCTCTGTGGGGCCATCTGCAGCCAGGGGGGAGCCCTGGGCCAGGGGGGGCTGCAGGAACAACCACAGACCTGTCCCCTCCCCTTGGCCAGAGGAGACGGATGGGATGGGGGGACCACCACGAAGGGCCGATGGGGGAGAAGCGCCTGCAGTTTGGGGGCAAAGGAGCCTGTTTTGGGCCTGGCGCTGCTGCAGGGTTGGTGGGGACGGAGCCCCGGGGGGTGTTTGTTTCCCGCGCCGGGGGCGCCGCTCCGAGCCGCGCGGTTTCTCTCCCCGGCGGCCGCCGCAGATGCGCAGCCCACGGCGGCCGAGGCGCCGGTGTGGAGGCAGGTGGGCGCCGTGCTGCGGGAGGCGCAGGCCGTGCTGGCCGAGCTGCGCTGCTACGCGGGCGCCGGCCGCGAGATCCGCGAGGTGGGTGCAGCGCCGGCGGCTCCATCCCTCCACCCATCCTGTCCGTCCATCCTGTCCATGGTGGCAAGCGCCGGCGGCTCCATCCTTCCCTCCTTCCCTCCATCCATCCGTCCTGTCCGTCCGTCCTGTCCACGGTGGCAAGCACCGCCGGCTCCATCCCTCCCTCCATCCATCCTGTCCATTTGACCTGTCCACAGTGGCAAGCGCTGGTGGCTCCATCCCTCCCTCCATCCCTCCACCCATCCATCCCGTCCGTCCTGTCCATGGTGGCAAGCGCCGGCGGCTCCATCCCTCCCTCCTTCCCTCCACCCATCCCGTCCATCCATCCTGTCCACAGTGGCAAGCGCTGGTGGCTCCATCCCTCCCTCCATCCTTCCCTCCATCCATCCTGTCTGTCCTGTCCACGGCGGCAAGCGCCGGCGCTCTCCCGCCCGCAGGCCATCCAGCACCCCGGGGACGCGCGGCTGCAGGAGGCGGCCTGGCACGCCGTGTGTCCCCTCGTGGCCAAGCTCAAGCGCTTCTACGAGTTCTCCCTGCGCTTGGGTGAGCCCCCTTCCCGCTCCCGGGGCCTCGTGCCGGCGGGGGCCGTGCCCGGGACTCCCGTGCTTTTTCCCCGGCAGAAAACGCGCTGCGGAGCTTGCTGGAGGCGCTCACGTGCCCGCCGTACGCGCCCACGCAGCACCTGGAGCGCGAGCAGGCCCTGGCCAAGCAGTTCGCCGAGATCCTCCACTTCACCCTCAGCTTCGATGAGCTTAAGGTTCCCCCCAACGTGTCCCCTCCGCTGCCGCAAGCTGCAGAACCTGCGGCCGACACCGGCTGTCCCCCCATGCCAGATGACCAACCCCGCCATCCAGAACGACTTCAGCTACTACCGCCGAACCCTGAGCCGCAACCGCCTCAACAACCTGCAGCTGGAGGCGGAGAGCGAGGTCAGCAACGAGATGGCCAACAGGATGTCCCTCTTCTACGCCGAGGCCACCCCCATGCTCAAGACGCTCAGCAACGCCACCACCAAGTTCGTGTCGGAGGTGAGCGGGGATGGACGCGGCGGGGCAGGGGACGGGGCGGGAATGGCCACCTTGGGCCTCTCTCCTTCCAGAACAAGACACTCCCCATCGAGGACACGACCGACTGCCTCAGCACCATGGCCTGCGTGTGCCGGGTGATGCTGGAGACACCGTGAGTGTCCCCACGGCGCGATGGTGGCCCCGGGGTCCCACCGGCACCCATGCTCACCCCCATGTCCCCCCTTCCCGGTGACAGGGAGTACCGGAGCCGCTTCACCAACACCGAGACCCTCCTCTTCTGCATGCGCGTCATGGTGGGCGTCATCATCCTCTACGACCACGTCCACCCCGTGGGCGCCTTCGCCAAGACCTCCAAGATTGACGTGAGTGAGCGCCGGGCACGCGGGGACAGCGCCCGTGACTCCCTCGCGGGCTGGTCGTTGAGGGGGTGGCTGGTTCCCTGGGTGAAGAGGAGGAGGGTAGACCCGGCTGCATGGAGGGGTGGGGAGGAAGGCTCACCGCCTCTCCGTCCAGATGAAAGGATGCATCAAAGTCCTCAAAGAGCAGCCGTCCAACAGCACCGAGGGGCTCCTGAACGCACTGAGGTGAGTCTGGATGCCCCTGCAGCCTTCATCCTCCCCGGGGTCCTTCCTCCTCATCCCGGGCCGGTGAGGGCGGCTGTCCCCGTCACGCTGTCCCCGCGCAGGTACACGACCCGGCACCTGCACGACGACACCACGTCCAAGCAGATCCGCGCCCTGCTCCAGTGAGCGCCCGGGGCACCGGCCACATCGTCACCGCGACGCCCATGACCATTTTGTACCGAGGGGAAAGGGACAAAAATGACCATCCGTGAATATGGAATACTCAGAATGAGGAATAATGCTCCAAGCCAAGCGACATGGGCCAAGCCCTCCCCCCTGCTCCGCTCCCCCTTTCGCACCCGGTTCTGGACTCAGTGGGACGGTGTCACCCCAGGGACACTGGAGCTGGAGACCCCCTGGACGGGGCGGTGGGAGGTGCTGGGGCCGGGCAGGATGGAGCCTGGGGCAGGATGGAGCCCGGGGCAGGATGGAGCCCGGGGCACAGCTGCTGTGGGGGTTTCCAGAGGGATAAAGTTGTCCAGGACCAGGCTGCAGATGGGGATATCCCCCCGCAAGGGGACAGGGACATCCCCTGGGGACCCGAGGAGGGGGCAGGCAGGGCTGGGGGCATCCAGGAACCCCATCCCAGCTGGTGGCAGTGGAGGCTGGGGATGGTGAGTGACCAGTGCTGGAGCAGGAGGAGGAGGAGGAAGGAGCATCTTCACAGCCCTGTGCTGACCTCAGTGGAAAGGACTCGGTCTCACCCGGTAGATTTTTACTCCAAATAATTAAATCTCCACTCACCTTCTTTGATACTTCTCTTTCTTTTTTCTTTTCTCCCCTTTTTTTTTTTTTTTTTGGTGTGAAATAAAATGACATTTAATCCATCTGCAGCCAGAGCGGGGCCATCTCTCATGGGACGACAGGTCTGGTCGCTCCGGGCGCCGCTCACCTCGGTGGCTGCAGATAGTGGGGGTGACCGGGAGGCTGCCGGCAGGTGGCCCTGTGACACCGTGACAAAGTGGCCGGAGCAGCCAGGGTGCCAACCCCGCCGCTGGGGCCAGTGCCCGGGCCTTGGGGTGATGCCAGCGGGAAGCCGATCCCGCTCCCGCCGCCATTCCCGCCGCGCGGCCGTGCCAGCACCGCGGGCGCCAGCACCGCGCGCGCGTCCCCTGTGCTGGGGACCCTCCTGGGCACCGTGTGGACACCCTTGGGGTGGCACCAGGGCCGGCACCCAGGTGCCCTGTGCAGGACGGAGGGCACAAGCAGCTTCCTTGTGTCACTGGCCGGTCCGTGCCTCAGTGTCCCCACGTGTATGAGGGCGCAGATGCTGCCTCCAGGATTCGGATGCAACGGAGTCCCCGCAGCCTCTGGCCAGGATGCAGCCCCAGCACCCCGGGATCCATCTCACCCCAGGGAGAACTCGGGCTCCCACGGGCATCCCAGGGGTGATCCCGGCCCCTCCAGCCACCGGTTGTGGAGGGCACACGGAGCAGGTTCCCTGCACCCATCACCTTTGCAAGGGCGGCGCTCGCTGCCCGCCCAGAATTCCCGCCATTCCCGAAATCCTGGCGGGCGCCGCGCGGGCCCTGTGCCAGCCCGGGTGGCGCGGCCGAGCGCGGGCGCTTGCTCCGAGGGGGAAGGTGGCGGCTGGGGCTGGCCGGGCGCCCGGGCTGCCGCGCGCCAAGGGCCGGCCCGCGCGCGGGAGCCCCGCGGCTCCGCCAGCACCCGCTGCCGGCCCCAAAACGCTGCCCGCGGCGGCCACCCCCTGTGTGGGGGACAAAGCGGCGGCCCCGGCTCTCCTGCTGCCACCACAGCTGGGCACGAGGAGGAACGAGGGCATCTGCTCCCAGCCCCGGACACGCCGGGTGGCCAAGCCCACCCGGGGCCCCGTCGCCGTTGGTTGCACAACGGTGGCCAACAGCTCCTTTTATTTTTAGGCTCTTGCACCACTTCCTTGCAGCATCCCCGGCCCCGCTGGGGCACAGGGATGTGGCAGCCGCAGCAGCCGGTTCGGCCTCCCGTTCCCTCCCCGGCTCCCACCGCGGCTGGGCCGGGGCCCCGGTACGTCCTGCGGCCCCACGATCCCGTCTGGAAGTAAAGATCAGGCCGGGCGCCAGCGCGGACGCGGCTAATCCCCCGCGCTGGGTTTGCTCACGGCAGCTGCCGCGCGGCGGAAGGAGCCGCCGTCCCCAGGTGACACCGTCCCCCAGACGGTCCCCGGCCGAGGCCGCACAGGGTCCCTGGTCCCTGCACTGTGGGGTGGCCCCGGAGAGTGGCAGGATCATGGGGAAGCAGGGGCCTGGAACTGAGGGCTCCTTGCATTTCCTGGGAAAAGAGAAGTGAAAGGGCAGAAGGGCAGTCCTGGACCACCCCCAAGGGCCAGTGCAGCCAAGGGGCTCTGGAGCCTCCGCACGGGGAGCAAGGCCAGGCCAGGGACCCATGGGAGCTCCCGGGGACACCGGAGCGCTGGGATGCGGACGGGATGCGCTCGCTTCTCTCCCCCATGGGGCTCTCCCACCTTGAGGCCCATCCGGGCCAGGGCTACCGCGGCAGGGCCGAGCCGAGCCGAGCCAGGCCCGCGCTGCCTTCTAATCCCAGCGTAATTAATGACCTTATCTTTGGCCCAAGCCATTTAGATTAAGTGGCCGGTGTGATGGGCTCGGTGGCTCCGGCAGCACAGATGGAAGAGCTGCGCTTGTCTGGAGATTAGCGGAGGGCAGATGGAGCTGAGGGCCATTCCCCATCCCCAAACCGCTCGGCTCCGGCAGCGGCCAGAAACCTGAGACCACAATAACTTTCTCAGTGATTCCTGGCCGGATCGGGAGCTGTTCCGCATTGTTTGCCCCTTCCGCGGGAGGCAGGGCCTGGAGCAGGGAGCTGCCTCCTGCACCGGGAACCAATGCAGCCCTTGCCACGAGCTGGGCTGTGGTCCCCAGGCTGTGTCCTCGGGACAGCAGAGGCAAAACAGATCCTGGTTTCTTTCCTGGAGAGCAGCTCGTCACCTGGTGGAGGAAAAAACCTCACCTGCTTCTTGCCGCTCGGCAGCTGGGGGGATCAGAGCGAGTTTCCACCTTCCTTTTCCCATTCCGCCATAGGATGGACGAGCGTGACAGAGCCAGGCTCCCCTGGGACCCCCAAGGTGACACACGGGGCCAGCACAGAGGGCAGCTCTGCCCACGTCCCCGCTACGAGCGGGTGGCTGCCACAACGGCCAGACCAGCAGCTAGTCTGGTCGGGCACTAACATTTATCTGCGAGGATAACAAAGTTCATATTAAACCGATTAAGGATATTAAATCCATTTCTAACAGTATGGTCATCTGACCGGCCTTAGACAGAGCAGATAATCCCAGCGCTGCCTCCTGAGGAACACGGTAGCCCAGGGAGCGCTCCCGTCCTCCAGGAACGGGGCCGAGCTGCATCGCTGCCTCCCGGACATGCAGCACATGCAATTTGCTGCTCAGCAACTTTGATTCAAAGGCAGGACAGATCCCGCTGCCAAACCACAGTGTAAACCCCGGGGAATTCAGCTCTAACTAGGCCAGACTCATCTGTTGCAAACTGGCTGAGATCACATCCAGGTTCCTGTTCAGCAGGTGCCAGTTCCTTCTGCACCTGCTCTGTGCATACGGATCTGCCCATCTCCAACATCTGCCCAGCTCCCTCAGAAGCTGCAGGAAAGGTGCCTGGAAGAAGGGACCACACCTGGACATCCTACCCTGGGACCAAAGCAGGGGAGCTGGGCCAGCTGGAATTGGAGAGAAATCCCAGAGCTGCACTTTTTAATAGGGAGGTGCACCCACAAAAATCTTGCAAGTTTATTTCCATATAAAAGAAACAAAAATATCCTCTCCACAATAAAGGCAGCTCCCGAGCTGCGCTCCCGGCCAAGCTGGGGGAGCGCAGAGTGGTTCCGTCTCGGAGGACGACGCGTTCACACGGCAGCAGGACAGACTCTGCCATGCCAAGGACAGTGCCGCGTCCCTGGCACGGATTAACGCCTGGCATGGGAGGATGCTCCTCAGAGTCTTGTCCCAGGACCAGTCCTTTTCCAAGCAGGGCTGGAGAAGCACAGGAATATGGCAGGATGAAGAGGCTCTGCCGCAGATTCCAGCCTTTGCCTGTCACTTACACCTGCCCCAGCCCCACGACTCTGCTGCTTGGATTCAAGGCCACCCAGGACCAGCAGCTTCCTCACCAGGTGGAATCGCTCCTGTTTCCCTTCTCCGGGCACTTTTGGGTCTACAGCGAAGGGGAGACACTGTCCTCTGCCGAGGGCTCTGTGCTGTCACCGTCCCCGTCGCTGCCCGCAGCGCGGCTGGCGGCCTCCAGCTTCTGCCTCTTCTTCAGATGGTGCAGATGGGATTTGGATCGGGTGTGAGCTGGAGGAAAGAGCAAACAGAGCATTTAGTTCTGGGAACTCAGAGAAGGAAACACTTCAGCCAACCCACGCTGTGCCCTGCAGAGTTTCCATCCTCCCACACGAGGCCATTCCTGCAGAAGAGTGAACTCGCAAGCCGGCACGGGTGGTTTTGAGACACTTCTGCTAGGCCAAGGCACCAGGGCTCACAGAAAAATCCTCTCAAACCTTGTACTAAGCAGGGAAAGGATGGTGCACAGGCACCCAGGAGAGCCCCCAGCCCCGGTGTTCTCCACAGATAACTCCAGATTGTCCCCTCGCCTCTCCCAGCGTGTTTGCTCCTGACCAAGACACAACCACTGGGAGAAGAGCAGTAGGGAAACGTTACCAACGTGGCAGCCCGTTGCAGGATGAGGTTGTGCAAGTCCCCGCTGCCCCGCGCTGCCAGGATCGTCTGCAAGCTGCACTGCAGTGCCAGGGATATCCCGCACGCCTACGGAGCCGACGGGGATGCAGCCCGGAGCACAGTTATGCTTTTGCATAATTCCAGGGAAAAGCCCCCAGCCACAAGAGCACTTCTGCAGGAATCTGGCTGGAACAGAGGCAGGATCCCAGGCACTCGACACAGCTGGCACTTCAGCTTGTACTGACATACTGGGGCAACAAGAGGTGAATTTCTGTTTAAAAATCACATGGCTAAGGCAGTAAATAACATTATCTAACTAGCGTTATCTAACTAGAAGGTGCTTTGTCTAACCAGGCCAATGTATCATCTTAGCAGGGCGGTTTTGCTATTTCCAAAAGATCAGAGCAGCAATTATAGGAGCAAACTTTTCAAGCAGGGCCTTAATTAAATGAGGGCATGGGCTTGTTGAATCAAGGCCCTTAGGTGTTTTCCAGTCATCTTTCTTTCCGCCTAAGGATGAAATTACATACAAAGCTGCTGCCTTATCACACTGCCGTAGGGTCACCCTCTGCTTGAAATAGTCTCACCTCTTATAATTTGTTGCAAGCTTTCTGTGGCTTGAAGAAGGACTGATGTCTGCTAGTGTCTGGGGAGATTTGCTCTTTTAAGTCCATGAATGGAAAATTAGATAAAATGTAAAACTCTTCCACAGCCAGTGGGGTACTAAGAAGCAGTTCCCAGAACTACTTGATTTAAGAAAACAAACCAGATTGCAGATTGACTCAGCTCCCACTACTGTTTTCACTTCCCTTTGAGCTCTTATATTTTACACCATTTTTTCCTACCTGAATTTGAGCCAAACTCAGCTGGCTGCAGAGAACATACAGCTTAGCCTAGGGCCAGAGAAATGTTGCCATCTATCAGGATTTGGGACATCCCTAGAGAACACATGGCTGTGACTGCAGCTTTTTGGGGTGTCTTGGAGAGTTTCCACTCTGCCATGAAACTTCTCTGTTTCAAGGCATGAGCAGCTTGGACTCTGTTAACTTTCAGTGTGCTCTAACTATGGAATAGGTGAAGTTCCTTCAAAGCACCTCCACACTAGCACAGCAGAGGCAATAACTGTCACTAAAGTAATAACCACATTTACAACCTGTTCTCACTGTGCTTCCTACTTGAAGCCAACTTCCATCTTTATGTTTTCAGCAGCTCCCTGGCCCAATAAAAATAAATGACTCATTCAAACCTGATGACCCCGGACACTCCTTATCTTTGCATATACTGTGTTTGAGCAACATGGGGAGATTTACACCACTTTTGTTTCTCAACTACGTTTATTTTGGTTCTCAGCATTAGTTAACTTGATTCTAACTGAGCTCTTTTAAAATCTACTGGGGCTGGGGGGGAAGGCAAAACTGAGCTTTTTTTTTATTTTTTTGAGCAAAAGCGAGCCATTAAAAGCATTCAGAAACTTCCATTTTAAAAAGCAAAATGTTTTTGTTTTTTGTTCAGTCTTGTTTGACAAAATACCTAAAGTGAGGAAAAGGACCAGCAAAAGGACCAGACCAAATGTGGCCACTTGGGAGTTTCTTTCTCCACCCGGATGCCCACGTGAGGCAGGAGGGCAGAGCAACAGCATGGGGACAGTGTGACAGATGGCTGCTGTGACAGGGCTCCAGCAGCCCCTCCGGCCTTGCAAACGGGCTGCTCTCCTACAGGGGCTGTAAAAAACCCTTGAAAAGCCCCCAAATCCCATGCTGAGGGTCACTCAGCCAAGCGGAGAGAGCTGAGGAAGCTGCTCCGCTCCGGAGAGTGGCCTGTGCCCGGGCCCCCCAGTTTGTCCATCCTCACCTGGCTGCATCCTACCTGCCCACTCGCGGTCCCCGATGATGACCCTGTCGCAGACCTCGCAGACACGATGGCTCCGCTTGTTCTCGTGGACGTCGCACTCCATCCTGACGGGCTCTGCTGGTGGCTCTCGTCCCTGGAGATTAAATAATGTCTCAAATCTGTTTCTATTCGGCGAACTCGCCCCGGCTGTGTTCTCTTTTGTAGGCCTTAGGCTGTGATTTTTTGTACCCAGGTACTAAGGTTAGCAGGTCAGAGGCTACAGTTTTACCATACAAATGGGGCACTTGGTACTGGGGGGAGTTCTCGGTTTTGGGGTCACATCTCATGCAGGGAAAGTAAATTAAATCTAAGGCTACACATGTACAGGGACAGTCCCCCGCACAGGAGAGGCCAAGTTCCCAGTTATGGGGTCAGGAGACTGCTGAGTAACAGGCTTCTCAGCCAAGGCTTACATGTTAATTCTGGTTATCCAATACCTGGATGAAGCTCTCCACAATCTCTAGAGCTGGTTTCAGCACATCCTCCTCCCACCTCAAGAGATCAGACACCTCCAAGCCATACACCGGGGGCACGTTAGGGCCAGGGCCTAGAGAAACAAAACAAAACAAAACAAAAAGGTAAAATCACTGTTAGAAATATTCTCCCAGCAAGTCACATCCCAGGACATGTAGGACAGCACGGCGAGCTCCATCCCCACCAGATTCCCAGCACAACTGCTCCATCCTCAGCAGGATCCCAGCCCAACTGCAAACACTTGGTCTCTGCCACGGTCCAGAGGAGGCCACGGAAGACCAAAAGAGCCCAAGGACAAGCACAAAGTCACCACGCAAAATGGAGCTGTGCGCCCGAGGAGGTGCACACACAGAGACTGGATCTCCCAATGCAGCTCCCGGCGCGGCTCCCTGCTCCGCTCCTCCATGCGGAGCTGTGAGTGCTCGTGCGGCCGCGGGGGAGCCCCGCTCAGCTCACAGCCAGGGGCATCGCTTCCCAAGGCCCGACGAGGGGCTGTTTCCAAAGCAGCGGCCGGCGCGGGGAGCTCGGCGAGGCGCAGCGCGGCCGGAGAGCGCCCGGCCGCAGCTCACCTGCCGTCGGGCGCCCGCTCGCACAAAGCCATCAAAGGCGCCCGCGCACGAGTCCCCAGCAGCTGCTGCCTTGTATCAGCGTCGGCACAAACGAGCCACCATCTGAAGCGCACCTGCCACCAGAAAGGTGAGCCGCGGCCGGCGAGCGCGCGGCTCCGGGAGAGCTCTTGCACCCAGCTCAAAGCCCGTCTTTGACTCGAGTTTCTCCTCGCCTTTTGTTTTGTTTTGTTTTGCCCCTACCAAGCACCTTTCAGCAAGCGCCCGGCTCCCAGCTGCTGCTCCTGGCCCTGCTCCAAGGCCGGCGCTGGGATGGGGAAGTCCTGCTGGCTCCCGGCCACGCGGCCCGCACGGCCCAGGCGAGGAGCTGCCAAGGGGCTCCTGCTCCTAATCCGGAGGGCAGCTGCCACTGGGCTCTTCGCCCGGCACCGGGAGCGTGTGCGGGCACACGGGAGCGGGGACAGATCGGTCCCCTGTCTCTGGATGGGAGCAGGGAATGTTCCGAGGAGGGCCGAGAGGAGATGCAAGAGAACAGGAAGGGTGAAGTGGGGCTGCAGCATCGGACTCACGTTTGAGGAAGCGGTTTCGGACCCATTTGTTCTGCCTCCGAGCGTATCTCTTGGTCACTTGCTTCAGAGCCTGGATCCCTTTGGAACAAGGGGAGGAAAGAAAAGGCAGGTGAGCTGAGCTCAGCGCAGAGAACGAGGAGCCTGTGACCCCAGCACTGTTCAGTGGGTGAGGCTCTGTGCAGGGGCTGTGTTGCTCTCTTAACATCTAAGTTGAATTCTTCTCAGTGCAAATGGAGCCCAGGACTCCTTGTGCTATCCACAGTAGGCCCAGAAAATGGTTTACTAGAGTACGCCCTTTCAATATTTGCTGAAGCACTTATCACATCCCTCCACAATCTTCTTTTCAGTAGACACAACAAGACCCTCCTGCACCGGACTTGTTTTCAAGCCTTTTATCATTCCTGTGGTTGCTTCAGCCTCCATCTCTGCTTTGCACTGAACCCTCTTCAGCGCAGAACGACTGCCTGGGACCTCCACTGTGCAGAGAGGAGCAGCGCAGCCTTCTCCTTGCCCTAACAGATCCTTTCCCACCGTCCTGCTGAACGAGCTGCTCTCCTAGCTCTGTTTCATTGCTTCTTTCCAGCCCTCTTCTCCAAAGCATTGGCCTCCCACTCCTACCTTTTTGCAGCAGCAGGGCGCTGGTCTCAGGTGAGCAATTCCCCTCGCTGACGAGGTACTCATGGAACTCCTTGAAGCCAATGGACTGGAAGATGCCGTGCTGGTAATCCTGGCTAGAGAACGAGGCCACAGACAGAGGTCAGGGCAGGCAGCGCCAGGCACATGCAGGAAACCAGCCCAGTGCCTTCAGCTGGCCCATATCAGCTTTGCTGTGTGCTCAGACAGCACCAAGTCGTTTTTACTGAGGGAAAACGTCACCACTCGGCAGGTGACGGGGCCACGTGCGTACGGAAGCGCTCTGCGAACAACAGCGCTGAGAGAGACCAGGAGCAGAGCCAGAAACAAACATCTCCCCCTCCGCGCCGGGACCTCGCTGAGGTCTGGGCAAGGTTATGTCATTGCTGAAGCCCCGCAGGGAGAGTCATAGAATCACAGAATCATAGAATGCTTAAGGTTGGAAGGGACCTGTAGAGATCATCTAGTCCAACCCCCCTGCACACACAGGGTCTCCTAGAGCACGTGGCACAGGGCTGCGTCCAAGCGGGTTTGAAGATCTCCACAGAAGGAGATTCCACAACCTCTCTAGGCAGCCTATTCCAGTGCTCTGGCACCCTCACTCGCTTCAACTTTGTGCTTTGTGAGTCGCTCCAAGCTCTGTGTGTCTGTCAGCCGGGGCCAGGCGCAGGCCTGGCTTCTCACGCACCGGTTCTCGGCCACCTTCTCCCGGTTGTAGCGCCGGTGGAAGTCGCGCAGCTCCTCCAGCAGCCCTGCGGCCAGCATGTCGTCCACCCGCTTCTCCAGCCGCTCATCCAGAGCTAGGAGAGGGGCAGGACACGCTGAGCATCTCGAGCAATGCCCCTGGGACGCCCGGAGCGGGACGTGGTGCCAGGATGTGGGTCTGCACTCCCGGCCCCCGGTCCACCTGGGGCCCTCTCACCTGCCTGGTCTGCGTGAAGCCACAGGATGCAGGAATGTGGGTACTTCAAGGGTCCCCCCAAGGGCCCCCCACCTTCCTCCTGCTGCTGCTGCTGCAAGATTTCACTGTGGGGGATCCCCGTCTCTTCAAACACTTGGAGGCTCCTGGAAGCAGAGGCAGACAGAGCTCAGGGGCTGGCTGAGGATGAGCTTTGCCATCTCCCCGGCAGCCCTGGGGGCTCCAGCAAAGGGAACCGCAGACGTTCCCTGCGATCCAACCCTCTCCCGTGGGGGCAGGGCAGGTTTCTGCCCCTTCCCGTGCCCGGCACCCCGAGTGCACCCGGGTCCTGGGGACGACGGAGCCCCGAGCGCAGCCACCCACTGGTGCCTGGCACGGGGACAAGCCCTGCGGGGGCTCCAGCCCTTCGGAGCCGGGCAGGGCTGCGGGGAAGGGGCCCGTTCAGCTGAGCCCAGCCCGAAAGGAGGTGGAGGAAGCGGTGCCCGGGCCCAGCCCTCTGTCCCCCCACACCGTGCGAATGCGGTGGGCGGCGTTGGGCTCCCCCCGGGCCAGGGCTCGGCCGGGCCGGGCCCGCCAGGCCAACAAGCCTGGTCTTGCCGCGCTGCCGTTCCCACGGCTCCGGTATGTGACTCGGCCAGCACGGCAGCTCCTGAAATAGCTCCGGAGAAAGCGCTGCCGCGGGGGCTCCGCAGCGGGAGCCGGCCCCGCCGCACACAACCAGGACCCTCCAGGCCCCTCAGGGCCATCCGAGCTGGGGCCTTTGGAGCTCCAGGGGCTCCCTTGGGGCTCCAGACGCCAGAGAGCTCCCCAGGTGCCGCTTGCAGGGCTCCAAGGCCCCCAAGCACCTTGCTAGGAGGTGGGAGCACCCACCCGGGCCAGGAGGGCCCGTCCCGCGGCGCTCGCGATCCCTCGGGAAGGGAGGCCGGCGCTCCCGGCTCACCTGGCCACCTTGCGCTTGTCGTGGGGGTGCAGCCTGGCCGCCATGGCGGGGTCCACGCGGCGCAGGCGCCGGTGCAGCTCCGCGCCGTCCAGCCGCTCCAGCTCCCCCTTCCTGTCGGGGACCGGCGCGGGGGCCGCGCTGTCCTTGTCCTGCGGGCACGGGGCGGCCCTGGTCACATCGGCCGTCTGCCCGCAGGCCGGCGCCACCAGGAGCGTCCCCCAGACCCCAGTGTCCATGAGAGGGGCCTGGGGCTTTCCAAGGGGCCACCGTGGAGAACTTCCCGCCCGATCCCCAGGGAATCTGCTCCACCCAGATGGGAGAGTGCGATGGGTCCCGCACAGGGAGCACCCCCTTCCCCGGAGCCCCACGGCGGTACCTTGGTGTCCACGAGGACCTTCCAGAGCAAGGCCTCGATGTAGTAGTTGGTTCCTCCCACGACGATCGGGATCTTGTCTCGAGCGAAGATATCTTCAATGTGCCGCAGTCAGGGAGCGTAACAGGGACACGGACCCATCCTGCCCCGCACGGTCCCTCTCTGCAGCCCCAAGGAGCCAGCGGGGTTGAGCACGGGGTTGTGGTTGTGCCCGGGTTCTCACCACCCGCTTCCCCCTGTGCCAGGCCAGAGCCAGGGCTGTGCCTGGGCCATACCCTGGCGATGCTGCCCGATGCCCGGCTCGGCTGGGTGCAGTGCACAGGGATCCCCCCGTGCACTTCAGGCACTGCTTCAGCGTGAAGCAAAACGCCCCTGCGTTATCCCCCATAACCTGCGGTGTGCGGGGCCGAAGCAAGCAGAGCTCTTCCTCGCCGGCGCGCCTGCGGCGTGAAAGGATATGAGGGGGCCGGCTCTGTCCCTGAAATCCACCACGGTGTAGTTGGAGACGAGGGGATCCACAAAGCTGATCATGTGGTGCCTGCAGAGCCGCTGCTCCTGGGGGGACGCCTTGTTGGTGATGATGTCCAAGCCCTTGTACACCTGGGAAGGGAAGAGCCCTCGGTCACGGCAAACCCAGGGAGATGAACCACAATGGCCTTCCTGCCCTGGGGTGCCCGGCGCAGCATCCACGGAGAGGTGCCCGCCTGACGGAGCAAGCAGCAAGGGGCAGCGCGGCTGGCCAAGCCGAGGGGACCCCGGCTTGCGGACACCGAGCGTCGCGGGCGCCTCCTCTGCCAGCGCAAAGGCTGCTTTGGGGACAGGCATCGCTGTCCCCGCGGTGCCCGGCTCCATGGCATCTCCTGCACGTGCAATGCTCCCAGCTCGGGCGCACGGGGAAAGTCCGGCTTTCTCCTGCTCCCCGCGAGCAGGGAGGAGGGAAATGCAGCGGCTCGGGGAGAAAAGAGGCACCATGTCCTCCTTGCAGAGCTCGGGGGCAGGAAAGGCTCCTGAGAGCTTCGGCATCTCCCAAGTGCGGGGCTGGGGTCCGATAGGGAGGGATGTGTCCCCTGCACCTTCTCTGCTCCTGGCGCTGCCGAAACAGGAACCAGCAAGGCACAAAACTTGGTGAGATGCCAAGAAAGCGGATCACGCCAAGTAACAAAAGAGCAGGAGAGGAGTCTGCCCCAAGCGCAGCCTCTCGCCGCTCCGGGACGTGGCAGTGCCCGGTCTCCCGGGGCTGCCAGCACCTTCAGTACCGGTTTTTGGCACAGAGCGACTGGGAGAGCAGCCCTGAGGAGCGGAGTGGTGGCCCCAGGCGTCGCGGTGGCCCCGGGTGCTGGCACTGTGGGCTGGGACACGCCGGGCGGCAGCTCCAAATGCAGCCCTGGTGCCAGGGGCGACGCTGGCAGCCGGCACGTGGCCGCTGTGGGGCACAGAAAACTGCTCTGGGCAGCCCATCCAGCAATGCAACACGTCCAGGATTCCGCAGCCTCCGCGTTTAGGATCCTGCAGCCTCTGCGTCCGGGATCCCGCAGCCTCCGCATCCAGGATCCCCAGCCAAGGGCCCAGGGAGGATGCACTCAGTGTCCCCTGCTTGGAGCAGTCCTCCAGTTTGGGGCAAACTGACCTGCTGGGACACGTGGCTGGAAACAGCTCTGTCATTTCCTCCTCTGTCACCCAGAAATCCACCCTGGTCAGACTTCCAGAATCAAATTTCCCCTTAACCCCCCCGGGAAGCCGCCAAGATTCCAGCTGCAGCGCGGCCTGCTCCGACCTCGGATGGTGACCAGGTGACACGGGGGTGGCCATGGTGAGGGACAGAACGAGGTTACGGGAGCAGGGAAGCCCGATCCGCACTCGGAGCAGGCGAATGAGCCACCCGGGCAACTGAAGCCACTTGCGCCACTAACAGGAAAACTCGGAGACGGCCGGGAGCTGCCAGCAAAAGCCGGGATTTGCGCTCAAATCCCTCAAGGTTCCCCGGAGATGAAGCGGCGAGAGCCTCCCGGAATATCGGGAAGGGAGCAGAGGAGGACGCGGTGTCCGGGCCGGGGCCGGTGGGGAACACTGCAGCCTTTTCGGCCCCGCGGCGCCCGCCCCGCGCACGGCTATTTTCAGTGAGTGTCTCAGATAAACCTTGTTGCTCTCTAAGGCCCCAAACCAGATTAGCAGTCGCCGGAGCTGCGAGCGGAGGCCTCGGGGACTCAGCCCTCGCGCCCGCCGCGGTGGCCAGGGCCCCCCTGCGCCTCCCGGCAAGGCCGGGTCCTCGTCTCACAGGTGGGGAAACCGAGGCAGGAGGTAGAAACAGGAGCGACCCTCGGAAAACCGTGCAGGGACGGAGCCCGGGGGCGGATGGGCTCTTCCCAGCCCCTGGCTCTGCCGCCCGCAATCCCAGCAGGTCCCCCAGAGCCAGGATGGAGGCACTGCGGGTGAGGACAGGATCGGACACGACGAGGGGGGACACGTGGGGACCCCAGACACAGCCAAGCAGGTGGCTGTGAAGAGGATGGAGATGTCAGCGGGAGGAAGGCCCCTCGTGAAGCTGGGAGGGACTTCTCCGCTCCCAGCCCCAGGAAGACACCAGCACAGCCCTTGCTGAAGATTTGGGGACGTCCTCAGGAGCTGCTGGCTGCAAAATCCAGCAGGGACCACGCGAGGAAGGGACGGGCGCCCCAGCAAAGCTGCCTGGGGACGGCCGCGCTCTCCTGTCGTGCGAGGGACAACGGGGGCACCGGGCAGGCTCTCCACGGAAGCAGGTCCCTCCGGCAGCCAGCTCGCTGGGATGACAAACGGCAGCAGAAAGGACAGCAAGATTAAGAGCCGTCAGATTAACCTGAGCTCCGCCGAGGCAGCGGTTAAGTCCGTGACGTGACACAGCGACCCACGGCCACAAAGGAAACGCTCGGGACAGACGGACACGGCGCAGCCCCAGCAGCTCCGAAACCCCCGCGGGCTCTTCCGGACCGGCACGGAGCCCGGTTGGGTACGGAGGCGCTCGGACCGGTCCCCGGCAGCCGCCAGCACAGCGGGAGCAACGGGGGGTTTAGGCTACCGCAGATACACCCGCAACTGCTCCATGAGGACGTCAGAGCAGGGATACATCCCACCGGCACAAAGCGGGGAGCAGGGAGACCCGGCCGGCCGTGGCGCTGATCCGAGCTGTGCTTCCCGGCGGCCCCGGAGCAGGAGAGCAGGGCTGCGCATGGAAAATCCAGCGGGATCAAAGCCGCGCGGCTGCCGCTCCGCAGTCACCCTGGGATGAGATGAGACGGAAAGGAGGGCAGGAGCCGCCGGTGCCCGGGTGCCATTGGACGCCTGCGGCCACGATTCGCCGAGCGGCCGCGTTCCCGGAGCGGGAGCTGGAGTGAGCGGAGCTCCAAACAGGCTCAAACACGAGTCAACGGCCGCATCCGCAGAGCGCGGCGAGAGCCCCGGGTTCGGCGGCTGAGGCGCACGGCTCCCACCGTTCCCTACTGCACAAACGGTCCAAAAGAAAGACAAGCTGGAAGATCAGGACTAGTGGAATTACACGCACCACGCTGTGCCTCTTTTCCTGGTGGGCACAAGGCGGTTCACGCGGCCCAGCCGTGCCAGGCGGCCAGGACGTGGGACGGCCACATTTGGTAAACTTGGCTCAGAGCTCCAGGTCTTTTCCCAATAGTTTAAATAATAATATTTTTAAAAAAGTTCAGCTAAGAGTCTTCCTATTGTTTGCTTAAAATTCAGGGAATTTTAATCTAACCCTCTGAAGTGCCAATATGCCAGGACAGGGAGCCAGGAGGAGGAAGCAGGAGAGCAAAATCCACTCTCTGAGCAGCATAAAGTGCAGGGCCAGCATCGCTGCAAGGCAACTCTTCCTTAAAACAGGTAATAACAGCATTAAATATCAAACTCAATGGGGAGCTCACGCGTTGTGCAAAAGGAACAACAAAAGCGTTGTTTAAGAAAGAAAACTCAGCGCTAGAAGTGCAATGAAACCCTGCAGCAGCTGGAACGTCTAGTGACAAAACGCTCATGGCTGAGAGCAACGAGGAGGGAAACCAAAGCTCGGGTGAGCGGCGCTTCCCGATGCTGCCTCTGGAGCGGAGATACCCAACGTGACAGGAGAGGAGGCTACAGGCAGCGTTGCTGGCAAACAGCAAATATTACTTATAATAAATATTCCTTCCTGCACTTCACCAGCAACCTACGGCCTTTGGACTCCCACACGGCCCCCAGGGGCTGCCTGGGGGTCAAAACCCCCGGGCTGGTTTCCTACCCTCCAAAAAACACCAAAAATAAATTTAAAAAGGTTAATTTATTTGGCATTGGGCCAGGAGCTCCCAGGCCACCCGGAGCCAGCGCTGCTCGCTTGGGGTCTGCCTGCTTGTGCACAGCGGGGAAGACAGAGGGGGAACTAACGAGGACCATAAAAAATAAAACATAAATAAAAGAAAAGCATACACAAAAATATAAAATACACTGGGTCAGGCATATACTAGGTTAAATATGCACTGGGTTAAACGTATAGGGTTAAAGGAGGGGGGAAGACGTGCGGCCCCACTGCCCCCAGCCCCGTCCCCGGGCACCCTCCACCCGGGACCCCCCGAGGCCCCCGCGGCCCCGGCTGAGGCACCGCAGGCCCCGGAGCCCCCCGGTTCCCCCGCCGGCTCCCGCGGCCCAGCCGGGCCTACCTGCATGGAGTCGGCGCTGACGATCTCGCCGCCGAGCTGCCGGCCCAGCTGCGCGGCCAGCGCGGACTTGCCGGTGCCGGTGGCGCCCAGGATCACCACGAGCGGCGGCCGGGGCCGGGGCTGGGGCTGGGACCGGGCCTGCGGAGCGGGGCAGGCCCGGAGCGGCGCCGGGGCCCGCGCACCGGGTAGGCCCAGGCCGCGCGCGGCCGCCGCCGCCATGGAGCGGCCTGGCCCGGCGGCTGCCATGGCAACGGGGGCGGGCGGCGCCGCGGGGCGCCACGGGACGGGACGGGGACGGGAATGGGGATGGGACAGGGATTGGGACGAGAATGGGGATGGGATGGGGACAGGGACGAGATGAGGACGGGAATAGGGATGGGATGGGATGGGGAGGGACGGGATGGGACGGGGAAGGGGATGGGGATGGGGATGGGGACAGGAACGAGATGAGGACAGGAATGGGGATGGGATGGGGAGGGACGAGATGGGGACAGGGACAGGGATTGGAACGAGAAGGGGGATGGGATGGGGAGGGACGAGATGGGGACGGGACAGGGATTGGGACGAGAATGGGGATGGGATGGGGACAGGGATGAGATGAGGACGGGAATGGGGATGGGATGGGGAGGGACGGGATGGGGACAGAGACGGGATGGAGAGGGACGGGGATGGGGATTGGGGCAGGATGGGGACAGGGACGGGAATGGGGATGGGACAGGGATTGGGACGAGAATGGGAATGGTATGGGGACAGGGACAGGGATTGGGACGAGAATGGGGATGGGATGGGGAGGGACGGGGTGGAGACAGGGACGGGATGGGGCGGGACGGGCATGTGGATTGGGATGGGAATGGGGATGGGGATTGGGACAGGATGGGATGGGATGTGATTGGGAGGGGGACAGGTGGATGGGGATGGGACGGGGATCGGGACGGGAATGGGAATGGGGATGAGAATGGGGACAGGATGGGATTGGGAGGGATGGGCAAGGACAGGACAGGATAGGGATGGGGAGGGACAGGCTGGAACGGGGAGGCCACGAGCTCGGCTCCTGCCCTGCCCCAGAGGGGCCACCCCGAGCCTGCCTCTATTCCCTCTTCCCGGGACTATTTCCTGCCCCACGGCCAGTCCCTGTCCCTGCCCCTGCTCCGTGGCGAGTCCCTGTCCCATCAAGGCCCTCGCAGCCCTCGGAGGGGCCCACACCTCTCCCCAGAGCAGGGTCAGGGGCACTGGGGCCCTCTCGGGTCCCCAAGGGCAGCCAAGAGCATCAAGAGGGTTTTTTCATTTTGTCTTGTTGGTTTTTTTTTTTTTTTGGGGGGGGGGGTGTAAGAAGGATGCTGTTGCCATAGCAACGAGGCAGAGGGGGGCTGTTGCCGCAGCAACACGAAGGAAAGTGTTGCCAGGGTGACCGCAGCCTCCTTGGAGGGGGGAACTATCGCCACGGCAACACAGGGAGATGGGGAGGAGGCGACTGTCGCCATGGCAACAGAGAGGGGCAGGGAGACCGTTGCCAGGGCGACAGCAGGAGGAGGGTATCGCCACGGCGCCCGCTCGCCCTAGCAACACCCATCCTTTGCCCTAGCAACAGGGAGCCGCGGGATGCCCGCCCGGCCGCAGTGCCCGGAACCGGCATCCATTGGCGGAGACGGGATTAGTGCCGGATCGCATCAATCCATGCAGGAATGTGTCAAGCCAGGCGTGAGGCTGTGGCACCGCCATGGCCGTCAGGCTGCTTTCTTGGGCCCTGAGTGCAGCAGGACACCCCAACTTTCCTCACTGCCTTCAAATTGATTATTGGTTTTCTCAGATTTTCTCAGTCTCAGATTTCTCCCCAAAGTCAAGTTTCCTCCATCCCAGGCTCCGACACAGTCATGGGTTTAAAAGCACTTTCCCACCTTCCAGCAATGATGCAAATCTCAAGGCCATGGAAGGTTTTGAGATGCTGGGACACAGGGCACCGAGCATGAGACCCTGCAGGGACACGGGGACCAGATATTTTGAGACCTTCACTGCAGACTCGGTATTTCTGAGGCTCCTGCAGGAGAACCGGCTCTGCGGCTCCATCCCAGCCTCTCTCAGCAGTAACCAGATCCTCATCTCCCCACTTTCCTGCACTTAGGGCAAGACTTTTGCCGCCAGCACAACCACGACCCCAAAGCATCAGGATACCTATATATAATTTCACCCATTTGGCAGATCCAGGCCTGGGAAGCTCTCCAGGACCCTTGGCGCGAGCGGAATTGCATTCCCACTCCTCATCCGCCTATAGAGTTACGGGCTCCCAGCCCCATCAGGGGAGGTTATGGTTACAGTCCCCCCTCCTCGTTCATAAAGCCACTTAAAAGGAGGAAAAATAATCCAGGTGCCTCATTCCACAACACGCTGCAGTCTGGGCACAGGGAGAAATCCCATGCCAAGGGGCCTGGGAGGGCCATCTTGTCCCCTCACCTCAGGGCAGATTTTTGCCCTTGTCCCTGTGTTGCTCCATGAGCCCAAAATGCATCTCCAGCCCCCGTCGCAGAGCAGCACAGCAGATTCCAGGCACAAACCCGCTGCCACCTTCCTGGAAGAAGCCAACCCAGGTCGTCTTTGCAATTTATTTATTTATGAAGTGTGAGGTAATGAAGAAAGTGCTAAATCCGACCACAGTGTTAACTCTAACGTTTCTCAGCAGGTCAGGCAGGGGCTGCCGGGGGCAGCGACGCTCAGAACCTCCCCCTGCCCCAGCCCCCGGGAGCCCCTTGGCCAGGGATGAGCAGGAGGAGGGAGAGGGGACAGGGAGGGACCCCCCATATTGCAAGGGGGGAGCCAGGCAGGAATCGGCCCCTTCCCGATCCCCCTAAAGTGCAGCAGGGCTGAGCCCTCCCCCCGCAGCAGGGACCCCCCCCCCATCTTCCCCCCCACAAAAAAATTATATAAAAAAACAAACTCTTTACCAATACTTCTCAAAAGTGGTACAAAAATACAGTATAAAAACACAGCCTCCAGTATAAGACTTGCAGTAAGAGCAGCAGGTTTCTAAACACAAAAAAATCCAAAACGAGCTACTGCGTGAAGTGTAAGGAAGTGAGGTAAAAGCCCGGCCCGAGCCGAGAGACCAGCAGCCTGGAGAGAGAGGCCTCCCCCTGCTGTCCGCCGATTCCCAGGGCATCCGGCCCCACACAAGCTCCGGGTGCTGCTCGCTCCAGGCTTGCAAGGAGGGATGAACACGCAGGGACAGATCGCAGCAGCGCTAACCGGATGGCAGGACGTGTGCGGCGGCCGCGGCGCGCGCGCACCCGAGCCTCGCGCCAACTGAAAAATGTGCAAAAGGAGCCGGGATGCCGGCGATGGCGCTAGTGGCCCTGCAGGTGAGCAATCCTTCGGAGCAGCTGGCTCTGGCGCAGCCGCAGCTGCCGCTTCTCGGCCGCCATCCTGCGCTCGGCGCTGATGAGCGACTGCAGGTACTCGGACGACTTGCTCAGGATCACCACCTTGGGCGTCTTGGGGCAGCTGGCGAGGCCGCGGCACCTGGTCCCGCAGCGCCAGGAAGCGCGAGCGCAGGTCGTTGCGCCGCTTGCGCTCCAGGTAGTTGTGGTTTTTCCTCTTGGCCACGTCCTCGTTGTCGGAGCCGGGGGCGCTGCCGGTTTTGGGCAAGCCGGGCTCGGGCAGGGCGCTTTCCAGGGCCGGGTCGGCAGCGGCCTCCGGCTCCGGCGCCTCGGGCTCCGGCTCAGGAGCGGCGTCGGGCGGCGAGCGGGCCGCGTAGTTGTGCTGCTGCTGGTGGATGGAGATGTGGAAAACGTTTCATGCAGGGGTCCAGGGGGTCGGCCCGCAGCGTGATGGTGACCGGCTGCCGCAGCGCCAGCGATTGTCTCTTCTCCACCGTCACCACGTCGATCTCTTCGCCCCCTCTGCTCAAAACAGGCACAGCAAAAACACACGTCACTCGCCAGCCCCCTGGGCCATCACTGCGATGCCCAAGCGCTCCGCCCGCTGCAGCGCTAGAAGATTTAAACTCCCCTCAGCATCACCTAACCTGGGCCATGGGAAAGGAATTTATTTCCTTTCACTTGTGCACCTGGAATTGGAACAGGGATATACCCACAAGCAGGCCACAGGTAGTGCTTGCTTGAGAAAAGGAAGCAACAGGCAAGAAGTTTCCAAGCCACAGCCACCCCCAGGGTGCTGAATCCTTGGAGGCCTCGGACAGACATTAGCACTGCGGATCTTCCCAGCAGTAGCCAGGCACTTCCATGAATTGTAAATTGGAATTGTAAATGAGGGTCTGGGCGCCCCCGGGCAGCGCTGCCCTTTGTTCCTGCCCTCCCTTCAGCAACTTGTTACTTCTCACAAGTTACGAGTCCCCCACCCCAGTGCACCGAGGTCTCCCCAGCACCCGCCATTGGCCCCAGCGGGGGCCAGGAGGCCAAGGGGTCCAGGAAAAGGCCACCAGGCTCGTGTGAACCCCCAGGGCACCCCTTATCCCCTCCCAGCCTCCTCCCCAGGGACTGCAGCTTGGGCACGGATAAGGACCCTGCTGCGCCCCAGACCGGGGCCGCAGATGCTCTCATCAGTGTCACAACCCGGCCGTTCTCAGCCGCGCACCTGCGCTACGTGCATGGACGGACTCCCCAAAACGGGGGTCGCCCATTAATAAAAGTGGGGCCGCCAGGCCCCGCCCCCAGGAGCCGCCCATTGGTTGCCCCGCGGGGCTGGAATGTCCCTGTAGCCGCCGCTCCGTGTCCCCATTGGCCCGGGCGCCCGCCCGTCAGCGGGGCCCCCCTCTCATTGTTTGCAATCTGTTGCTTTTTGTTCGGGGCCCACGTGGCTCGGACGGGACCGGCCCCGGTTCCAGTACCGAGCCCGGGCCGCCCCTTCCCCCGCCCCGCATCGCCGTTAAAGCCTCTTAGCACCCGCGACCTGCTTAGTGCCCCTGCGCTCCTAATGGAATTAAATCCCCGTCCCGCGGCTCGGCCCGGCCTGAGTCACCGCGCGCAGGTGACCGCGCGGCTCCCGCCGAGCAGATTTGTTATCGGGGTCACCGGGACGCGGCCCGGGGCTCCGTGGCGGGGGCTGAGCGCGAAAGCCCCCCGGGGCAGCTGCTGTGTCTCCCCCTGCACTGCCGCCTTGGAGCGGGAGAGGGGCCGGTTCTCGGAACCGCACGCGGGCCCCGGGGAAGCTCCGGGTTGCACCCGAGTTTGGAGCTGGCCCGGGCCGCCCCGCCGGACAAGCCCCCCCCCGCCGGGAACCGGGCGGCCCGCGGCGCTGACCCGCCTGGGGGCTCCGGGGGGCGGGGAGAGGGTCCCGGCGTGGGGGGCGCAGGGGGGAGCGAAACCGAGCGGGGAACGGAGCGCCCGGACAAAACTTCCCACGCTGCAAACTTCGGCCCCGGGATGCGGCCACGGGATGCGGCCACAACGCGCGGGGAAGGGGGGGATCCCGGTAGCCTCCCCGCCAGCGGCCGGGATTGCCCGACACGAATCCCCCGGCAAGTGGAGCGGGCAGCTTCCCTTTGTTCTCGGTGCCGGGACCGGCAACAAAGGCGCTGCTCGGCGGGGAGCCTCCGGCCCGGGCCCCCCGCGCCCCGGGAGCCGCGGGGCAGCGCGGCACCCTGAGCCCTTCCTTACCGGAATCGCTCTGGCCCTCCGATCCCGAGGACGGCAGGATCTTGCTCTCGGGCAGCGGGCACAGGAAGACGGCAGCGGGATCCACGCACTCGCTCAGCGAGCTGCCGAACCCGAAGTCCTGGGCGAAGGAGGGTTTGTGGGCGCTCAGCCTGGGCGGGCCCGCGGAAAGTTTCTCCGTCATCGCCTTCTCCAGTCTCTCCCTCGCCGAGAAGCCGCTCCACATGCAGTCCTTGAGGATGAAAGCGCTTAGGTTCCCAAAGATCTCCCCCGTGTCTATGAGATACTCCGGCTCTTCCCCGGCCAGGCAGTAGCGGGAGAGCCAAGTGGCTCTCTCCTCCGCGCCAGAGCAACAGGCTTTGTCCCCCGGGGGTCCCAGGGGCGACAGAGGCGGCGTGGGGACCAGCTCGAACTTCTTCCAGATGTCCTCGCTGGGCGCCGTGGAGCGGTAGGAATCCTCCTCAGCGTCGTGGTCGTAGAAGTAGTGCTGGAACGTGTCCAGCTCCATGGCTGCATGGGGCGGCGCGGAGCAGGGGGGCAGAGCCTGGCGGCACCGACGAAGAACCGGGGGTCAGGGCCACGAGGCCGGGGACACCCCTAGAGGGCGGGAAAACCCCCCGGCCACCGAGGGGGGCGTCCCCGCTCCCGGCTAGGACAGGGACAACATGACCGCCCCCCAGGGAAGGGGGCGCCCCCCGCCCAGCACGCAGCTTCCCCGGCGCTGCGGGTCGCGGCGGCGGCAGCCCCCGAACCGGGACACGGCGCATTGTTTCCCCCCGCTCTTATAACCTGTCTGCGGCTCCCGGCCCCGCCTCGACCCCCCGACGGCCAATCGCCGCGCAGAGATCTGCATAAAGGGCGGGAACTGGCCCTTTTGCCCCTCCCCTTGGGAGGGGAGGGGGGAACTTCAAGCATCGCAGTGGCCCCCGGGCACATCCCGGCCGAGCTGCCCCTTGCAGCCCCCGGCCCTTCCTGGGGCTGCGCAGCCCGGCCCGCACCTGCAGCCCTCGCTGCTCCCTTCCCCACTTGCCCCCGAGGCCACCTTGGCCCCCGGGGAAGCGCCCAGGTCACCTGTGTCCCCCCGAGGCTGCTCAGGACTCGAGGAGGCTGCACTGGAGATGCAGCAGAGCGGGCGGGATGTCCCGCTGCAGGCACTCATGGTCGCTGGGGTGAAGAGCTTATTTGATTATCAAATTCCACCCATTAACACGATGCCGGCGCTTGCAAATTCCCAACCAAATTGGCCGCCAGGAGCGTGAGAATGGCGCAGAAACAGATTTCATATGAAAAGAAAAACCCCAAAGCTACAGCCTAGCCAAGCCTCAAGCCTAGCCTCTCCCATGCTTGCAAGGAGGATTTTGGTTGGGTTCCCCCAGGTCCCCTGGACCCTCCCATTGGGAAGCACAGCTGGAAAACCAGTGCTAGGGGAACCGGCCCTCTTTGGTCTCGAGTGGGTAGGACAAGCCAAGGAGACCGAAGGCTGATCCAGACCCCGGCATGGGCTACTACTAGCCACCATCCAGCACAGCACCACAACGGCAGCTAAGGGCCCCCTTTTTGGTGACTTGGGAGGGCTCCAGAGCTCCCTGCTCTCTCCAGGTCACCAGAATGCAGCAGGCGGCCGATCCTGTGCGTGATTGTCACCCCAGCACTTCACCCCCTGAGTAATTATTACCACAAACTAATGGTTTTCCCTGCACAGCGCCCTGCACGGAGGATCGCAGAGCTCAGTAAGACACGGTTGTCCTCAGGGCACCCGAGCAAGCCCAGCGGGGACACCGCGTTCCTCTGACACCGAGGTCCTGCTAGGAAAAGCTGTAAACACAGTGAAAACTCAGGAAGGCTTTCGCCTTCCGCACCGGCCGGGATCGTTACTCACGTGCTGCTACAAAGTCCATCTCGGGATGAGCAGATGCATTTCCAGCCGCTGGCGCTCACCAATTGCCCCATTTCCCTTCCTCGTGCCAGCCCCGAGGCGGGAAGCACCTGGAGCAACATCCACAACAGCTCTGGCAGGGATGCATCCAGGGCGCCACTAGACCTGTAGAGCAGCATCCACCACCGATCCCAGGAAGAGCAGCAAGAGCCACAGCTTGTGCCCAGGGACACGTGGCCGAGGGGAGGAAGGTCCGTGCTCCTCCTCCTCAGCACCTCCATCATCACGCAGACAAGCCGAGACGCAACAGGGTTGCAAGAATCACCAGCTTGAGCATCAAGAGCGCTCGGGAGGTGACGGGGACCAAATGGTGCCTCGTCCCTGCAGCCCCAGCGGTGGAGAGACCGACCCCGGCCCAGGCACCAGTGGGGTCCAGCCCGGCCCGGTCCTGCCCGGGGAGGCCCAGCGGGGTCCAGCCCGGCCCGGTCCCGGTCCCGGTCCCGCGCCGTCGCCGCTGTCACCGGCGGCGGCTCGGGCGGGCGGGCGGCGCCACCTGCTGGAGCTGGGGCCGGGCGGCCGCGGAGGCACCGGGCACCTCCCGGCACCGGGTCCGGACCCCCCTGCAGAGCTCGGCAGGGCCCCCGTGCCGGCCGGACCCCCCCGCAGCCGCGGCACGGCCCCCCGCACCCCCAATCCCCGCACGGACTGCATTCCCCTCGGGAATCCCCAGGGAGGGCAGTGCTGCCCCACATGTCCTGCACAACTACCCAAACAAAGGACCTTGGGGGCCGCTGTGACTCAGTTTCCCCCTGCGGAACCAGCAGACGGCAGGAGGGAGGCCAAGGAGCAGGGTCCCCGACTGGCTGCTGTCCCCAAGGTCCTTAGGGGGTGCTCCAAGGGCAGCCGCAGCATTTCCTTGCTCCTACGAGCTGCATCCGAGCTTGCAAAGCTTGACCAGCCCCACGCAATGGGGACAGCCCGGCGGGAAGGTGCTGAGCGCCACAAAAGGGTGCTGGGCTCCCAGGCTGAGGCGCCTGGTCTGGCAAAGCGGCTCCCGCCTGCCCGGCACTGCGATTCCTTCACCACGAGAGGGAGAAGCAGGGCCAAGCAGCCGTGTGCCAGGGATCCCTGGAGGTTCCAGCACCCTGCGGTGCTCCGGAGGATGGCGGGGTCAGGCCAGGGTTGTCCCTCTCCTCGAAGGAGCCTCCAGGCTGCCTGGTCCAGCCTGGGCAGCGCCGTCACCTGAGCAAGCGGCTCCCACAGCCCTGCAGCTCGTGGCCATCTCCTCCCACCCTGGTGGCCTTAGGGACTTCTGAGGGTTTCCCGGGGCTTGCGGGGGGACAGTCTGGCTTCAAGAGGTGCTGGAGGCCCTGAGGCATCATGGAAGGGGAGTGGAGAGGCCGTGCTGGCCCCCCCAGACCTCTCACCCCGGCCTCTCCAGGCGCTCAACAAACAGGAGCCAAGAGCCTCTCCCGCCCACGGCACCAGGCGAGTGCTTGTGCCGGCTGCACAAACATCCCGGCCGAGCCCCGTGCACCAGGGCGAGGCGATGGCGCAAGGGGGTGAGCCACTAGCTGGGCCAGCAGCACCTCCTTCCTCCTCCTCCTCTTCCTCCTCTTCCTCCTCCTCCTCCTGCTCCTCGCTGGGCTGTGACCCACTTCGCCGGCCCGTGCGGCTGTGCAGAGGGTGACAGGGCTCCATGGCTGGCACGAGCGGCTCCCCGTGTCCTCCGGCGCAGGGCACGGCTCTGCCAGCAGCTGGCACGGCTCCGGCGTGATGCAATGAGGCTTCCCGCAAGGCACTGTGCCCTTTGGATTCCCCCTGACAACATGGTCGGACTTTGGCGCAGCAGCTCAAAAGCGCTTCTCTGCAGCGGGCAGCCTCCCCCGGAGCGCTGCATCCCCCCAAATCCCAACCGGGCCGAGCAGGAGGAGCATAATCCCTGGAGCCCACCAGGAAGGGGTCCTAGCCCTTCCCAGAGGAAATCCTGGGCTTCCAAGGAGGCTGTGAACGAAGCCACGATGCCCTGCAGCATCCCCACTTGGTCACTGCCCCTTTGCTGTGTCCTTGCGCCTGCACCAACAACCGTCCCACCAGGGACCCGGCCCACAGCCCTGTCCTGCTCCTGTCCTTGTGACAGGCTCCTCGCGGTCCCGTGGGAGGGTCCGGCGCGCGGGGCTGGCTGGCGTGTGCCCTGCAGCAAGACATCCCCTTTCTCCCCATAAAAAGTTGGGAAAGAGCAACGGGAGCTGCCGAGCCCTTGCACAAGGGCTGCCTGCCTCCCGCAGGGCCCCACAACGTCCCCAGCCTCCCAGTGCCACCGCGCTCGTCCCCGCTCCGAGCACTCCAGTGGATGCCGGGAGAGGCCGAGAGATGCCTGGAGCCTCCCCTGCACCTGGGCCTGGCCTCGCTGCTCCAGCGCAGAGCGCTGCCGTGCGGGCAGGGCTGGCTCCAAGCTCAGCCCGCCGGGAGCCGGGCCAAGGGCACCCACGTGTGGCACCAGCTCTGGCCGGGTGCCCTGGGTCCCTCCGGGGTGGATCAGGGCCTCCCGCCACCGTTTGCCCCGCAGCGCTTTGCTGACACCCCTTCCCTCCCCGCCGCCCAGCCGGGCAGGGCCGTCGGGTTTCGGATGCGCTCACGATTGCTCAGCCCCTGCCTCGGGCCCTGCTGCATCCATCACCCGCAGAGCTGCTCCCTCCCCGTCCCCAGGTGCGGGAGATGAGCCGGGATCCCGGAGGCTCCTTTGCTGCTGCATCCCACCCTGCGAGGATCCCCCGCAGTATCTGCTTTGCAGAAAGGGACCACATCCCCCGTTGGGAAATGGTGCAACACCAAATTGCAGGGAGAAAACCCTCCCAATCCAGCAAAGGACACGGAAGGTGCCGTCCTGCTCTCTCTACCTCTACACTGTCCACAACACAGAGCACATGGAGGCTTCTGCTACCTGCAGCCTCCCTGCCCCGGCACTAAGGCCTGCTTGTTGCTCCCCTAAAGATCTCTTTTGCCCAAGGCAGTTTCTTGGCGCTTTGCTCAAAGACCAGGAATGCCAAAACCATCAGGAGCTAAAGAGCTCCAGAGAATAAGAAAGCCAGAGCCATAGCACAGGAATCCCAACACATCAGCCCCAAGGATGAGGTTACCTAGTCCCTCCGGAGCCGGTAAGGTGCCAGGGTGCCCTGAAAAGCCTTTGCTTCCATGGGAGCAGCCGGCATATCCCCACTTTGCAGGGAGGGACAGGGGAGCAGGGAGCAGGGCTGGCTCCAAAGGGGGAACTGCTAGTGCTGCTCACTCCAGCACAGGGTCCAACACACAGCCCCATCGGCGGAGCTCTGAGGTGCCTGGGACCCCGCACGGGGTGCTAAGCCCTGCCCAACTCATTGCACCTCTCTGCTGCTTGGGGTGCGTGGGGCACCTTGGCATGGGATGTCTGGCCTAGGGCCACCTGATCCCAGCTCCGCCCGGGCCGGGCCAGCTCAGTATCGTCTCTGCCGAATCTGCCCCGGGAGCGGAGCCGGCCCCACTCGACGCCCACTCGTCGCTCCCTCTTGCTCCAGAGGCTTCGGGCAGACGAGCGGATGGGGAGGAGAGGAGTTTGCCCAGAGTGCCCTTCCCGGCTGTGCCCAGGGTGACTCGCTGATGCGCCCGGATGGGCAGGAAGCCCCAGGGTGACGCGGGCCTGGTGACACCAGCGGCTGCCTGGGGCTCCCGCAGCTTCAGTTCCCCAAAGCCTCGGAATTTCCTTGGCTGCTGGAGCGGCACCGCCGCAGCATCGCACCGGGGCCGGGCTTGGCAGCGCAGGCGGCGACTGGGCAAGCAGAACTGGAGCCCGTCAGGCGCTGGAGCTGCCCGGCCACCGGCCTCCCAGCACCCGGCACCCATTCGGCTGCAAAGGATCCTGCTTCAGGCCACGCTTCCGCGGTGCCCGGGGGAGCATGGAGTCACACTTCCCTTTTGGAGCAGCCCATTTTTGGGCTGGAGCTCTGCAGACTTTCCAGTAAATGGCCTGGCTGTGGTTTGCACAGCCGCTGCCGCCGCAACTACCCGATGCCAGTGGCTAAAAGGGCAAAGTGGGCACCTGGCAGCGGCTCCTGATCCTGATCCAGCAGGTGCTGCAGCTCGGCCGGCAGGCGCTGCTGGGGGATGTGCCCGGCCCCTTCCAAATTCCTGCCTGGAGGAGGGGAAGCCGAGGCAGCTGTTGCAAATATTTTAAGGAACTTTGAAGAATTTGTAGTGCCAGAATCATCCTGGCTCATGTTGGGGCTGTTGAGATCGAGGTGGGGTCTCCACGTTACAGCCCCAGCCCTACACCCGGCCCGCTGCCCTCCTGAACCAGTGCCCGAGGGACGCAGCGGGTCACAGAGCCTCTGCCAGCACCGTCCCCTCCGCTGGGAAACCCGGCGCTCGGGCAGCTTCTCCCTCCTCCTCAGCCACCAGGGATGTGGGGCTTGGAGCTGGAGAAGCAGGGGAAGGATGGGGCAAGAGAGGGAGCAGAGTGGGGAGAGAGACGGGAAAACGGATGGAGGGGACGAGCGGAAAGACAGAAAGATGGGGAAGGGTATGAGGCAGAGGGATGGGAAAGGCATGGAGCGGAGACAGGGAGAAGCGGCTGGGACAGAGCAGGGGGGCAGAGGAAGGCAGGGTCGGCGGAGCGGGGCGGGAGAAGAAGGAGGAGGAGGAGGAGGAGGAGGAGGAGGAGGAGGAAGGGGCGGGGCGCGGCCCCATGTAGCGCGCGGGCGCGGCGCGGCGCGGCCCATTCATCGGCGGGGCGCGCAGCGGCATGGCCAGGGGCGGGGGCGCCGAGCGGGGCCCCCCCGCCGCCACCGCCGCCACCGCCGGCCTCCTGCCGCCCGCGCGGCGCCGCAAGGTGAGACCGACCCGCTCCCCGCGTCCCGCTCCCCGTCCCTTCCCGTCCCGTCCCTTCCGCGCCGCCGGGGCTCCCCGATTCCCGCCCGGTGCCGGTGCCGGTTCCCGGCCGGGGCCGCCGGCGGTACCGGCGGTGCTGACGGGGTGTCGCTGTCGCAGGAGAGCCGCGCCAAGCTCTCGGTGTGCAGCAAGCTCTGCTACGCCGTCGGCGGGGCCCCCTACCAGACCACGGGCTGCGCGCTCGGCTTCTTCCTCCAGATCTACCTGCTCGATGTGGCACAGGTAAGGGCCCGGCCGCGACAGTCACCGTGTCCCCAGGGGCTCCTCGGGGCACCGCGAGGCTCCCAGGCGAGGGGGACGCGTTGCCCGCGAGGGCTGCGGGCGCTGCTGGCACGGGGCTCCGGTGCCGCAGGTGTTTGCTTGGCGGGCAGGAATGCACCGGCTTTGCCGCGGCCGATGCACCCTGCGGCGCTCCCGGGAATTGTGAGGTTTTCCCCGGAGCCGCTTCCCCACGGGAAATGGAGAGGCTTTGGTCACGCTGGAGTCACGTCTCCATGCGGCTTTGATGTGAGGTCTGGGCTCCTGGCGGCCACGTCCCCCCCGCTGCTCCCAGCACGGCCGCTTTCACTCCGTGGCCTCGTGCAAAGTCATGTGGTCGCTCGGTGCCTTGGTTTTCCCAGGATATAAAATAGGATCATTGCTGTCCATCCCCTGGGATGGCAGGATCCATGCCACTAATCCTGGTAGAGCTCATGGGTCAGTGTGACTGGCCCTGTTGGCTGTATGGGATATTTCAGAGAAATTTGCTCCAAACACGAGTTTTCCAGGAAAAAAAGTCACCGTGGGGCGGAAGGCAACCTTGTAGCAGCCACAGGAATTGCATCCATGTCCCCCGGGTGCCCCTGAAGGATCAGGAGAGGCCAAGGGCCCTGTCCCCGCTCCCAAAGGGGAGCAGCTGTGGCCTCCCCACTGGTGTGGAGCTCCTGGTGCTCAGCCCAGGAATCGCGGTGGTTTCACCGGCCCTAACGCGGGTTCTGCCTCTTGCAGCTGGACCCTTTCTATGCCTCCATCATCCTGTTTGTGGGGCGAGCATGGGACGCCGTCACGGACCCCATGGTGGGCTTCTTCATCAGCAAAACCTCCTGGACCCGCATTGGCCGCCTGATGCCATGGTAAGAGGCTCTGCGCCACAGCCCAGGGTCCCTTCGTGAAGCGTCACAGCAATTCCAGGCTGGCAGCCGGTCATGGGTATCCTGTGGCACGAGGCTGGCAGGGCAGGACGGGTTCCCACTGCATCTCACCCAGTCACATTCCCAGCGTGGTGACAAGCAGCCCAAGATGCCCAAGGAGCCGCAAACGGCTGCGCCTGGGTCGGTGCCGGCTGCTCGAAGGAGCCCGGAGCCGCCCCGGCGCGAGCTGGGCCGGGCTTCCCTGCGGAATGCTGAAGCTGGAGCAGCTCCAGCCAAGCCGGGGTCGGGCTCCGGAGCTCGAGCAGCCGCAGGGCTCTGCTCCTGCACCGAGCCCTGTCCCTGGTGGCTGCCACCAGCGGAGCAGGTGGCATCACGGCGAGAGGGGCCAGCGAGGTCACGCGGGCACCTTTGTAGCAGGACAAGGAGCTGCCACCGCTCTGGTGCCCATGGGGGTCGGAGCAGGTGGGACTGGGGCTGGGGGAGCCCAAAGCGGCTCCAAAGGGCCCATTTGGAGGGCGACTGTGGGCGCTGAGGCTGGAAGGTCCCACACCAAAATAACGGGTGTCGCGGGGGCCCAAGGACTTCCCGAAACACAGCGTGGCAGAGGGACAGGCGCCGGAGGGGAGGAATTGGAGGGATGCAGTTGTTCCCCTGCAGATTATACCCTCCGCTTCCAGGCTTTCCCGGAATAGCGCAGGGCAGCGTTGCCTGGTGCTTAAGCCAGGCTCCCTGCAAGGCCTGAAATAGCTCCCGTTGCGGCCGCGCACGCGGCAGGGTCTGGGGTCCGAGATCAGAGGCCGGGCTGTGCGGGACAGGGCCGCCGCGGTGGCCCCAACACCTCTAATCTGGCGGCGGCGGCGCAGGGGGTGGGGACGGAGCGGCCACATTCCTCCAAGCGGTTCGTTAAAATTAGCTGGGGCCATTGAGCCGTGCGGGGGACAGGCCACGGGGCTGATATTTGTGGCTCGAGGGCAGTTGGGTCCGGGCTGGGCTGAGTTGAGCTATCCCGGAGCGATGGGGTGGGAGCCCCGGGAGCTGCACCGGGGTGTTGAGCCCGCAGCGAGCGAGGCCGGTGCTGCTGCCTCCGTTTCCCTGCTTGCAAAGCCGGGAGCTGTGGGGTGGCCTCGGCGGCCACCGCGTGGGCACTGAACCCTTGGCACCCGCGGGGTGCCCGTACACAAGGCCCTTGTCCGTGAGGCTGAGCCCCTCCAGCAGCTCGTGCCTTGGCCACGTCCCAAGCCCTGGGGACGCCGCTTTGTCCCCACGCCTTGCCCCCCGCCGCCAGGCTGCCCTTGAAGTCGCGGTGACTTCAGAGCGCCGCTTGTGACCTTCCTGCGGGGCAGCGTGCGGAAACGGTTAAGCGCCGCGCGGGAAGGGGGTGCGCGAGCCGCACAAAGGAACACGCCACGGCGCCGGGGCCAATAAGCGGGCGCGCGCGTCACGCCGGCCGCCCCCGGGCCTCGTAATCGCCGCCGCCCGGCGCGGGGTAACTCGCAGTCACTCGGCCTGCCGGGAGGTGGGGACCGGGGCGGCGCGCGGGGCCCCTCGGCGCCCGCGGGGGCCGTGACGCGGTTCCCGCGGTGCCTGATTCAAAGTTTCCCCCCCGGCTCCGCGTGTGCGCGCGGCGATAAGCGGGCGCCAGAGCAGTGGCTGGGAGCCCGCTCGGCCCTTCCCTCCCCCTCGCCGGAGTGACGCGCGGGCAGAAAAATGTTCGTGCGCCGGGAGCGGCGCCGCTTCCCGCGCCGGCCGGCCCCTTCCTCGCACCCTCCCTGCTCTGGACGCTTGAGCTTCGCGTCTTGCAAGGGGAGGGCTTGGACCTCCCTTGCAGGTGCCAGAGGGAAAGTCCTGGCCCTCGGGAGGCTCTGTGCTGTGTCCAGCGTCATTCCAGGATGCAGCCGCGGTGTGGGAATTTGTGGGGCGCAGTAAGGAGAAGCCAAGGAAAATGCGTCTCCTGGGCTGCTCCCAGCGCAGCCTGGTTCGTTCCCTTCAGGACGGGGATTTCCTCCCGAATGGCAGGCGCTTCCCCATCGCTCCAGCCCCAGCACCGGAGCCTGCGCGGTCTCACGGGTGCCGGGTGATCTGCTGCTCCAGCCAGCAGCGGGATAAGGGCTGTCGCGGCCCTGCACGGAGCACAGAGATGCTCTGGGCATCTCTGCCCTGCTTGGCCCTTGCCAGCCGGTCCCGCCAGGGCCACGACCAAACCCCCGTGCTTGAGCAATCTCCTCAGATCGTCCTCCGTGGCACTTGGCATCCTTCATCCACCGCGCTGCAGTGGAGCAAGGAGCCCGCCCGCCGCTTTGCCCGTGGCTGCCAGGAGAACGGAGGCGGCTCCGGCAGCTGCGCGGGGCTCGAGGCCGCCCAGGGCTCCGGGCAGGAGGAGGTTGCGCCGCCCGGCAGCTCCACGGCCCTTGCCAGGAGCAGGGAGGCGGTTGCATCCCGCTGAACACGCGGTGCTGCTGCCCGGGGCAGGGGAGGGAGCCGGGCTGGAAGCTCAAGCAGGGACAGATCGATCCCTCCGCTTGAAACTGGGAGGCCTGTTCTCATGGATCACGCCCTTTCCCTGGATGCCTGAGTCAGCTCCGAGCCCCTTCCCAAGTTGCCGCCTTTGGCTGGCTCTCAGCAGCCTCAGCGGCAGCCGCCTCTTGTCCGGGGCTTGGAGCGGGGTGAGAGCCAGGGCAGCTCCGAGGAGCCTCTGGGATCCAGGGCAGCTCCGAGGAGCCTCCGGGATCGGGTGCCTGGAGCCCAGCGAGGCGGCCGCACGTGCAGATTCTGCGGGAGCAGCTGAGCCCAGCAGGGCCCCTGGGGTCCCCCTCACCCGCGAGGCTAACGCTGAGTCCTCCCAAAGGATCATCATCTCCACCCCGTTTGCCGTCCTCTCCTACTTCCTGATATGGTTTGTGCCGGACATCTCCAGCGGCCAAGTGCTGTGGTACCTTGTCTTCTACTGCCTCTTCCAGACGCTGGTGACGGTGAGTTGGGCTCTGCGTGTCCAGGGCTGCTGGGGGAGGCATGGAGAGGGCATCTCCCTGCGTGAAGGGGCAGGCTCCCCCTTTCCCCCAGTGTCACACCTTGTCCCAAGGCTGATTGTCCTCCCCGTGCCCTTGCAGTGCTTCCACGTGCCTTACTCGGCGCTGACCATGTTCATCAGCAGTGAGCAGAGCGAGCGGGACTCGGCCACCGCCTACCGTAAGAGCCTTCCTCTGCCTCTCCCCTCTTCCTCCCTGGCTCCTGGATGGCCACTGCTCATCCTGGGCCGGGTTTCCCTTGCGGAGCGGCGTTCCCGGCTCTCGGAGGGCCGTGCTCACTCCTGCTGGCTTCTCCGCCCAGGTATGACGGTGGAAGTGCTGGGCACTGTGCTGGGCACCGCCATCCAGGGCCAGATCGTGGGCAAGGCGGATACTCCCTGCATCCAGAATCCTGTGTTCCTTGGTGACACCAACTCCTCGGTGGCCATGGAGGAGGTGAACATGACGCACGACACCGGCTCGCTCACGGACACGGTGAGCCGAGGGGATCCCCGCTCTGTCCTCCCTGCTGTGGCTCCTCGTCCCCTTGGCAGGGCTGGCTCCAGGGAGGAGCAGCCTCTCTCATTGCTCCCCGTCTCCTCTCGCACAGAAAAACGCCTACATGATTGCAGCGGGGGTCATTGGAGGCCTGTACATCCTCTGCGCCGTGATCCTGTCGCTGGGCGTGCGGGAGAAGAGAGGTGAGTTGGGCTCCAGCTCCACAGGGACACGAGGACGGAGGGCTGGGGCTGCCCTTGGGGTGACTGAGTCTTCTGGCAAGCGGGTCCTCCACCACTGACATTCATTTGTCTGTAAAGAGCAGAAAGAACAAGCAGGGAACGTGTTCCAGAGAAATGTTCTTGGCTCCTTGGGTGGAGAGGAGACCCTGGGGCTGCTTTATAGTTTCATCTGTCTCCAGACTGAGCTATTGCAAGCTATTAAGCCCTGCAATGTGCAGAAATACTTCGGGCCTGTGGAAATGCCGTGGCACCTGCCAGGGGCATCGCTACGAGCGCACGTGAACCCTCCTGCTCCTTGGGGAGCAGCGTGCAGGGCAGGGAAGGCTTTGCAGAAGGGCAGCGTTGTGGGAAGGACACAACTGGAGAGTTTGAGCAAAACACAGCCCCAAAGACTTATCTGCCTTATCGGTCTCTCGGAGATAAACGTTATCTAGCCCAGGCCTGGCTGGCAAAGTCTCCAGTGCCAGCCTGGACACCCCGGGATGCAGGGTGATGTCCAAAGTCCAGCAGTGTGTCCTTCCCTTCCTCTGCTTTGTGGCCAGCTCTGCTTGTGCCAGGCAAATCCCCTAGGCCCTTCCTCCCCCTTCTGTGTCAGGCAGAGGGACCCCGGGCCCTGGGGTGGGTGCTCTGGAGGCACCCAGTGCTGCAGGCCAGGCCGGTGTTTCTGCTGCTCTGACGATGCTCTGATTCTGCTCTGCACCCCAGAGGCCTCGGAGCTGCAGTCGGACGAGCCCGTCTCTTTTTTCCGGGGGCTGAAGCTGGTGATGAACCACGGTGCCTACATCAAGCTCATCACCGGCTTCCTCTTCACCTCGCTGGCCTTCATGGTAAGGCCACGGCTGGGCTTGGAGGGCGAGGGGGGACAGCGGTGCTTGATGGCCGGGCTACGAGCAGCACGGGGCCCAGGCAGGGACCCTGGCAAGCCCACAGCGTGCACGGTGCCCGGCTGAAGAGCCGGAGGAGCCCTGGGAGCAGAGGAATGCACGGCCTCGTGCCCGCGGATGCATTGGGGAATGGCTCTGGGCTCAAGCAGAGCGTGCCCGTGTCGGGGCCGGTGTGCCAGGGTGTCCCTCTCCCCTCACTAACCTGCCCTCTGCCTCTTCCTCAGCTGCTGGAGGGCAACTTTGCGCTGTTCTGCACCTACACGTTGGGCTTCCGCAACGAGTTCCAGAACATCCTCCTGGCCATCATGGTGCGTCTGGGCTCCTGTGACCACGGGGACTGGGATGACACTGCAGCGACATGCGGGAGCCTGGGATCTGCCCCGGGATGGGTGCTTGAGGCGAGGGAGGCTGTGGGGACAGTGACCAAAGGTGCCCCAGGAGATGGGGATGGGGGAAGGAGCTCCTGAAACTCCTGCAGGGGCCTTGGCCGGCTGCTGAGAACAGCGAGGCTTTTGTTCCCATGCGAAGGCGGCCAAGGAAGGGGGGAGAACAGGAGCTGTGGGGGCCTTTTGTCCAAATCCTGCCACTTATCTCCCTTCCCCCCCCGGAGAAAAGGATGCCAGGGTTTATTGCCAGGAGGATGGAGTAAAACAGCTCCCTTTCCACCCTGCCTGATGGGGTGGAGGAGAGCGCCCTGGGACAGGGCAGCCTTCCTGTCCTCCTGCCCCTGTTGCTGCATTGGAGCAGAGGGAGGGGATAGTCACACAGCTCCATCCGTCCCCCAGGTGCTGGAGGGCGCTGAGCAGCCCCTGGCTCTCCCTGCACCGTGTTCGCATGTTTGTGCCACCAACAGGCCCCTTCCTGGCTCTGGGAAGCAGGGACAAGGATTCGCCCCCGCGCAGCCGGACAGGCACCGGCACCGGGGGAGGAGGTGGCTCCACGGAGCCGCTCCAATCCGAGCTCCCTTCCCGGGAGCGCTGGGATGAGGGAGGCTGGCGTAGGCAACGAGGCCGCGCGCCAGCCCTGGAGCGTGTGGAAATCGGAGGGCTGGGAAGGATGGCACAGGGCAGGGGAGGAGGCTGCGATTCCTGCTGGGAAGACCCTGGCTATGAGTAACACCGCGACCCCCTTCCTTCCTCGTAGCTCTCTGCCACCCTGACCATTCCCCTCTGGCAGTGGTTTCTCACCCGCTTTGGGAAGAAGACTGCGGTCTACGTGGGCATCTCGGTGAGTGGGTCCTCTTGGGAGGAAGGCGCGCGGCAGGATGGCTTCCTGCACGAGGCAAGCAGATCCGTGTCCTCAGAGAGGGACCAGAGCTGGCTGATCTGGCATCTGTCCTTCTTCCTGCCTTTTGTGCTATTGCAAACGTGGCCGCAGAGGAAGCGGCGTCCCCCATCCTGGAAATGGCTCCTGGGGGCTCCGGGAGGAAGCCGGCACCTTCCTGAGCGCCGGCGAGAGTGGGAGGGAATGGGGAAGGGCCGGGGTGTCCGACTCGGCACTGCTCAGACTAACGGTGGCTTCTGTCCCCTTTGCAGTCTGCCATCCCCTTCCTCATCATGGTGGTTGTCCTGGACAGTAACCTCATCGTCACCTACATCGTGGCCGTTGCAGCTGGCATCAGCGTCGCAGCTGCCTTCCTCCTGCCCTGGTGAGTGCAAGGTCCCCATGTCACCTGCACCTCTTGGCTCAGCCTGGAGTCCTTGTGAGGCCTTTTTGCCATGTTTCAGCCTAAGGTGGGCACCTGGGTGGTAAATCCTCCAGGAGAGGCAGGAGGATATGCTGCTGCATGGGCTTGGTCCACACGTTCACCTTCCCCGTCTCCGTGCAGGTCCATGCTCCCGGATGTCATAGACGACTTCAAGCTGCAGCACCCCGACTCCCGTGGCCATGAAGCCATCTTCTTCTCCTTCTACGTCTTCTTCACCAAGTTCGCCTCTGGGGTCTCCCTGGGCATCTCCACGCTCAGTTTAGAGTGAGTCCTTGCCAGGAATGCAGGAGCCAAGCCAGTCTATGCCTCTGCATCCAGGAGACTTTGTTTTCCTCTGCTCTAAACCTACAACCTTTTCCCAAGGGGAAAACACTGCTTGTACAAACTTGCCTGTCCTTAGACCATGCAAGGTGCCTTCCTCATGTTCAGGGCATGGGCATCACTGAGGTACCAGATCTTGCTGCTTTGCAGCTCTGGGCTAGAAACTGTGATGCTGCTGTGGCTTAGGGCACCTTGGAGGCAAAGCCCTGTCCTATAGCGAGTGCTCCTTCCCCAGGAGAGCTCCTGCAATGTGGGGCAGGAGGTGCTGGTTGGTACTGCCCTTCCTTGAAGGCTCTTCTCTGTCCGTAGCTTCGCAGGGTACCAGACCCGGGGCTGTTCCCAGCCCAGCAAGGTGAATTTCACCCTGAAGATGCTGGTGTCGGCTGTGCCCGTGGTGCTGATCCTGCTGGGCCTGCTCCTGTTCAAGCTCTACCCCATCGATGAGGAGAAGCGGAGGAAGAACAAGAAGGCTCTGCAGGACTTAAGGTGAGCATCGCTGTGCCAGGGAGCCGCAAAGTGCGGAGCACGAGCAGGTGCATGGGGCAGGATCAGCCCTGGGCTGGTTGGAGCACAGCCCGGTGTGTGCAGGGACCTGCAAGGACCTGTGGGAGGCAGGCAGGTGGAGAGGCTCCCTTTCCCAATCCTGTCTTCAGAAATAATGGCGTGAGGTATGAGGTGACAGCGGGGAACCTGCCCTGAGGTCAGGGAACACGTGCAAGGACCGAGCAAGGTGGCAACACTCTCCTGAGGCTCAAAGGCAGAAATTCCCTCTTGGCTGTGGAGCCAGATGCAGGGGAAAGGTTGGTTTTATGCTTCCTCCTTTGCCCCTAGGGAGGAGAGCAACAGCAGCTCTGAGTCGGAAAACACAGAACTCGCCAGGATCGTGTGACCCCAGGTGGGTCCCTCCGTTTACACCTGGGGCTTTTCCAAGGAGCCGACCGGAGCTGGAGCAGCCTCGTGCTGCTGTGGGCACGCACGGCCGAGGAGCGCCCAGAGGAGCCATCCAGAGCACCCACCATCGCCTCCAACACGAGATCTGTGCTGGTCTCGTGCCTTCCATGGGATCCACAGAGCGCTGGTAGTGTACATTACACGAATTGACCCTGTCTGCGGTACTCGTGTGCCTCACGAGAGAGAAAAAACTACTCCCTGCCAGGCCCCGGAGAGCAGCAAAGCCCAGACGTGGGATCCTTTTGCTCGTGACGCTTGTGCCCGCTGCCCGCGTGGGCCGGCCTGTGCCGCGCTGCCTCGTGGCTCACCTGCGGGACAGGGGATAAAGGTTAGTGTACGTTACACTGTCAATGCGAACGCGCCGAGGACGTGAGCTAACCTCTGCTGTCTGCACAGAAGACACTAATTTAGAAAGCTGTCCTGTTTTTATAGCGCCTCATCGATTAACTTAATGTAAATATGAAGCTGTTTCTTATTTGTATATGTCTGTACAGAAACCAAACTCGAGGACCTATTAATATTAATTTACATAAAGTCAGCAGAGCTGGTGTGGGGAGTTTCTTTGTCTCGCTGTTTCCCGGGGGATGTCGGCACACCGGAGCCAGGGTCCCTCCACACGCCGTGGGCCTGACTTCCCGCAAGCCGAAGGTGCTGGAATGCCGTAATCCAGGCAGGCGGCGGCAGCCCCTCGCCCCGTGCGGCTCCCTGCGCCGCGGCAGCCCAACAAAGGCTCTATTATTTCCTCCCTTTCAAGAAGGGAGGGCGGTGGAGGGAGGAATGAAATGAAAGTGCTGGTGACGAGGCTGAGACCAGCACTGGAAACAGGAGAGGCAGCTGGGGAGCAGAGGGAGAGGGAATGCAGGATGCGTGTGACACTTGGCGCTATCTCCCTTGCAAGAGCTAATCTTTGCAAGGGCTCTCATGGAGGCTGGGGATATTTATACCTTGCTCTCGCATTCCCCTCTCTAAAGCAGAAGTGGTGAGAGCTTTGCCCTCGTAAAGGGCAGTGCAATCCTGCAGCAAGTGTAATGGAGAGGGGCACAGGAGTGATACCGCAGAGGTAAATACCTTGGGCAAATACCCGCAGGGTGAAGGGAGCACAGGGGCTCTGCTCTGTCCTCTCCTCACAGCCACCTCCTTCTGTTAACCCGGGAAGAGGTTAGTGGAGTCGAGGCTTGAGGTAAGAGCAGCCCCTCTGCATCGGGGGCACCTGGGGAGGAGCAGCTCACGAACCCGAATGTGGGGGGAAAGGGAAGGATTTCCTTTTGTGATTTCCTTTTGAATGTGTGGGGAAGGATGGAAGGGGTAAAAATAGCAAGAGGGATTAATTAGGCCTTAGCTAGGAATGCTCACACAGGCCTTCACGCAGGTGGGAAGGAACAAGGGGGCTGCAAAGGAGAAGGGAGGGATGATCCTGCAGCACTGAGGGATGTGGGCGCAGGGAGGCTGGGGCAAGAGATGGAGTCAGCCAGAGCCCTGGTGCTCTCTGCTCTCCCAGGGCCAGGATGGGGCTTGCAGAGGGACCGAGGCGCTGGGTCCACGCACCAGCCAAACCAGGGACCTGCAGCAGAGCAGGCAGCGTGGCCACGTGCCCCCTTGGCAAGCGAAGGAGGAGGAGGAGGGCAGCGCGTCAGCTCCAGCCACGCACAGAGCTCCATGTGGCAAACGAACTAACCCTGGCCCTGCTTGTGAGCAGGCAGCTCGCTCACCCCTGCAGTCTGCCTGATTCTGATTTTATGAAAAACTGCTGCTGCCTTTTTTGTCTGGTTCTTGCTTTATTCTTCGCCTCCTCTTTTCAGGCTGCGTGGGGCTCATGCAGAGCCTGTGTTCAGGCTTTCTGCACTAAGCTCAAGAGACTAAAAGCACACAGTGCGTTTGAAGCTGCGCCCAGAAATTCCTAGCCGAACACACCTCCATCTGAGGCTTTAAAAAATAAGGATGGGGAAAAAAAATGACCCTAGGAGTTAACACCCCTGAGTCCTGGGCAAAACTCCAGCCTCTAAGCAAAGCTCATGTCTAGCAGATGTGATTATAGAGGGTTTCCAGCCTAAGTACAGAGAGAAAGGGAGCCCAGGATGTGAGGAAAGGCTCCCTGGCACAGCAGACTTTCCCGGCCTGTGCTGCATGGGGCGATATGGCCGTGACAGCTGCTGGCCTTGAGCAGCTCTTGTCTTTACTTGCACTCACTTCATGACAAAGGCAGTGCCCCAAAAGGCTGGGAAATGCCTCTCTCCAGCGCCGGAGCCTCGTCGCAGCCGTGTCCTCCAGGCTGGGCGAGCGAGCCCTCTGCGGAGCTGATGGACAGATGGAGCAGAGCCTGGGAAAGGCAAGTCAGAAGGTGGAAAATGCTGGTGGCAGCTGCCTGCTCTGCACCTGCTGAGCCCTTGCCATTAGTGGCACACGTGCTGGGGCTGTGCAGCGCCCACACCGTGCAGGGGTGCAGGGAATTGGCCCCATTCCCAGCCGAGCGGCTTCCAGAGGTCAGCTGGGGCGGTGGGGTCCCCCCGTGCTGAGAGGGGCTGAGGGGAGGTCTCCCAGCGGGAGGGGAGCTGGAAGGGGGCAGAGGGTTTCTGTTCGCTCAGGGAACCAGGTTCCCTTGTCCCATTTTCCTCAAGCAAAGGCTGGCTGCAGGAGCACAGTGTCACCCGGGCAGGGTCACCCATCGGCGGGCAGGTCCCCGGCAAGGACAGGCTGCTGGTGGCACCCACCTCCACGCCGGCCGAGCTGGAATCCACAGGACGGGACCTGCTTCTCCCGGGGGGTTTGTCCAGGGCATCCTGGGGTTTGAGCTCACCTGCAGCAGCTCCTGCTTTCCGATCCCCTCTGTCAGCCCAGGCACCTGTGGGCAAGAGGCAGGCAGAGACCTTCAGCACAGCCACAACAAGGGACAAAACCCAAACAAATGTCAGGCATGGCCAGGCCTCCGGGGAGGGCAGCACGGGAACCTGCCGAATAGGAACTGCATCCTCTGCATCCCCTTGGATGCCACCCTTGCCAGACACATGGACGCCCTCCGTGACAAAGGGGACGGACAGAACTGGTGTTTCCAGACAGACTGGAAGGAGCAGAGCAAAGGCACCAGCCACAGTTTACCCAAGGAGGATAAGTGGAAGTGTGAAAAGTCTTTCCTTGCGGAGGGCAGGGACTAACGGCCCTCTTTATCCGCAGGAAAAGGGCAAAGAGCTACAGGCTTATCTCTCAGCGAGAGATTTATGGAACTTTCAAACAGCTGCTGGTGGGGGACAGTTTTCCCTCAGCCTCTGGGCTGGAAGGGCCCATGAGCCCTGAGCTGCCCGGGAAGCAGCAGAAAGCCCTGGGTTCTGTTTTCTTGGTTGCTTCGAGCTGCAGTGCGCACAGGGAGGGCAGTTAAACCGTGGCAGCTGCGCTGAGCAGGGACATCCAGCGGAGCCATTCCCGGGTTCTGCCCGACCCAGGGTCACCTCGGCTGTGTCACCCAGTTGAGGTCACTCACCTGCTCTGCAAACAGGCACTGAGGTGACCGGCCTGCTTCAGTGGCCCTTAGTTAATGTTTTCCAGCACTGCTACTTACGCGGCCACCGCACTTCTGTACATGGCCAGAAATGCGGCACCGAGATGAGAGATCCTGTTAGAAAACAAAGCAAAAAAATACAACAATAGTAAATAAACTTTCCTCAGGACTGAAGCTATAAATTGCTTTACTGGCAAATGAACTGCTGAAGCGGGGTCAAGGCTCGGACTTGGGTCTAATCGATGGCAGTTGAGGGAGGTGGCTGAAGAGCAGGGCTGGCTCTGCCCTGCCTGCCTGGGCGGGTTGCGCTGCTGTGCAGAAGGAACAAGTGCTCTCTGTCACAGCCGGCCTAAGAGAGCCACCTAAGGGCCACAACTGCAATGCATTTCATGGCTAGGAGGAAACACTTGAAAATCTACCCCGCGGGGCAGAGCTCACTGCAAACAGCGCGACGGGGCTGAGGGCAGGGCTCGGATGGAAACCCCCAGCGCTCTGTCCTGCCGGATAGGGTGACACGCACGTGTCCCCAGGAGGAGAGGCAGACAAGGCACCGACCGCCTGGCACGGCAGCCATCAGCTTCCTCCTGGACACGGGGTGCTGCTTCGGCCGCACGCGGGTTCATGGGCACTCCGATCCCCTGCCAGATCGGAGCAGATCCCAGCCGGGCAGCGCTGGGGTGACTCAATCTTACCAGGATCTCGATCTTTGCTCCTCCAGGAACAACGTTCAGCCCCACAGTCCCACCCCAAAGCAAACGCCACAGGCTGGGGCTACCTCGCGATGTCCCCAGGGCCCGACTGCTGGGAAATTTTCTTCCTCCCCCAGCATCTTTGGTTATTTCTAGTTCCTCTCCCCCGTTTTAGTTCCTCTTCACGCAAGCAGCCCGGGAGGACGGCTGCTATCTGCGCTGCCCACCAGGATCACTGCCTACGTATCAGCAAAGCAGCGTCTCCTAGGCAGAACACGGCTCGTGTTTTATTGCTGCCAACATGGGCCTGGCCTGGCATGAGCAGCCCATGTGGGAACAGATTACAGACCCTAGACTTCCCTCTGGGCTCCCACCCAGTGCGAACATGTTCTCCCGAGCAGGTTGGGATCAGACCTATCTGCAGGATACTGTAGAGCACGCCTGAGCATTTTCTGAGCTGTAGGATACTCAGAAAAGAGGTGGCTGCATCTTCTATTTCATATCATGTTAGCGGCGGGCGCCAGAGGAGTCTCATCATGATGCAGCCAGAGAAAGAGAGAGAGCAAGAGTCTGAGAGACATTGGCATGGTGGAAGATGGAGCAAGAAAAACCAGGAATGCATCAGTGATGAGCAGGAGCCCCCTTACACAGAGCACCCGGGACAGTGGGAACAGCATCTCTGGCTGTTGGGCAGAGCATCCCCGCGACTGCAGAGGAGCTGCTCTTGCCTCCACCACCAGCTTCAGCCTAACGAGGCAGGGAAATAGGAGGGCAGCAGCTCCGATCTCAGAGGCTACTCGGCTCCAAGCAACCCGCCAAGGCGGCTGGCCAGGAGCCAAGGGGCTGCGCTGGGGAGGAGGGCGCTAGGAGGGCTGCAGCCCCCACCAGCAGCACACGGGGTTCCTAGCAGCTTGCTGCTCACCCTCGGAGTCCAGGAAAACGAAGCCTTAGGGGCTTTAATGCCTCCTAGACGTGCAGGGAGCACAAAGCTGGCGGGACAACCTCACTAGAGGTCAGCAGAGCCTCGCTCCGCAGCTCCCAATCCCGCAGGCAATTCCCAGCCGCTCAGCCCCCTGCCAGGGACCCCGGACGGAGCCCAGACGCTGGTTCCGCTCCCGAGCTCTGAGGCAACAGGCGGTGACTCGTCCGCAGCTCCCGCTTGGCTGCGCGGCTGTTGCGCTGCTGCGGCAGACGTTACCATCTATGGTAGCAGAGCGGAGGCAGGAAGCGAGGGTAAAGTCACCAGACCTGCCGGGGTTTTCTCCTCCTCCCCATCCTGTCCTTGGGCCCCGGCCTTTGCAGGGCGAGGTGCCTGGTCTGGTTTTCCCTGCAGATCCTGCGCTCAGAGGGCCACGTTACCTCCCGCTTCTGAGGCCACCTGAGTAGCGGATCTGCAAAGACAGAGAAAAGCTCCAAGACAGACAGGGCATTTGTCCCTTCTCCACCCATGGCACCAAACACCTTTTAGCAGCAAGTCTAATGTTCTGATGGTAAAAACAGACAGTGGAGCCTTGTGTGGGAACGGCCAGCGCGGGCTCCAGGGACCTCTTCGTGATCCGAGTGTTTTTTTTCTCCCTTGACCTCTCCACTCTTGGTGTCCCCAGTGACACAGCCAGGATGACAACACTCATCCACCCTCTGCCAAGTGCTTTGAGACCCCTGATCAAAGCAGCTCTTTGCAAACTGCAAGGCTCCAAAGCGCTCCATGCCCAGCAGAGTAAACGAGTCTTGGGAGAGGTTCTGAGAGGGGCTGATGCATGGAGTGGGCCAGGAAAGCCGGAATTAAAGCAATTCTTTGCCTTTGCCGTGAACGTGAGCACGGAGGCTCTCCGGGATCCTCCGCTGGAAAGGGCTTGCGTGGCTGCCCCGGATGCCGGGGGGGCCGTCCGGGACACCGGGAACGTCTCCGGGGTTATTCCAGTCCCAGGGTTTATCCTGCGGAAACGGTGCCGCGGTTTGAACTGCCGACAGCGCCGCAGGGCCCCCCCCGGGCTCCCAGCCCCCCCCGGCTCCTCTCGGGGTCCCCCCGGGGGTCCCCAGCCCCTCCCGGGGGGGCTCACAGCCGCCCCCCCCCGCAGGTCCCGGTTCCTCAGAACCGCCCCCCCCGCCCCGGCTCCAGGGGTCCCGCGCCCCGCCCCCACGCGGAGCCCCGCCCCCACGCGAAGCCCCGCCCCTCCGCCAAAGCCCCGCCCCTCCGCCAATCGCGGGGCTCCCGCCAGGCCCGCGCCGCCCCGCGCGCACTTCCGGCGGGGCGCGGCGCGGGGGCCGGAAGCGGCGGGCGCGGGGCTTGCTGGGCGGCTCCGGGCGGAAGCGGAGCGGGAGCGCGGCGCGGAGGTGAGCGGCGGGCGCCCGGGGGCGGGGGGCACCGCGCCGGTAACGGCGGACGGGCGGTTTCCGTTACCTGCGGGGCGCTGCCCGGCGCGGGGCGGGGGGGGGCGGCTCGGGAGCCGCCGCCCCGCCGGGATCCCGATGGGGGCTGCGCGCGCGGCTCGGGGGCCGCCACGGCGGGTGCTGCGCGGTCGCGGGTCCCGGTGGCGGCGGCGGGTCGCGGCGTTGGGCGCGTCCGGGGGTCGCCGGGGCTCGGGGAGCGGGAGCCTCGCGAAGCCGCTGCCCCCTCGTAGGTGGCTCTGCAGAAAGGGACAAAAAGAAGCGACAAACGTGGCCCGGGGGCTGCCGCGTCCCCGCGGAGCCTTCCAGAAGCCCCACGCGCCCCCCGTTCCCGTTGCCGAGCGGCTCCTGCGCGAGCAGGCGCAGCCGGGAGCTCCCGGCAGGGATCGCGGGGAGCCGGGATCCACCTCCGCTCGCAGCTGGGATCCTTAGTCACCTCCTTGCCGGATTCGTCATCCCGAGGGCAGAACGGGAACGATGGAGGAGAGCGGCCCGCGCGCGCCGCTCTCCTCGTCCTCGGTGAACAAGCAGCCCTTGTGTCCGCTCCAGCGGGGCCAGGTGACGCTCCTCACCTCTCCTAACGGCTCACCAAAAATGCCCAATAACATTTTTTTAATGAGCTCAATAGCCTTTGTTATTTGGGAACGCTTAAGTAGGAGCCAGATGGAATTTTTTTAAAGCAGTCTCAGCTTTCTAAATGAAGGAGAACTGAAATAGCTGGAGAAGGCACCACGTCAACAATATTGTTGTGCTCAAAACAGCAGAGGTTTCTCTCTTGGCAGCTGTTGCAGCCACCAGTAGCTGCCTGGTAGTCATCTCTAGCCCTGACAACTCGCCCTGAAATCACTCATTTGAAGCCTGTTTTGCTTCAAATAGTTCCTTGCTCAGTCAGCTGAACTAGAAGAAAAAAATCCGGGGGCTTTTGGTAGATATAAATGCTGGAAATCATCTGGTAGCTGGTCCCCTGGGATCCCGCAATGTCAGTTCAGAAATAAACTACGGGATGTGCTTAATTTAGTTGTCCCATCTTCATTCCTTGTGGCTGCAGAAACAGGAAGTCGCTGGTGCCCTCCCCGAGCTGCCGCCTGCAGCGTGTTGAGACCCACAGAAACACGAGTGTTCATTTACTGTAAAATCCCCGAACACAAAGTCACGGTGATGAACTGTGTCGTGCTGACAGCCCCTTCTGTTTATGCAGTTTTGTTGGGACATGGGCTAAACAGGAAGCTCCTTTGGCTGCCTTGTTATATGTGCTTGGCTTTGGATTAATAAGTATTTTTAGGAATTCTTTTCCTTTATTGCTGTGGCCTCTACAAAAGGCAAGCGAGTTTTACGTGTCAGCCTGTTTTATGGAGCTGCATTGTGACCATGTTCCCGAGGCTTGACAGGAATAAAGGTTTGCTAATAGATTAACAGGGTGTGCAGTGCAAATGAATAGGCTTTCTTGCCTACAGGGAAACGTGCAGACATTGGCTGCGAGTTCGTAACTTCTGCTCCATTAGTAATCAAAATTCAATTGAATTTAAACAAGGCCTAGATTAAAATCCCACATTACAGTCCCAAAAGGGAGGGCTTCATCTAAACCCCAGTCTGTCATCTGGAGAGCTCTCCCCTCTGCTGCAAGACACAGCCTGAAGCCCCATTTCTGCTTATCCTGAGAGCAAAACGATGGACAAAAACGACCCTTGGGTGACCCATACGTCTCCTCTGCCCGTTGCAAGAAGGCTAATAGAATTGCACTGTGTGCACTTTACCTCTGAGATCTCTGAGTTACTAGCAAATTCTAAGTGTTCAGTGGACAAAGCACCGTTCAGAGGAAGCTCAAGCAGGTCTGTCTTGTGGTTTGTTTGTTTTTCCCTTTTTTTGGTCTCTTTGTGTTAGTCTTTCTGCACTGCAGACTCTTGCTGTTGATGCTGGGTCTATTCTTGGCTGTATAACTAAGTCTTTATATTTCATGCAGACTGGGCTTGTGCATAGCGGAAGGAGCTGCATTTACAGACCAGAGAGCCAGGAGGGACTGGGGTGTAGCTGCCTGTGTTGCCTGTAATTAACTCTAATTTTGCTGCCATTTCACTTTTTGTGCAAGTCCATCAAACAGAAATTAAAATGATTTCACCATCTGCCAGACAGTACTAGATTTCCAAAGAAAACTCAGCGAAGGCCCAAGAATGATGTGTCAAGTGGCAAGGAGAGTGAATTGCAAGGAGCAGTTTCCTTTTAAAGGACACTGATCCCAACAGTGGTCCTCGCAGCAGGCCACAGCAGCGTGTTTTATTCCTCGGGGTAGGAAGCCGCTTTCCAGCTGGACTTTCTGGTCTGTAATCCTGATCTGCAGCACAGCTCGCGACTCGGTAATGGGGCTGAGCAGATTAGAGCCTCGTGTGGAATGTGCTGGGGATCAGCGGTGCAGAACGGCCGCTTTGTCCGCGCGGCGCTCCGTGGAGCCGCCGTCTTTCCGAAGGCGCCGCTCAGGGCTGCGTCTTTGGCAGGTGCTTCCCTAAAAGCGGCTGCCGTCTCCTGCACACGTGAGCCCCACGCTGGATACGTCGCCCTTGGGCGCAGCAAAGCCCCGGGCCCGCGGGCGGGAATTCTACATTGTGCAGCGTGAAAAAAGCAGCATTCATTCCTGTTGGTTGTATGGGTGACCGCCCACAACTCCAGCCTCTCTAAACTTTCTGCATCTGGAACCCATCCAGTAACTGCTGTCCAGTTCTGTGCAAAATATATCCTCTGGTTTGCTGCTGCGCAGGGGAGGAAACCGCTGCCTTCCTTTTGGGAGGGGGGCAGCCTTCCCTGCCCGTCCCGCAGCGTTGCTCCTCCTGATGCAAAGAGGAGAAAGAAGGGGAAAATGACACTATTTGTCTCGGGCATTTGACTAGTGCTAGATCTGCCCCACATCTTCTAGAGACTGGACAACAATGTGGAATTTAAGGCTGAGAAGGCTTGCAGGCAAAAGCAGAAGAGTAGTTAGAATTTGGCATTTAGTTTCTGAGGGGAGATGTAGTCTCCGTTCATGTTCACAGCTGGATAAATCCTTTGGATGTGCCGGGGAATGTGCTGGGAAGAGCCCTCGCCCTCAGGCAAAGGTTTTGAGCTTTTGCAGACTCTTGCAGTAAGAGGGAAGTTGGGTTCCGGCCGTAATCGTGACTCGTGTTGTAAAATGTTTCGGCAACTGATGATAAGATAAAGGTGCCTGGTGGTTGCTGCTCCCTGCTGCATTCCCTGCGCGTTAGTGTGCGGGGTGACTTCTCTTGCTCCGTGGTGCTCGGCCTCTGCAAATCGGTAATTGCTGGAAATTTTATATTTCACTTAAGACTGTTCCAGATGAGAAGCTTAAAATGACTTATGTGCCTAAATAGCTTTCCTGGGTGATGATTGCAGAGTAGATTCTGCAGTCTGGATAGGAAAGTCTGTGGGAGGAGAGTGTGAACAGGGCCGTATTGTTGCAGAACGGCTCTGCGTTCCTCGGCGGCGCAGCTGCCTGTCCCGGCACGTGCCGGGGCGGCTCGTTTTGCACAAGGATGCTCTGCAGTCTGGTGATGCAGGAGCCAGTGTCTCCAGGTGGCGTTTGCGGGTCCCCGTGGAGATGTGTGAAGAGCTGAGGGCACCGGTTCTCATGTGAAGCGCGGTGACCTCCTCCTAACGCGGTGGCTGTGCGTGACCTGCTGTAGGGCCATCGCTGGGACTCGGGTAACTAACTGCAGTAAGGTTTTGTGCAGACTTCTGCTTTATTGAGTGGTGTCGATCAATACAACATTAGAAAATGAGCTGTGTTTCTGGAATAGAAACTGTATGGCCATTACTGCTCTGGTCCTAAAAAGTGGCTGTGTGGCAACCGCATAATGAGAATAGCCTGACTAATGTGGGCCAAACTGAGGCCACCTTGTCGTCCATCACTGGGTGCAGAACAAGGCAGAAGTTCTTCTGGAGCTGGAAGAGCTTGTACGAGGCAGCTGATGAACCCTCGTGGATATTGGGCGTGTGGTTCCCGTGCGGACGCGAGCAGCAGCCGTGTGTCTGTCCACGCAGGTTGCGAGCGGAGCCGATATGGAGCGGCTGGTGGAGCGGCTGGAGAAGGCTGTGGAGCGCCTGGAGGGGGTGTGCCAGGGAGCTGCCGCGTGCGGAGAAGACCCTTCCCAAGGTAAGGCCGTGGCCACAGCACTTCCCGGTGGGATGACAGCGAAGCTGCCGCGGAGCGGCCGGTGCCCGCAAAGAGCCGCCCCACGGGGAGCGGGTTGCAGGAGCGGGCTGCATGGCGACTGCCGCGCTGCTGAATGGGAGATTCCTGTGGCTGCAGCAGGTCCCGTGGCCGCGTCTCGCTGCGCGCCCTGGCACGGGGCTGGTGGCTCCGCGGGAGGCGGGTGGACATGGATGCCATGGGAGGAGGCTCCACGGGACGAGGCCCCGCGGGAGGATGCGGGTGCCGCGGGACGAGGCTCCACGGGACGAGGGCCCACGGGAGGATGCGGGTGCCGTGGCTCCGATTCCGCAGGACGCGGCTCCGCGGGTGCCACGTGGACGCGGGTGCCGCCGCTCCGGCTGCGCGGCGCTCACTGCCGTGCCGCTCTCCCCTCGCAGCGGCAGAGTACGTGCAGGCCTTCGATGCCCTCCTAGCCGGCCCTGCAGCTGAGTACGTCAGGATCAGCAGAGAGCTTGGCGGGGAAGTGCAGACGCACGTAAGGATTCGCTTTCTTTTCCCTCTGCTCCAAATAGTTACTGCTTGTCCTTCAGGCGATGCAAAGGCCATGTGTGTTGTCACTGTATTTCTTCAGCACTTTTTTTCTTGGAGGTTAATAATCCCCTAGGATTCAAGACATGCCAATAACATCCAGCAGATTGCCACCCACATATGCTTTGCATCTAACCTCTGTGAAGCCTGTGGCACATAGACGCCAGTCTCTCTGGACTTTGACACATGGCCTTTAATGGTCATGTAGAGTATCCCTGGTGCAGAGCTGGTAAGTTCCTGTTGGGTGTCCCCGAGCAGAGCTATCTCCAAGAGCAAATGCTGCTATTGGAGCAAGAAACAGATTAAACGTGTGGGCAGGCACACCTTGACAACCATAACCAAAGCGGAGGTCAGAGGGCTGCCTGGGGTTAGTCATAGCAGCCCTTTGGACAGCCGGGCAGCTAATATATAATGGTGTATTCCCCAGCATTTAGGATCAGCATAACTGCTTTCTTACAGACTAAGAACTGGGGGCAGTGGGAGTTTAAATGACACGCTTAGCATAATTGTCCTGCCTACGGTGAAGCAAGGGGAGCTCTCACATGTGTCTCTATCCGCAGGCCGAGATGGTTCATGCAGGCTTGATGAGTGTGAGGTCTTTCTTGGTGCTAGCGTCCCAACATCAGCAGCCAGCAGAGGTAAGCCTGCAAAATCAGAAACCTTGGATGCTGGTACTCAGTGTCTGGGATACATGCTGCAGTACAGCTGCTTCATAGGAGGAGCCAGACCAGGACTGGAGACACTTCCAGCGTGAGGCGGCACTTGCTGGAAGTGTGACCTGTGCTGGGTGCTCATCCAAATCCTGTGCAGAATTCCAGGAGCTGATTCTAGAGCTGCAGAACCATCATTTTCCAGGAATCAGAGCAGCACATTTTCTGTCGCTGTCGGAGCAGCCTGTGGGCATCGTGTCCCAGCTCGTGTGTCTGGCGCGCTGGCACCAGCGCTGCACAACCGCAGCACCCTAAGGTGCAGTGACAAGGGACAGGGCCCTGCCCGAGGCAGCAGCCACAGTGCCACCAGCGCAGAGCTTTTCATTGTGTGATACCGAACATCTTCAAGCAATTAACAGATTCCTTCTGTGATAAAATAGACATTTGTCTCCTTTGAATGGTGTCTGAATAATAGCTAGGCTTTTAAGATTGATTTGTCCTTAGTAATTTAACACTTTACCTTAGCTTGCCGCTTCTCAGCGGGATGTGAGTGATCTGAGAATCTGATCCTGAGTGCACTGGTGTTTCCCTGCTGAGAAGCGATTTTCCTGAGCAACAGGGTCCCACCCTACTTTTCTTTGCAGTTATTCTCTGACTCAGTTGTGGCTTCTTGTGTTACGCTGTGGAGCTGCATTTTGGTGCTGCTTTCATTTTAACTGCAAAATATGTCTGCATCCTCTTTTCACCCTCCCCTCAAAGTCAGCACCGGAAGGTTGTTTATCTTTCACCAGGCTTGCTAGGATGCTGCTCTGCACAGCCTCCAGCCTCAGAATCTGCTTATAAATTCCACTGACACGTTATTTAAATAAAGGATTATGAGCAGACAACAACCTTAATCCAGCATGGGTCCTTGTGCAGGCTGCCTAGCAGGAGTCCAGTCGGCTCTGGAGTAGCTAGGTTAGGATGCTGAACGCGTGAGCTCCTACTGTTGTGCTTGTTGGGGACACGGAGGATGGGGAGGGATTTCCCCATGTGGCTACCTGGGAATGGAGCTTCTTAAAGCACAGCCTGGATAGTCATCCTAGCTCCCCACGCTTGCCCCCAAGCAGAGGAGGAGACAGCAAAAGGAAAAGACAAGGCAGGTCCTGAAAAACAGGTTTTTGCCTAAATTTGTCTCTCAGTGCTGCAATCACCAGGAGAGAGACTTTCTGACCTTAAAGTGGCCCCAGAGGTATCTCTTGAAACTTGTATTTGGCTGCTCTGACCTCAGAAGACTTCTATGCACTTGCATTCAGATTTCCAAGCTGACAACACACAGGAGACACATTTTTTTTTTAATCATCCAAATATTAGAAACTTGGATTGAACTGAGGAGTGTCTTAAACCCTGAGGTCCAGGCATCATCTCAGTTTTCATGGGGTGAATTGCAGACTTTCTGGGGCTTGAATTGTAATGCCAGCTGTGGATCCTCAACTGCAAAATCCTACGTAGCGCTCCCTTTTTGTAAGCATTTATAAAGGAGAGGAAAAAGTTGAAAAACTGTCTTAGAACTAAAGAATCCAGAAAAGGCAAATGCTATTTCTGTCCTCATTACTAACCAGCTTTGTCAGTGTCTCTTGGCTCGTACGTGAGTCACAGTTCTTGGCGAACTCCCACAGTGCCAGTGGGGCTGGACGGTGACTTCAGCTCCAGGGAAGCTGGGCTGTGGGACCGAGCTCCCTCGTGGGGAGGGTCAGCCCTGGGTGGGAGCTGGGCAGAACCTCGGGCCAGCTGGAACCTTTCTGCAAATGACCGTGGTTCTGGGCAGAACCGCTTGTGAAGATAGATGGGCTGCTGTTCCAGAGCAGTACCGGGATTCCTAACTGCTGCTGCCCTTCTTGTTTTGCAGAGTACATTCTCAACGCTTCTGAAGCCAATTTCAGAGCAAATCCAGATGGTGCAGAATTTCAGGGAGAAGAACCGTGGTAGCAAATTGTTCAATCACTTATCAGCTGTCAGTGAGAGTGTCCCAGCCCTGGGCTGGGTGGCCATGGTAAGAACTGCAGTGGCAAGTGGTTTCCTTGGGCTGCCAGGGAAGGGCAGGCTCTGTGATGCCTCAGCTGCTCGGTGCCAATGTGTTTATTTTTTCTTTAGGCTCCAAAGCCTGTCCCTTATGTGAAGGAGATGACTGATGCTGCCATGTTTTATACCAACCGGGTCCTTAAGGAGTACAAGGATGTGTAAGTTCACTCTTAGACATCATTGAACCCATCTGACTGGGTGTACAGGGGCTACTAGACCACAACTGCCTTGATCTTAGCTTCATTCTTCTTTTTCAAGGTGCAGTATATTTATAAAGCCTTGTTCAGTGTTTTTTTTTTTTTTCTCATTAGTTGTATTCATCTGGCAGCTTGAATCCCTAGAGGGGAGTGTATGGCCCTTCTTGTCTCAGCACCCTGCGGTGGCAGCCTGAACTGCTTCCCAAGGCAGCAGGATGCCTTTCAGGAATCTTGTTAGAATTCAGGGTCTTGTTAGAATTACCAGGCCCCTCAATTAACTGGGGGGTACAGAGGGAGCTTGGGGCCTTCCACCTGCAGGTATGAGATGACTGTTGGAAGCTGAAACTTAGTGCTGGAGGTGCGAGGCTGCTGTGCCTGTCCAGCTGGGTCTGCAGGCCGAGAGGGGCAGAGACATGACGGTCCGTTCATGGGCTGTGGATTGTGATGGCAAATGTACCTCTCCGCTCACGATCTCCTTGTGTCCTTAGAGATAAAAAGCACGTGGACTGGGTGAAAGCTTATCTGAACATCTGGACAGACCTGCAGGCTTATATAAAAGAGTACCACACCACGGGGCTGATCTGGAACAAAACAGTAAGTGTCGGCGCCAGCGGCAGAGCCTCTTGCAGGATGATGCTGTGCGATGGCTGCGGGGCTCCCACCGTTCCCCTTGCTGGCTCTTACAGGGTCCGGTGGTACCAGAAGGGGCCATTGCACCACGTGCCCCCGCCGGGGCGGCTGCGCCGGCGCCCCCGGGCCCTCCTCCGCCGCCGGCTCCGGCCCCCGCATGCTCCGGCACGGACCCGTCGGCGTCCCGCTCGGCGCTGTTCGCAGAGATCAACCGCGGAGAGGGCATCACCTCCGGTAGGTGCCCGCAGCTCGTGGAGGGGGCAGTGAGGAATCTCGTGCCCTCGATGGTGCTTTTTGATCCCACTTTTGTTGCTGGTCACGGATCCAGCTGCTCGGAACATCCGCTGGCCATAACCAAAGAGCATCTGGTCTGGAGCGGGAGGCAGGGACAGCCCTGGGGTGACTCACGAGTGCAGAGGGAGCCCTGAGCTGCCCTGCGCAGCCTCGCTGGGCTGAGGGCTTCAGTTGCACACACATCCCACGTGCTAAAGGTGCTGGGTTTTACCCCTCTGTATCTGCTCTCACGTGCTGCCTGGTCAGCGCACAAGGAAGGATGGGGAGCAGAAGCGAGGTGCTTACTCAAGGCTTTCTCCAACGGGAGAGTGGAACAGCTGGGGCCTCCTGATTCCTCAGGACCTTTTGTTTTCATCAACATTGAAACAGCGCTTCTGGTTGAATCTTTTTTAGTAGCTATTGCTCAGGCTTGGGCTTGACTGAAGCCCAGCCTCAAGAAGTGGCTCGTATTCTGAAAAACATTATAATGCTGGTCACTGATCTGTGGTGTCAGTGAAACTGCGGTGTGAGGAGGGCTGGCACTCAGGCTGGGTTTCTTTTGCAGGCTTAAGACATGTTTCAGATGACATGAAGACCCACAAAAATCCGGCGCTGAAGAACCAGGGGGGTCCTGTGCGAAGTGGACCCAAGCCTTTCACTGCTCCCAAACCAGCATGTAGTGGTAACCCCACCACAAAAACCTCTCCAAAGAAGGAACCTCCATTGCTAGAGCTAGAGGGCAAAAAGTGGAGAGTGGTGAGTACTTGATATCAGCATAAGCGTGTTGGAGGGATGGGATCTTTGCTTTTGTTCCTAAACACCTTTCTTGTAAGAGGCACAAGCTTGAAGGAACATGCAGTTGGCTTTTAAAGGGTGTCCACTGCCCAGCTCTCAGTATAAATTAACTGTTTTCCCCCCGCCAAAAGTAAAGTGCCTTTTCCTGGCCTTTTTAGGAAAACCATGAGAATGCCACTAACCTGGTGATCAGCGACACAGAGTTGAAGCAAGTAGCGTATGTTTTTAAGTGCACAAATAGTACACTTCAAGTCAAAGGCAAGATCAACTCCATCACCATCGGTAAGTGACGCTCAAAAGTGTTTCTCTGTGATCTGCCTGCAGAAGGCTGAATCTGCAAAACCCTTTGGTGAGTTACTGTCTTCCCCTTGCAGATAACTGTAAGAAGCTAGGTTTGGTGTTTGATGATGTGGTGGGCATTGTGGAGATCATAAACAGCAGGGACGTTAAAGTTCAGGTGAGTGTAATTGCTGGCTGTACAGTGAACAAGCCAAGCAAACCTGTTGCCTTGAAGGCAACTGCAAAAGGCAAATGTTGTGACTGTCCAGTTTGAGATTATGCTCTTGTACCTTCTGCTTTGACCGATCTGCCAGGTAATGGGGAAAGTGCCAACGATTTCCATCAACAAGACAGACGGTTGCCATGTTTATCTGAGCAAGAGCTCCCTAGACTGCGAAATCGTCAGTGCCAAGTCCTCAGAGATGAATGTCCTTATTCCCACGGAGGGGGGTGACTTTGTAAGTGTTCGTTTTGAAATGGGTGAGGAGGGCTGGAGTGAAGCAGGACGGGTTTCCTTGAGAGGCAAGAATTTGTAGTACTAGACTGTGTTTCAGTCCAAGTGAAAGCTTTTCCAGGACGTCTTGGAGGGAAAAGGATGTGCTGAAGGAAGGATCCATCAGGGTCTGCTAAAACCAGCAAATCAGTTTCTTTGCAGTGAGATACTTGCTCTGTTCTGTTTCTTCTCCAGAGGACAGAACAGGCAGGGGTACAGGAGGGGACATAGTACACATCTAAGAAAACAAAAGTGCCTAAAGCAGTGGGAATAGTTACTTGTCTCAGTCATAAACAGATTTTTGATGATGGATTTCTCTTTTTCCCTCCAGACTGAATTGCCTGTCCCAGAACAGTTCAAGACAGTGTGGAACGGCCAGAAGTTGGTTACCACTGTGACAGAAATTGCTGGCTAAGCAGACAAGCTCCAAGGCTCGTGCCCTTCCCTGGCCCTGCTGTGGGACAAATCTGCTTTCAGATGATTCTCTTAGATTTCCTGTACCTTTCTGCTCTCAAACTGCTTCTCTTCTACCCAAGAGACACAGCTACCTGCCGTCACTGAAATACCTCTGGCTGGGATTTGGTGTTGGTGGCGGGTCAGTCGTCGTCCACATCTACTAGCAGGAAGGTGTATTTTTTCTCCCCTTGTCCAATCTAACTGCACCAATTGATCATGTCAGATTTGGGGTGAACTTCACAGCCAGTATTGGCAGTTGGCTTTCAGAGTGTTGTTTAGGGTTTTTTTTTTTTTTTTTTTTGTATTGCCTTTAAGCAAACTGTTCATGTGAAAGAGGAATATTGTCCCCTTCTTTAAGTCAACAAATAATGTTTTTTGGGTCCAGAATACTTGGTTGCTATGGCAGATGTCTTGAGGACCTCCTGGAAGCTGCCAGGTCCAGCTGTGTGTGTTAATCAATGGCATTACAGGATGTGGAAACGGTTTTGTTGGACCAAAGGCTGAGGACTTGGGCTGTAGCATTCCACACCGACTTCCTTTTCATCATTCCTACTAGCTCCAGTGTATTTCTGATTTGTGCCATGACAGGAGGCTTTCTATTAACTCGTGCCACAGTAAGACTGCAGTGGAGTGACTGCAGTAACCCTTCCCCAGCAGTGCGGCTGGTAGCTTGGAGCTGAGCACCTCTTTCCGTGAGCCCTTCACCCTCTAAAGGGAATCTTTGCCCCAGGGCTTCCTTCTTGGAGCAGCTGAACACAGGTTCAGTCTTCCAGGACGGTTCTCCTGAACCTGTCCCCTTCTGCAGAGGAAGGGTCTCCTTCATTCCAGGGTCAGTAAGTGCAGGGTAGAAAACACCTGAGCTGGATCGAGTTGGTTCATCACTCTCTCCTTGGCGTTGGGTCACCATAGAGTGAAACTGCTCAGCCTGCCCTTTCCCCTGTTGCTTGGCTCTTTCCTTTCCTGGAGGTTTGTTGGCTGTTCCAGGGCCCTGGAGCAGAGCAATGAATCGAGGCCACAGTACTGTACTGACCCGTACGGGGCGCTGCACGTGCTCTCACCTCCATGTTTCCAATGCCTCAGGTGGCATAAGCATATCTTAAAGGCATTTCCTCTGTAAAGTGTCAATGTTCTCTTTCTCTAGGACAAAAATTATTAAAAATATGCAATTTTTTTTTTAATTTGAGACTGTCCTGTGACTTGTACTTGTCTTCTCCTGAGGCTTGTGGAAAAAACCTTTCTTATGTACTTAAGATTATACAGAAGATTAGAATAAAGTTAATGCCAACTTGCTCATTACCGTGGCTCTTGTTTACTCTGTGTGAAGACGGCCAGAACCTCAGGCAGCACAAAATGCTCCTTGCTGTTTAGCTCCACTGAGATTGCTTTGGAAAGTGCTTGTCCCATGCAGCAAGACTGAAGGGGAGGTACAGACTCTTTCCTTCTGTTAATCAACATGTAAGTAATTGTCAAATCTCACCCCTTTAGTTGTAAAGTTTTTATTAATGTTAATTGCTGTACGAAAGTGCATAAAACAAGCCTTTAGTTGAACACTGTTAACAATGTTAATACCCCCTTAACGCAAAACCTTCCTTTTCCCCTAGAATCAACTAACTTTGGCCCTTTTTCCCTGCCTTGAAGTAGAGACTGTAATCTTTCTTTCCTCTGCATCCAGTCATGGGGAAGTCTGCTGATCTCCTCCAGCAGTGCAGCATCCCTGAACTAGTGATGTTGATTAATAGGGCCATGGCTTCCCATGAAGAACAGGCATCGTGGGTTGTGAATTGATTGTTAAACCCCTCACCCAGCCCCATTTTGCCCTGATCAAGTGCCTGGAACAGTCGCAGCTGACGAGTTCACCCAGGTAGCCTTCCCCAGGGCTGCCAAGGCTCAGAGTTAGTTTAATTACAGCCCAAGGAATCCCCGTCACCCGCTGCAGGGTAACAGGGCTGCCACCTCCGCACACTGTGGACCCGCTGAGCTAAAGCCCCCCCTCCTGCTGCTTCCCCCCAGGCTTGTACACAAGAAGTGCAATTGAACAGCAGCAGCTGCATTAACTAGAGCGCCAGAGCCTCCCCGGGGCTCTCGCACGAGCCTTTCTCTTGCCTTCAGTGGAGGAAGGGGAGGAGAGTGGTGTAAAACCACTCTTCTGTGAAGTGCAGGTGGTCCCCTTTGACTCCCAGGAACACCAGCTTTCCTGCTTTGTCCATTTCCTGCAGCCCCAGGCGATCCTGAAGAGAGAGAACTGTGACCGTAGCTCCCCCAGGCTCCGGGCAAGGCTGTCCATGGTGCAGGAACAGCAGAGCTGCGACTCGAGCAGAGCTGCTGGCATTGGAGCTCCTAAAGTCCCCAACTTACCCCATTACCCTCTCTGGAGTGAAACAGCAGAACACCCCAGCGCCCAGGAGAACGTACCTCTGTGTACAGTGCTGTCTCCTTCAGTGGAACGGTCTCCTTGGCTTGGCCACTTTTGTAAAACCCAAACCACTGTCAAAAACAAGGAAAGAGGTGCTGAAGGCTCCTTCAGACACTGCACTATCAGGCTTACACGTGCTCTCGCACTACTCCTCAGCAAAGTAGTTGTTTCTGCCATCAAAGGAGAAACCAAAAATGAGCAAAGGAATAAACAGGATCCCAGACAAAGGCAGCATCCACCCTGCTTGCCTCACCTCAGAGATTGGAGGGTCGACCATGGTATCGTTGAGAAATTTAACCATCACAAACTTCTTTAGAGCCATCAGGTTTTTCTTGTACGTCTCATTGATGCCCTAGGTGAAAGTGCAGAGAAACAGATTGACACCTTGGGAGCCTGCACCAAGAGGGTGCAAGAAACTCAGCTCTTAACTGCTCACTCTCCTGTTCAGGAGGGAGAGGATTTGCCCCCCAGGAAGGCCGGTGTGGACTGAGAGCTGGGTTTATCTCTACTCAGATCACAGCCTGGTGTCACAGAAACTGCTCTGATGTGGGACAAGTCTCATTGGCGAGACTAGCAGTGCAAATGCTTGATCCTAGCCAAGAACTATTACCATGAAGGAACTCGCTGCTCAGCCTTATGCTCTACTGCCAGCACTTCTACATTAGTCAGGTCCTTACCCTCTCCTGATTTATGTCAGCCAAAAAGATGCTATTTTTCCTGTAGTCTTCCTCCTTCAAAGGGTTATGCCAATACTCTGCTTGTACCAAGCTGGAGAGAAACCAAAGATCAGACTGGAAACCTGAAGCTTCCCACACAGGTCTGGCCCTACTTTTGCAGCCTGATGAAAATACTCACTGCTCCTGAACGGCTGGTGTGTATGCACCCAGATCCAGCGTCTTCCGGATCCAGTCGCAGATATGGGAGCTCTCCCCGGGACAGCGTGGAAAGCCGTAGACTCCTGAGGCACAGAGATGTGTAACAGCTCGGTAAGCCAATCTACTTAATCTCTCCATCTGCTAAAGAACCACCCTCTTACAGAACAGTGGCAGGAATTACTCAGGCAGTCAGGAGATGTTTAATCCTGCAATCCCATTAGACAGCCCTCCTGCCCCTGGGCATTATTATACACACAGGCAATGGCTGGTGTTCTTGCCCAGCAAGCCACATTACTATGGCAAACAGGACGAGCTCACCCAGTCTGCTCCCAGGAGCTTCCAGGAGATTTCCTAACACTCTTCCCCAACACTTGACAAAGAAATAGATGCAAGCTGTGGAACTTCCCAGGGGGAGAGTATTTGAAATTTACTGCCAGGCATTCTCCCAGATCCTTAACTGTACAGCTCCTAAATTACATTACATACTGCCTCTTTAATCTGCTGCAAAAAGCACCTCCCTTTCCTTGGGGTTTTAGCTTTCCAGGTGCTCACTGAAAAATATCCCTCTGATCTAGGAGGTAGTCAGAAATTTCCTCTCCAGAAACAACTCCTCCAAGGTGCTTTCAAGATTTATAAGAATTCTGCCTGCACAAAAAGTTATCTGCTTACAAAAGTGCCTTTGCCCTGCCAGTTGAGCAAGACCAGAAGATAAGTCAGCTCTCTGAGCTGAAGCAGATCACCAGCTTCAGATGGTTCAACTCACAAGCCAAATCAGATTTCAGGAAGAGGCCAAGGTATTCAATCCTGCTGCCAAGAGCCCTGCACCACGGTTAGTGGTTGTGCCAGCCCAAGAGCACGCTACCTTGATGCTGCCCGCCAACGGAGATCAGATTGAACATGGGTGGAGAAGGACATCTCTGAGCCACCGCCCTCCTGTGGGGAAAGCCAAAGGAGCCGAGTCAGCTCACCCAGGTCGTGAACGCTGCTGCTGCATGGGCTAAGGCACCGGGTAACCTCTGCAGAGAGAGCTGAGCCCTCCTGGGAACGGAGGGTTCAGGAGCTCAGGAAACCGCACGCTGCTTCTCTCTTCTTGCCTCCCTTGGCATGTCTTACCTTTGTGAAAGGGCTTAAATATTTTTACATCTGCTCGGTGCTAGAGAGTTTTAAGCATCAGAACCCAACCCCCCCAAACAAAGTCACTGGGAATGTAACAGAAGGGTAAACTCACAAGAACTGTCCTCCTTGGGAGAAGCCCATTGCGTTGTAGCCTCCTTTCAGGTGAGGGTCCCCTGCGAGCTGGCTGCAAACCTCCCTCACTTGATCGTTCACGTTCATAAAGAAGCTGTTCTCCATATCCTGACGAAGTACCCAGATGAAAAAGAACAACTTGTGCTTTACAGTGGCTTAGTTTATGTCAAGCTCGACTAACAGATCACAGTTCTGCTTTTAAAAGATATTTTACTTTCACAATGTAATAGAAGTGAAATACAGGTTTTTAGATTTCCCCTTTATTGGGCTGTTCTTCCTGTTCTGCCTGGCAAAACTTTCATACAGAACAGTGGTATTTCCTCAGACATCAAAAAATATGAGTCCCTTTAAGTATTTTTTCTTAATACATATACATATATAAACTTCACTCATATTTTCCAGCAATAAACATTCTGCATTATCTTGAGAAACTATTTAAAGAAATCCAGTAGGACTACACAGAACAGCCTGAACTACAAAGGTGCAGAAGAAGCCTCTATTTTTAGTTGATTGTATAGATGTACTGCAAGGGAGTGCTTGCAAATCAGAGGAATTTGTAGTCACAGAAAGCAGCAGGGGACAAAGTTCTCCGTTCAGGAGAGCAGTAGCTTATCACATGTCTTCGTATTATCTGGCGCACTTGGAGGGTGCTAATCAGTGGATTTGTACAGTGATCCAATTTGGACTGGGGATTTGTTCCCTTACCAGTTCTGCAGGTGCTAATGAGACTTTATTGTTTCCCACCTGTCCGAGCTGTTTACTGCACAGGAAGGAAACGAGGAGGGACAGCTCAGAGCACCGCGTCGAGCACAGAGACAGCAGGAATCACTGCGCTCCAGAGCCGCGCCGTGACAGGCACCGCAGGAAGGCAGCGGGCTTTACCTGGATCACGTTGTTTCCGATCTTGAGGGACAGCACGTAAATGCCCGGGATTTTCGCCTCGACGATTTTCTTGATGTAGCCCATGCTTTGCGGGTTGCAGCAGCTGTCACCTGCCGAGGGGAAGGGCGTGAGGCGGCGCGGCCGCGGGGAGGGCCGCGCGGGGGCCCCGCCGCCGCTCACCCATCCCGTGCCACACGACGAGCGGCACCGGGGCGGCCGCGCGGCCCGGCCACAGCCACAGCAGCAGCGCCGCCCTGAGCGCCGCCATCTTGAGCGGGCACGTGACCGCCGCGGGGGGCGGTGCGCGTGGGGGTGGGGCCTGGCCGCGGGGGCGGGGCTTGTGTGTGCGGGGGCGGGGTCTGGACTGGGGGCGTGGCCTGAACATGGAGGGGGCGGGATCTGCGGCGTGGGGCAGAGGGAGCCATGGATGGGGCGCGTTGTCACTGGGGTGGACACACAGACAGGGACGGGTGTCCCGGGACAGGCAGCGGGACAGACACACGGACGAGACCCGCTGCCCCGCAGACAGGCGCCAGCCACGGGGCTGCGTTAAGGCCTGGCGTTTGCTGCTCCCGGCTCAGCTCCCTCCAAATCCTGCCGCAAGGGCCGTGTCTGCGTCCCACTGCCTGTCCCCGGGACCGCGTGCCAATCTGGGGTCACGCAGCGCACCGGGCACGGGACGCTGGTGGCTCCTGCTGGGAGTCACTAATGCTTTTGGCACAGTCTTGGGAATCACCACTCCCATGGCACTTGGGCTTCTCATCAGCTACGTTATTCGGGGGCCACTAACCACAAGCATATCCTGCAAGAAAACAGGTCCCCTCTCAAAAAAAAAACACAAAAAACAAAACAAAAAAACACTTTGCACTAAAGTAAAAATTACTCCCAATCCCCTGGCTCTCTCTTCCTTCGACTCCCTCTGCGGAGCCTACACGTGCCGTGCAGCACTCAGCGAAGCAGAGCTCTAAACCGCTCCGAGGACACGGGGGTGATTCGGGAAGCGGGAAGGGCAGCGCACCGGGGCCCGGCCGGAGGGTGACACCATCCCTGGGCACTGCGGCCCGGGCCGGTCGCTCTCGGGGACTCGGCCCGTCCCAGCGGGGCCCAGGACGGCGCTTTGCGCCCCGGTCCCGGCCCCGGTCCCGACTCCGGCGGTGGGGTCGGGGGGGCCGCTCATGGCGCCGCCGTTGCCCTGGCAACGTGCGGGCCCCGCCCTCCCCTCCGGCCGCGCGGGTGGGGCCGCGCCGCGCCCTCCCATAAGACCCCGCGGCGGCGACGCCGCGTCCTTTTCCCCGCCTCTATCATGGCGGTGAGTGGCGGCGGCCGCGGGCCGGGCCCGGCGCCATCCGCCGCCATCCGCCCTCGGCGGGGCCCGGGCGGCGGCGGGCGCGGGGCGGGGGGGCCTCCGCGGGGACGGCGGGGCCTCCGCGGGGGCGGGAGGGGGAGCGCGACGGGGCCCGAGGCGGCTCCGCGACCCGCCGCGTCGTGTCCCCGCAGCAGGAGCAGGGCGAGAAGGAGAACCCCATGCGGGAGCTGCGCATCCGCAAGCTCTGCCTCAACATCTGCGTGGGCGAGAGCGGCGACCGGCTCACGCGGGCGGCCAAGGTGCTGGAGCAGCTCACGGGGCAGACGCCCGTGTTCTCCAAAGGTGCGCGCGGGGCGGGCGGCCGCGGCGCGGGGGAGGCCGCGGGGCAGCCGCTCAGCTGCCGCGCCGGCCCCTTGCAGCGCGTTACACCGTGAGGTCCTTCGGCATCCGGAGGAACGAGAAGATCGCGGTGCACTGCACGGTGCGCGGCGCCAAGGCGGAGGAGATCCTGGAGAAGGGGCTGAAGGTGAGAGCGGGAGCCGGGATGTGGCGGGAAACACCAAGGTGGAGCTGCCCTAACGGGAACGCTTTGGAGACGCGGCGTGGGCCGGGGTTGAGGTTCTGGAGAGGCGGCTGGAGGAGGGAGCCCAACCCGTTGGGGTCTCCGGGGTTTGGCTGAAGCACAAAGCTTGAGCTGCCGTGACTGGAAGGTCTTGAAGATGCCGAGTGAGGTGCAGTTAACAGGAGGGCCTGGAGAAGGGGAGAATTTGCCTGTTTGGGATCCATGATTTGCCAGAAAACACAAATGTTGAACTTTCCTGACTGGAGAGTCTTGGAGATGCTGCATGCCGGGTAGCTAAGGGTCAGGCGTGGGTGCTGAGGGGTGGGAAGGCAGCTGGGGGGCTGACCCAAAGGCTGCTCTGTTTGCAATCTCTCCTTAATGTGGAGCTTCTTAGTGCAGTCTCTGCTTTTATTGGGATTCTGCCTCTGCTGCTGGGGTTTTAAGGTTGTGGGATCAGAATATGATGGCTGAAGACTTCTGTGTAAAGAACCTCTGGAAGTTATTAGAACGTGCAGAACTTTTCTGGTGGCTTTTTTTTGTAGTCAATAATGAAATAATAACTTGCGATAAATATTTCAGGTGCGAGAATATGAGTTGAGGAAAAACAACTTCTCAGACACTGGAAACTTTGGCTTTGGAATCCAGGAGCACATTGATTTGGGGATTAAATACGACCCCAGCATTGGTATCTACGGCTTGGACTTTTACGTGGTGCGTATTCTCTGCTTCCCTGGGGTTGCTACTTTTGCATGAAAACTTCAGAAAAACTTCAATGGTGACTCTGGCTTGTGTTGGCTTCCTGTCCAGTGCTGGAAGAAGCAGAGATGTCAACAAAATGCAAGTCTAAGCTGAGCTTCCCAGGGCCACTGCAAGATCCTTTACTTAGAGCATGTCTCACAAAGCCTCTTTGGAAGCAAATGCTTTTGCTCCCTAGTGTTATTTTTGGGATAACACTGAGGAATCACAGGCTAGATATTGAGCAGCTTGGTAGGACGCAGAGTGTGTGGAGTTCAGGGACTGAAGGCTTTTTAGATGGGGCAGGTCTGGAAATGTGGGATCTGGGCTGGCGAATTCCTGTATCCGAGGTGGCGCGTGGCGGTTGTTAAGCCTCCCTGCTGCCTGCAGCAGTGCCAGGAACCAGCTGTAGTGACCGAGTCCTGCTGTGCTGCCGTGCATGGGAGATGAGTGTGGGGATGGGGATGGCACCTGTGAGTCTCTGCTCTGCTGTGTCCCAGATATACCTTGGGAAATGGGAGGAAAGCCGTTCCATGTGGGTTAACAATGTTAAGTGTATCCTTTTCTGGGTTCTGAGATCTTTAGGTGGGAAATGGGGCATCTTCCAGACTCCTCTTGGTGTTCTGAGTGTACATTGTGTCCAGGCTGGGAGCTCTCAGTTTACCTGACTGCCCAGAAGTTGCATGGTTTTCGGTTTGTGTCGTGGCCATAGAAGGTTTTGCTGTGAAGTCTTGTCAGTAATTTGGACAGCAAGATTATCACTGATCTGGAAACTCTAAACTTCCCCCTAGATATGTGGCAAGATTAAAATAATAATAAATCAGAATGAAACGGTGCTGTTGATCTTCTCTCCGGTCAGGTGCTGGGCAGGCCTGGCTTTAGTATTGCTGACAAGAAACGCAGGACTGGCAGCATCGGAGCCAAGCACAGGATCGGAAAGGAGGAAGCCATGCGCTGGTTCCAGCAGAAGGTAAAGTCTGGCTTTATTCTTTTATCCCAAGAGATTGGTAGCAGCCTTATTGACAAAGTGCTTTGCAGGTCTTGTTGGGCCTTCTTGCAGAAAGACTAAAGCAAGTTGTTGAGCGTGATGCTGTAGTAGGCAAAATCCTTGCTAAAGGCTGCTTAAAACATGCCTTTAAACTGCTCTGGAGCAGTGGAAGAAGGGCTGCATGTACCTGGATCACAGCGAGCAAGCAGGGTTGGGATTTGTTTGTCCTGTGGAGTTCTTAGGTCAGCTGGCAGGCTTGGAGAGTGGATCAGGCCAAGTAAAACCCATTCTTGGGTTCAACACTCTGTATGTGTTTCTTAGACTGTAGAGTGAATGTGGATGGCCAAAAGTTTGATTGCAAATGCTTGGAACCTTGGTTGGTCGGAGCTGGAAAGGGTAAAGAGTCTGTGGCAGCTCTGCCTTGGCTGCTGTGCCTTGCTGTGCTCCGGTTGTACCCGCACAGTAAGGCCTCCCATCCGCTCCTGCTTCTTCCCTTAATTCCCTGGTTCTGCTTATTGTGGCCTGGATTGTCTACAGGGGCTAAACTTTGGGGAGTGCCCAAGGGTTAAAGTATAATTCTAGTCAGATCAATCCCCAAAGGGTTGGGGCTTTGGGTTTCTGTGGCTGAGGGGTGGAATTGAATGGTTATGTTTGAAATTAGCAGTACAAGGCTGGGGAGCACCACAGTGGTGCTGCACCTTTACCTGACTCTTTCTCACTTGGTCTTCTCTCTCTCACAGTATGATGGCATCATCCTTCCAGGCAAATAAGCAGTTCCTGAAATGGAAAAAAAGCAAATAAAGTTTTCTAACGCCTAACTTCTGTTGTGAGTTTTGTGGGGACTTCTGCCCTGGGAAGCTCCTGGGAACAAGGGTCACTCGCATTGAAAAGGCAGCAGAAACATGTGGACTACGATGCTGAGCACCTGGAAGAGAAAGTGCTGTTCTCCAGGAGCAGGTGTTGGATTTAACATAAACAGGCTCCTTTTTTTGTATTGTTCAACCACACAAATCAGCAGAATTGTTACCAGTGTTGGGAGGTGGTCATAGAAAAGTCCCACTTTTTAATGTATGAGCTAGTATTTTACGTATTCTTTGGGTAGGGCAGAGCAGATGGGAAACTTCTTCCCAACTCTACTTTTGAGTGAAAATCACTGAGGGCCAGGAGGGAGAGTGGGGAAACCTGGGCAATATCCCTGACTCCAGCCCAGCTCAGTCCTTAACCAATGTTGGTGCCTTGGCTGTGAGAGAAGAGAGGGTGAGAAAAAAAAAAAAAAAGTGTGTGGGGGGTGGGTTTGAGTAGAAATTTTTCCTGCTGCCCAGTTACAGTATCTGGATTGCTAGTGTCGTTAATGTTTCCATGTATCCCCCCCAGCTGTATGAAACTGGAGGGGTTAGGTGGTTGTGAGGGCAAGTTTTAGCAATCCTCAGCCCTGAGGAGGGATGCAGGGAGGTGTCTGGAGGTGCAAGTGCAAGGTCTGAAGTGTTAAAATACCTCTTAAAGTATCTGGTTGGAGGATTGAAATCCTGCCTGGTTTCTGAAGGACTGGGAATGCCCGGGAACTGCTCTGTGTTGGGTGTGGGCACCTTAGGAGGGTGGTTTTCTTGCAGAGGCTGACAGGATGGAGCGGGTTGGGGATGTTGCTCTGAAGGGATGCAGGGCCAAGGGGACACCAGGCTGAGGGACACGGACCCTTTTGGTCCCCAGGCTCGGCACGAGACCCTGGGACGCACCGTCGTGGCCGAGCACAAGGCGCCGTCGCCACAGGGAGCAGCGCCCTGCCAGCACCCAAGATGGCGCTGCCTCCCGCGGCGCCGCGCCAGGCCCCAAAATGGCCCCGCCGGGGCCTTGCCCGCACCCGCCATGGCCGCCGGGGCGGGGGAGGGGGAAGCGCCGCGTGGTTTCCGCTTCCTGCCTGCAGCCAAGATGGCGGCGGCGGCGGGGAAGCGCCGCGCGGGCAGCGGGCGGTGAAGCCGCTTCCGCCGCCGCGGCCCGTCCAGGAGTAAAAATGGCGGAGTCGGTGCTGGAAGTTGTGGGCAAGCTGCAGGCGCGGCTGGCGGGCAGCTCCGAGCCCAAGAAGGTGACGGCGGGCGGCGGCGGCGCTCGCGGGGGACCGGGGAGCAGCACTGGGCCGCGGCCGCCCTCCCCTCCCGGGCGGCGGCGGGGGCCGCCCCGGGGCTTCGGCGGGGGCCGGGGGAGCCGCCGGTGAGAGCGGACTGGGGCGGGTCCGTCTGGCGCTGGAGGTCCCCTGTGCTCGGTGCTCTTGTGGTTTATTTTACGTATTCTGCCCTTTTTCCTCCTTCGCCTGCGGTCCGGGTCACCGGGCAGAGCCCGGAGAGCTTGTCCCGCCGGAGCGGCGCGTCCCGACGTCCCCGCCACGCTCTCTCCGCGGGGCCTGGCCACCCCGTGGCCTCGGGGGCGGCTGGGCCGGAGCCGCCGCGCTCCGGGGAGGCGTTGGCAGCGCAGGACGTTCCCTGCGGGTGACTCGGGCGCTGCCCGGCCTTGGGGGGCGGCTGCTGCCCTTCTGACCCCGTGTGGGGTGGACGGGCCTCGTCACTGACCCCCTGGGTAGCTCAGAGGCTCCTCGGTGCCGCCTAAACTCTGCTTGGTGCCGTTGGGCTGCGCCTGCCTCTGGATAACCACCCAGAGCAGCTCCCCTCCGAGACTTCTGGTTAATTCTTTCTCATGCCAAGTGGGACCTGGAGTCGAGCTCAAGTTTTGATCCCTTTTCTCGCTCTTCCAGGCCAGTCGAGGAGGGTTCAGCTGGCGGGAGTGGGCGATTGCGGAGAATCCCCTGTGTCCCGGGGACTGCTTGGCGCAGGCAGGAGACTTCACGTGTCTGCCCAGCTCCCTCTTTCCTGCCCTTGTGCAAACTCGGGGCAGGGACGGCCCCTCTGTGTCTCTGAGACGCTGTCGGTCTTTGGCGGTGTTTGCGCAGGGTGACTTTTCCTCCAGTAACCTTGCAGTGATAAATCGCTTCTTTCTCTTCTTTCTCTGTTGATTCTGTGTGGTTTTGCAAGGCGGGAGAGTTTAGCAGGCTGTTACCAGCTGTAATAGTAACTTTAAACAATCTTCCTTTTTATTATTTTTTTCCCTCTACACCAGGAGAAAGATCCTCTGACCTTTTCATTTTTGACACCCTTTAAACTCATTCTCACGAGTGTCTTAGACTCAGAACTAGTTGTGGTTTTATGTTGTTGACAAATCACATCATTTTGAGCTTGTTTATTTGTTGGAAAATGTCTCTCTGCTCTTTTGCTGCAGTTCCTTACCCAGCAGCTCTGGAGCGGTTACAGCTTTTCCCTGCCAGCCAGGCCTATCCGCAGCATCTTTGCACGCTCCCGTATCTACAAGAGCAGCACAGATCTTGAGTTTTCTTGCCCTATCCCTTTGAAACACCTTATCAGTAATGTGAAAGACCAATATTTACCCACTATTGTGTAGGACTGTAAATTGCTTTGCTCAACAGTGTTAAGTATTAATGTTATTTTGAGGGAAAGTTGGGCCGCTGGCCTAGAGCCATGTGATGGTTTGGAAACAATCACCTTTTTTCAGTAGTGAAGGCACAAACTGTGCTTTGAGGCCACCCCTATTCTGGGGAGAAAGAGAGGAAGGGAACAGTGAACAAGAGAGAAATCCTCCTGAAGGGGATGGGGCCAGGCCCTGCTGCAGTGATCTGATGTTCGTGCGTGTTGTTAGTGTTGTAATAGTCTGGCTAACTTCTTATGGAAAAAGAAAATAATCCTCCCAAGTCAAATGTGACTCTGTTGGCACTGGAACTAACATGGCCAGATTTTTATTTGTGTCTTGGGGCTGACTGAAACCTTACTCTGCACCAGGATGTTGCAGAAGAGGTTTCTTTTACGTCTCTTTTCCTGGTGTCTAGTGAGATGCAGACCTCTTTGTAAACTGTCTTCTTCTTGGCTGCCTGTTCCTCGTAATGTTTATAGGGTTGTAGTTATGTCTGAGCCTGCTTGGTTGACTTCAGCTGAAAGCACCAGATCAGCTCCTTTCTGTAGGACACATCTTGTATAAGCTCTAAAACCGTGTTGCACCGTTGTCTCGCCCCGTGGCCTGCAGAGGCCCTAGGCAAAGGGGGCCTTTTCTGCTCTGTACAAATAACTCCCCACTTGGCACCGCCGAGCTGCGTTCCAGCACTTATCCCTCCGAGGAGCATTCCCTCTCTGACAGCCAGAGCACTTTCTGGGTACGTTAGGAGGAGTGATTTCCTTCAGGACTCGCTCCTTTGCCCCTGCACGGTGGAAGCAGGGGTTGGCTGGAATAGCTCGTGGCGCCAGCGCTGGTTTGAGCGCAGGGTTTTAGAGCAGCCCTGGAGGGTGAGGGCCGGCCCTTTGTGCAGCCCACGGCGTGGCCGTGCGCGGGGCCGTGACAATGGGAACGCTGATGAGGCTGCTCTGTGGCTCAGGAAATAACAGCGGCGCTGCCCTCGCGCTGGCTACAAATCCCTCGGGCGCCGCGGTGGAGCCGGGGGCAGAGCTACGAGCGTCTCCCCTTCAGCAGCCACCGCTCTTCTTGAGGCCGGGGCAAGTCGGAGAAGGTTCCTCTCTGCTCCCTGGCATGGGGAGCAGCTTGGTGTGCCCAAGCCTGGCACTGTGAGTGTGAAATGCCCTTCACCAGCGGGAAGGGAAGGGAGCTAAAGTGGGGCTAGAGGTTCTGGACTGGGGCGTTTCTGGTAGATGGCACCGACTGTAGTTGTGAGGAGAGACTGTCAGCGGCCCCATCGCGGCGGGGACTGGCACAGGAGATCAGGGCTCCTTTTCTAGATGCTGTTGAAGATCTAAAATCCTCCTTCCGCGAGGATCTTGTTCATAACAGTCCAAAGGGACTTGCCCTCCCACATCCCGTGCCAAAGGATGTGATTTTTGAGCATCACTTTGAGAGCCACCAGCTTCCATGTCCTCTCTTTGGCTTGGTGTGTGACAAGGCTGTGCATAAATAATATGTCTCCATTATTGATTCTTTAAGCCAAAGTTAAGTTCCAGGCTGGTGTGAAGAAAGCATTAATATTTAAATGTATTTTAAGATTCTCAGATAGTCCCTCTTAGGCAAAGAGATGTTAATTTCCTTACAATTGGCCCTCGTGTTCAGCTTCTCGGGAGCTAGATTTGGAGCAGGATAACAGCTGTCTGCCATTTGGATCTTTCTAACAAGCTCTCATGCAGCACAGATTTTTCTTCCTTTCTAATCACAGTGTGTGGGTTCGTATGACAAGTCTGAACTCTTTCCTCCTTGTCTTTGCAGCTGCTGAAGAGTCTGAAGAGGCTGTCGGAGCTGCCCATCACGGTTGACATTCTTGTGGTAAGAGCCGTGAACTCTCGTAGCTTCCATCGTGCCTGTCAAGTTGGAGGGTAACTGTTTGCCATGGAAATGCTGCTTTCCTTGGAGTAGAATGTGATGCCATGGCACCTGCTACAAAACCGTGTCATAAACACAGTTGTGATGAGGGCTCCAGAAATACTGGAAGCGGAATTTTCTCAAGGCAGAGGGGGAAGGAGTGTGTTGGAGCAAATGTAGAATAGCAGGAGACAGTTTGTGGTCTGAAATTCTTCCGAAAGCTTAATACTTATCAGGATATGACGGCCAAAATGGGCCCTAATGATGACTGACGCTGCATGAATTTGGAAGTGCCGATACGTGAAACTATTAGTGACTGACTCCAGTCTTCACACTTATCAACAACTATGGTAAATCATAACTTGATCTATTAAGCAAAATAATTGATGTTTGACTAAGATTTTCCTGCCGCCTTTGATGTACAGAACTAAACAATACAATACTAAAAAATGTAATCAAAATGCTTGCTCTAAACATACTAAATTACACATGATATCCCTGCCTGTAGCTCAGGGAGGTTTACTAGTAGCAATAGAGAGCAGGTTAACTAATCCTGCGGCAGGCTCGGCAGTGACACAATGTTGCCTGTTTTGCAAAGGCGAATCAATGTTTTCCCTCTCTCCTGAAGGAGACGGGTGTTGGGAAGACCGTGAACGGCTTACGGAAGCACGAGCTCGTTGGAGACTTTGCGAAGAACCTCGTAGCCAGGTGGAAGAAGCTGGTGCCTGTTTCCCAAGAGGCAGACAGGTAAGGGAACCTGCTGCATTGTCTCGCTGGATAAACTGTGTTAGATTTTTTGCAGCAGAGGGAGATTATAAGCTCTCTGACCAGGGAAACAAGTGAAGGCTCTGGAAGAACTTGTTAGCCAAGTGCACTAGCTCTGCACAGCCTTTGTGCCTGGTTGTGGAGTAAACTTCCTGCCTGCACTAGCTGCAGAGCCCGACTTGCTGACAGCTGCAGTTCTGAGCAGAGGTAGGGGCCGACGTTCAGGAAACTGCAGTTTGATGGAAAGATTAACAGCAGGCGCCAAAAAAAGCGCCCTTAATACAGCGAGAGATGCAATCGACTTGCTTCCCATTTTATGACGCCGAGGAGAAGTTGTAGGCCCAAGTAAAGGAAGTGGTTTGCTGCGAAAGAAGACTTTTTAAGAAGGGCAAAAATGGTACGGAAACTGAAAGTTCCTGCAACAGGTTTGCTAGCATTAACAGCTGTGTTGAATCCAGCAAAGAGATCTTACAGATGTAGATGATAAAACCCCAGGTGTTTGTGCTGGCTGTGGTGTCCTTGCATGCCTAGTTTGGGAACTGGGGGCACGTCCCATGTATGCTGCACAGTCAGGAGGAGTCTCCATAGGCATCTGCCTCCCCTTGCCCAATGAGCTAGAAAGTCTGTAGTACTGATAAACACTTGAGTGCTTCCTGCACCAGAAATGCTATTTCTGATTCCCTGAATGCTGCTGCATCAAGGAGAATTATTGGTGTTCTGGTGACAAAATTCCTGAACAAAGTACAGTGCATGAAAATTGACTCTTATGAGTCCTATTGAGAATAATCTATTTTATTTTCTTCCTTTAGAAATAATCTAGATTCTGAAGACCGTGACTATGAGAGGAGCAGCTCAAGGAAAAGACAACGAGAAGCTTCTCCCAGAGAGGATGAGGAACCTGATCAGGACTATTCAGAGCCTTTCCAACCATCCTGCAGCCAATCCTATAGTCCAAATCATAGGAAAAAGAAGCCTAAGAGGTGTCCTGGATCTGAGAGAGCCCACCAGACTTATGGCTATAGCAGCCAAGAGGGTAAGAGTTGGGGCAGATCTTCCCCAGTGCTCTCCTCGGATCAGGAGTACTCGGACTATGGACAAGCTGTGTCGCCTGAGCCAAGCGAGAGCCCTCAGGACGTGGACACAGACCCGTACGCCTCCGAGGAGCAGGAAGAGCAGGCAGTGTTTCATCGGAAAGCCAGCAAGGGCCCCAGCTTTCAGGACAAGGTTGGGGGGAGCCGGGAGAGGAATCCTGGTGAATTCCACGACAAAGGGAACTTGAGTCGAAACAAAGAGCACAAGTCTTCTCACAAGGAGAAGCAGCGCCTTGATGGCAGAGGGGAAGACAGGCCCTCTGCCTTCAGCCCAGAAAGATTGCACAAGTCCTCCTGTAAAGAGCAGCTCCAAGAGACTCCGGTGGCAGGGGGCAGCAGGGAGAAGCAGAGGATGTCAGATGGCACCAAGAAGGAGAAGACCCGAGAAAGTGGCACCTCTAGAAAGGAGAAGTTGCACACGCAGTCGCACTTGGAAGAGTCTTTGGACAACCATGTTAAGAAGCAAAAACATCAGGACTCTGACAAAAGCAAATTGGAAAAGTCCAAGCTGAGCCTGGAGACTTCAACCATGGAGCGGGAGAAACGGAAAGCTGAGAGCAACTCCTCGAATAGGAGTAAAGAAAAGGGGGTTTCGGGGAGCTTAAAAACTTCAGAGGGGAAACACAAGGCCCCTGATGTGGACAAAAAATCTATGGGCTCTTCCTCAAGTTTTGGAGATGGGGAAGCAGAGGATGAATTTGAGCAGCCTACGATGTCCTTTGAGTCTTATCTCAGCTATGACCAGCCCCAGAAAAAGAAAAAGAAAGTGGCCAAACCCACAGTGTCGGCTGGGGAGAAAGACCGAGGGCACAGCAAGCAGAACGGATCCAAAGCCAGTACCAAGAGCTCAAGCTCAAGTCGAAAGAGCCCCAGCCACAAACGAACAAGTGAGAAAAAGGCAGAGAAGAGTGTACCAGAGCCTCCTAAACCAAACAGGGTAAGAGTTGGAAGGAGCTGAAAAGGGACGAGGGAGGTGAGAGCTGCTGCTCGCAGTGCTCTGCTCTCTGGGGCTTATCAGATTCCCCTTTGAGGTGCTGGGCCGAGCTCTGCGTTTTGCTTATGCTGCTGAGTGAGCTGGGGACTCCTGACTTCTGCGGGAGCCACTGGCTGCTCTGCCCTGCCGTGCACCCTCGCGAGCATCACACCGTGCTCTTAGCCTGGCACTCTGCTAGGAATGAGAAAATCAGCTTTACTGTAGGGTGTTGGATGAGACATGTACATTTAACACCTCTTTAGGAAGGTGCAGAGTTAGAAACCTGCCTGCTGTGCAGTGCATCTTTACTTACTACAAAGGTTACAATATCTCCTTTCTCAAATACTCCTGCTTCTCTAAAATTGACATTGGCCTTTGCTCATTTTATCTGCACTGAAGTTTTGTTAACCTTTTGGCCTCCAGAAGTGGTAAAGAAATAGGAGAACTCATGTTACAACGTAGCTCATTCTAGAAGCTCGATCACCTTCTGTGGAAGCTTGAAAAATAACAATATTCCTGTACATGTTCCTTACAGCAAGGGTGCAAGGGCTGTATGTATGAAGCAGGACTAAGTGTAAGCCTTTTACTATGTAATCTTTCATACTCTGCTTCAGAACAGTTTACTCTTCAAAAATGTTTTCTATAATCTTAACACTATTTTAAAATCTTACTTTTTATTAGGGTGATTGACCAATTATTTCATAACAGAGTTCTCAATATCCACCAGCCTCTGAACTAGTGCTACTAGTGCTACCCCTCCCTAGTGCTGTGGAGGATATTGGTGGTTTTACAGCGATGAGACAAAAAGTGAAAATGAGTGTTTGGGGTTGAGGACGTGTTTGTCAGTTTTCTCTGCTGTCCTTTTCTCTGGTTGCATCATTAATCTGACTTGGTTTCTTGCCAGAGTCCTTTAGCACTGACTTTCATAGGCTGCGGTATGGATGGCTCTTAGAGGGTGCTGAGCGATTTAGATCCCGATTTTTGGCCCCTCCATGTTGGCAGCCTAGGCAGAGTTCCCATGTTGGAGTGTCAGTGCCCGAGGCTGTTTCCTGGTGCGGCCTGGTTAGCAGCGAGTGCCTTCCTGAAAACCTCAAGCAGAACGCACGGTCTGCACGGGGTGTCGTGCTCTCCTGTACTCTCTGCTTAGTCGTGTGCACGTCCTCTCCCTCCAGATACTTTTAGATGTGGTGCCAACGTTACCAGACATCCCGCTGCCCCCGATCCAGGCCAACTACCGCCCTCTTCCCTCCATCGAGTCCATCGCCTCCTCGCAGACGAAAAGGAGAGGTGGGTGCTGGTCGGAGAGGGGTGTGCCGGCACCGGGGCCACTCTGTGGGGAGCGAATGTTGGGTTCAGCCTCCGCAGGACGGCGGGTAGCGCAGAGCGGGCAGTGCCCGCTGGCTGCCTCCTCACCTGAGGTCTTCCCCTCGCAGCGGTGTCCTCGCCCCTCGAGGAGGCCGAGGCCGGTTTCACCGGCCGCAGGCTGAACTCGAAGATGCAGGTGTACTCGGGCTCCAAGACTGCCTACCTCCCCAAGATGATGTCCCTGTACCAGCAGTGCATCAGAGTCCTCAGTAACAACATTGACTGTGAGTACCTTTCCTGATCCGTTTGAACATTGTGTTGCCAGCAGATATACTGAATTCTGTTGCTGCTGGGCTCTTAGTAACTTGTTTGTATGGATCCCAGCAGTGCCTGGCTCTGAACACCTGAATGGCAGTCCTTGCTGCAAAATAGCTAATATGGGAGAGAGGGCTTGTGTTTATGTGAGTGCTGCAGGTATCTGGAGCCCAGCACGCTTCTAGGAAGCACTAAAGTACTGGAAATGGTGGTAAATAGAGCCTGGTGGAGGGACATGAATGTTTAACAGAACTTCCACTCTTATCCCTAGAGTTCCTTTCTCTTCCTCATGTTGTATCGGAGCTCCACTGCTTTGCAGGGTGTCTGAAAGCCTTTTCCTTGTCAAGAAAGGAGTAGGATAAATACTAATTACTCTGTGTATCTTCTTTGTCCCTAGCAATCTATGAAGTGGGTGGTGTTCCTTTCTCGGTGCTGGAGCCAGTGTTGGAGAAGTGCACCCCAGAGCAGCTGTATCGCATTGAGGAATGTAATTATGTGAGTGGCCCGGCCAGGGAGGGGATGCTGACGTGGGGGAGTGACGAGCTCTGTCTGGAGTAGCAGAATGGGAAAGAACAACATCATTTGCAAGGAAAGGTGGCTTTTGCTAGACTGCCAAGCTCTCGGATTCGCCACCTGCCTGAGTCCTTGCAAACAACAGGCTTGTCCCGCAGTCCTTTTCCCTTGGGGGTGCTCCCGGGATGTTGGAGCTAACTGCTGGAGGAGGGAGCGATGTGTGTGCCAGGGGATGAGTTCAAAGGTGTCAGGAGGGATCCCAGATAATGTGTAGGGTTTTTTTTTTTCTTTTTTAGACCTTAATTGAGGACACGGATCAGTTGTGGCACAATCACTGTCTCCGAGACTTCAAGAATGACAAGCCCCAGGAGTTTGAGTCGTGGCGGGAGATGTACCTCCGGCTGCACGACGCACGAGAGCAGCGGCTGCTCATGTTGGCGCGGAACATCGGCTCGGCTCATGCCAACAAACCCAAAGGTAACGGGATGGATGATGCTGGGGGAAGTCTTTGTATTGGGCAAAAGATGTAGAGGGTCTTTCTGGGCAGCTGGTTTGAATCCCATCCAACTTAGGCATTGCTTAAACCACTGTTCTTTATGTAGCAGTCTTTGCAAATGAATTATCAGACTCTAGATCTCATTTGAGGTGTTGTCCATGCAGAACAGACAGTGAAATATTTACTCCTTTATAGTAAGCTGCATCTAAGCAGTAGTTATCTCTTCCCACCTGTAGGCAGAGTGGCCAAGATGGCATTTGTGAACTCTGCAGCGAAGCCCCCTCGGGATGTACGGCGAAGACAGGAGAAGTTTGGAACGGGAGGACCTCTTCTGCCAGAGAAGACCAAGTGAGTGTTTACCAGTGGTGCTTGCTGTTCAGGGCACTTTTTCTGGGGGCTCCTGCCAGGTTCCCTCTGAACCTCCATATCCTAAGTCTCACTGGAGAAAAAATGATGCCTCTGGGAGGGCCTTTTGCAGTGAAACCTGCGCCTCTGTTAGCCTTTTTCTTGCTAGGAAGTTTGTGGAGGTCCTCATTAGTGCTGGTTCCATTTGATCTCAGCCATGCTGCCATTAACAAGTGTGACTCGTGTCTGCAGAACTGTATCAAGACACTCCGAATCCTTTAACAAATTGTGTGTCCCATCCTTGTGTTTCAGAATAAAACCAGTCCTCTACACATCCAGCAAAAGCCATTCTCGTGTAAGTGAGGAGCAGTCCTACGACGGGCCCAGCACGAGCAGTGCCCATTCTGTCCCCTCATCAGGTAGCACCTTCTCCTCCTACGACCCCAGGAAACCGCCAGTGAAGAGTGAGTACAAACGGCAGGATCTCTGGGGGGGTCTCCTAGTTCCCCCTTCACAAATGCATGAATCTGCTCTGAGTTCTGGCAAGATTAGACCCAGGCTATGCAGGAGGGTGACGCTGGTCTCTCTTCTCTCCCTGCAGAGAGGTGGTAAAGTCTGTTCAAGTTTCTTGCATGGGGGAAAAAATAGAGGGAAAAGTTTTGAAGTGCAGGGCCACAATGTGGAGGGGGGGATTGCTCTCTGGCTCTGTACAGGTGCTGAGAGCACCCAAGGAACCTGCTTTGTTGCTGTGTGTTCTCTCTGCCTGAGCCTCCAGAGCCCTGGCATGTCCCTTGCATCTCCTCAACCAGAGCTGCACCTCCCCATTGCGTTCTGCTCTCCTGGCTACCACTTGAAACTTTTTCCTCTTGTTACAGAAATTGCACCCATGATGGCAAAGACTATCAAAGCTTTCAAGAACAGGTTCTCTCGAAGATAAGCTTGCAGCACAGAGCTGGGAATTTCCCCCGTCCGGGGGGAGTGGCACTGAAGGGGGAGAAGGTACCCAAATGGCCCAGGTCCTTTCCTTGGAACTCTGCGGAGGCTGCAGCTGCTGGGAGAGGTTCAATCTGCACACGACGACAGCACAGTATTTTATCTCTTATTCTGGTCCTTTTATCTGTGTCAAGCCCTCTCCTTCTCCCTCCCTTTCATATTTAAAATCCTGTTTCTGGCCTTGTCTTCTGTCAAAAGAAGGGTGTACAGAATCTCCAGACATGAGAAAATGTGAAGTCTTAGCACCTGCTGAGAGCAGAAGATTCAGAGACTGTTTACTATTTAACCTCTTAATAAATTATAAAATGGTTTTAATTAATATTCCCCCCCGCCCCAACTGGTACTATTTATGTTGCTCCCAGTGTTCTCCCACCCCAGTACAGAGCCTTCGCTGTGACTTTAGCTGGCAGGAGGTCGCGTGTCTGGGCGGACCCTGCTTGTTAAGGGAGTCTTTCCTTGTGATCCGGTACCTGCAGGGCCCAAAGTGGCCCCTGGGCTCCCTGGGAGGGGTGGTGCTGGTGACCTCTGCTCATCGGTCCCCTGGCAAGTGCCTCAAGTCCTGAGGCTTTGCCCTCTTCTCACGTGTGATTAAAAATCTTGGCTCTTGACCTTCTCTCGGCTGTTACTGTAGATCTTGTACAGATGCTTGGGTTGTGCAGGGATGCCAAGGGCCTTTGGGGACTTTGCTGCTGTTGTCTTCTGCTGGCTACTGGGAATAAAGCCTGGAGGGTTTCTGGGGAGAAGATTTTACTGTGCTCCAATGAACATTTTAAGTCTTTTTGTTTTCTTTCATTTTTTTTTTTGAAGGAGGGGACTTAGTTTTTGTCTGCCTCCAAACCTGCAAACACTTTTTAAGTATCAATGAGGATACCAGTTTGACTTTTAGTGGAAAGAAGGAATACTTTTATCTTGTTTTCTGCATGGAATTGGGAAGGATTTCTTTCCGGTTTGGAAGCTGGTACTTGAATCCTGTCCTTTCTCTCTGCCCCCTCTTTGGAAGAAGCAAGAATTCTCATCTTTGAGCTTGAAACCACTCGATTCGGGGTGCAGGGAAGCGAATAATGGAACACTTTGTTTTTAATGTGCGCATACTTCGTATCAGAAGTTCAAAACACTTGTTTGTACTTGGTGGCAGAGGAACTGGAGCTCTGGAAGGGCAGTGAGAGGTGTGACTGGCTGAACCTGCCGCTGGGCTTGGCTGCAGTGTGACAAGGTGCCCGAAGGCACAGGAGGTGCTGGTTAGATTTGTGATTTCAGGTGAATTTGATGTGGTTGCAGCATAGACAGAGATGGACACTACTAGGCACTTGCTGTTGAATGTGAAGCTTGTTGAGGTGAGCGTTTCTGCTTCAAACCTACCTTTCAAGTGAACTTCTCTGGAGGCAGCGCAAGTGCAGACTGGAACGTGCTGGACCCAGGTCAGGCCTCTGTGATGGCTCCGACCTCCAACTGCATCAGGAAGAGGGAGGAAGTCCCCGTTCCAAGCCCTATTTGCTCTCCTAGGGCTTGGTTGTCTGGATAGAAAAGGTGCTGGTAGCAGATGCTGTTCTCGGTGGCAGCTCTTAAAGCTCTGCCCGGGGCTTTCCATGGTGGAAAATGCTGAATGAGTGGAGTTGTCTCTGTGCTGATCGGGGAAACTTCCCCAGAGGGCTTTAGAAAATGCCCTACATGCTTTTGGTTTCGTTTTTCATTTTTCTTTTTTTTTTTTCTCTCTTAAGCCATCCCAAATGCCTGTGTCTTGTTTAATTGGTCTGTTTGCTTCTTATTTTGAAGGTCTTGGAGAAGCGTTCTCACTCTCGTGCTGTAAGTTCATTACAGTCCCAGATGCTTTAATGTTACCGTGCAGCATTTCAGTGTGTGTTGTGCTGTAAAATACTGGCTCCGTACTCTTGCATTTTGCTGTATTTAATTTTGCTGTATTTTTAATTAGATTACAATATATTATCTTCTGCTGACCCTTGTGCTACCATTTCTTTCTCCCTTGTTCTTGGGGTAGGGGCAGAGGGAAGGGAGGTCGGTCTTGCATTGCACTCATGCCCCAGTGGAGCAAAGGACCTGGATGAAGCCCAAGCCCAATCTTGGGCACTACTAACTTGCCGCTTAATTAATTCAACAGTTCAATACTCAGATGGGGGCACTGCCCCAAGCACTGCAGTTTTGGGGGTACCTTCCCCCTCAAGTAGCCTCTTTGCTCGAGGCTTTGCCGCCTGTGTCAGTATTTTGGCTTAGCTGGATCCTGGCAGGGGATGCGGAGAGGATGGGACATGACAGTCTCTGCATTAACTGCACTTGGTGAGCGATGCCAATGTCTCCCTCTGCTCTCCCTCTTCCTGCTGTGAGGTGTTAAGTGTCCGAGCAGGAAGAGGGTGAGCACAGGTGCTTGGCAGGAAGGCAGGGAGGGCTGTTGCCCCAGGACACAGGTTAAGCAAAGTCCAGGTAAAGGCACCCGCTCTGCTCGCAGCCTCTCAGTGCCCGGCGTGTTCCCCTTGTGCAATTTTTCTGTGCTACACTACACACGAAGGAACTAAATGGAGCTGCCACTTCCCCCTTGGTGACCCTCCTGTTGGTGGAATGAGTAATGGGGGGCAGGAGGGGGAGTGACTTCAACTTGCATTTGTATTTTGGTCCCCAACTGTGTATATACAATTTTCTATGTTCCTTTTTTTGTGGTAACTAAGATGAATATTTTAATTAGATAAGTTATATGAAAAGAGGAAATCATGTCTCAATAAAAGCCAAACACTGGACGCTGTTTGCTTGTTCTTTTTCAGTCTCTGGTAATAGCTGCACTGATATGAAAATAACAGGCACAGAGTCACAGCTTAACGATGCCTGACACCCTGAAACTGTTGGTGACTACAGTTATACATAGGTTTGGGACAAACAGAGGGCTTAAAACAAGGCTTGTCACCTTCAATGTCCCCCCTTCCCCACAGGGGCCAAAACAGCTCCCTTATTGCTTTGGGGCCCTTGGGGGCCAGGGGCCACTTTTGGGGCTACTTGGGCCAGAGCAAAGGAGTTTCAGCCTCTGCTTGAGCCCTGACTCTGCCTGGCAGTGTTTGTGCCAGGCCTCGCGGCAGTGCAAAATTCCCTCCACAGCTTCTGCCGGAGCTGCATATTAGGCTAAAATGAAATGTTCCTGATTCCCCCTTCTGGCTTGAAGAGCCTCAACTTGAAATTAAAACAGGTCTTCCACGCAGCCTCTCTATTAGCCCTGCTTTGAAAAACAGCTTTGTTGTTCTGCCCTCGTGCTGCCATCCCTTGCACAGGGGCTGAGTTTCACAACCAGGACTGCAGTTCTGACTGCATGAGTCAAAGCGGCTTCTTCCCCCAGCACTGTGGAGTAAGGGCAGCTTCAGCGCACCCAAACAGCTTCAGTTCAGCTGGCGGTAGAATCGGGGAGAGCAACGGAAGAGGGAAACGGGACCAGCGAAGCTCAGTCCAGGGCGCGAGCACCCGCCACGCGCAGCGCCGAGCGCCCCCCCGCCCACGCGCGGCGGGGCAGACTGCGCAGGCGCGGCTAGGTGAGGGGGCGTGGCGCGGCGGGAGGGGCGTGGCGCAGCGGGAGGGGCGTGGCGCAGCGGGAGGGGGCGTGGCGCGGCGGGAGGGGGCGTGGCGCGGCGGGAGGGGCGTGGCGCGGCGGGAGGGGGCGTGGCGCGGCGGGAGGGGGCGTGGCGCGGCGGGAGGGGCGTGGCGCGGCGGGAGGGGGCGTGGCGCGGCGGGAGGGGCGTGGCGCGGCGGGAGGGGCGTGGCGCGGCGGCGCGCAGGCGCAGTGCGGCCATGGCGCACGGGCACGGGCCGGGGCACGGGCCGTGCTGCTGCTGTGGCGCGGCCGAGGGCAGCGGCGGCGGCGGCGCGGCCTGGGGGCTCTACCTGCGCATCGACCGGCAGCGGCTGCAGTGCCTCAACGAGCGGCGCGAGGGCAGCGGCGCCCTCGTCTTCCGCGCCTGGGAGCAGCGCGGCGACCGCGCGCAGGTGCCGCCGGGGCCGCCCTTCCCGCACCCACCCCCGCCCCGACATCGCCGCGGTACCTGCGGCCCTGACCCGCTCTTGTGTCTCCGCAGTTCGTGGAAAGCGACGACGACGAGGAGCTGCTCTTTAACGTGCCGTAAGTCCCCGGTGTGCGCGCAGGGGCGACTCCGAAACCGGCCGCCCCGGCTCGGGAGGCCCCACAGCCCCGTGTCTCCCGGCAGGTTCACGGGCAACGTGAAGCTGAAGGCGGTCATGGTGCTGGGCGGCGAGGGCGGCACGCACCCCGCGGAGCTGCGCCTGTGAGTGTAACTGTAACGGCTGTAACTACCGGCTGACAGCGGGGTTGTTGCGTGCGGGCTGCCCCGCACGGGTGTCTTTTCCCTTGGAAAACTCTACAAGGCTCTGGGCGCGGGTGCAGGGGCGGCCGTGCTGTCCGCCTGGATCTTTAGAACCTCCTGGGTCTCCCTCCTCCATTCCCAGCTTCAAGAACATTCCTCACATGTCCTTCGACGATGCGGCCAGGGAACCGGAGCAGACGTTCGCGCTGAGCCGGGATCTCACGGGAGAGCTGGAGTATCCCACCAAGTACGATGCAGCCAGGGGTGCCATGAGGAGCCCCCTCCCCGGCAGGGCACTGGTTTCTTTTTTCGTTGTTTGACTATTTTTGTTCTTTCAGAATTGCCCGTTTTTCCAATGTTTACCATCTCTCGATGCACTTTCCCAAGAACTTTGGAGCTGAGACAACAAAGATTTTCTACATAGGCCTGAAAGGAGAGTGGACAGAGGTAGGTGAGACCAGAGCAAAGTGGAACAAAGCAGAAAAAATAAACAGGAAAAAAAAAATTTAAATCATAGCTTAATTTGCAGCTCTATGAGGCAGAAGTGAGAACTGTCTAGAGGTGGCAGGTCTGGGAAGTCTGTTCTGGAGGGATCTGAACTCTGTTGCCTCTGGCCTAACATGCTTTATTCTTAACCCAGGCTCGCCGCCACGAAGTGACCATCTGCAGCTACGAGGCCTCGGCAAACCCTGCAGATCACAAGCTGGAGCAGATCACGCCCCAGACTCACTTCATTTCCTAACCCTGCTCTGGGGCTCCGGTGGAAGTCCGGGGCCTCGATGGATGGGCCGGGAGGGAGATGGGTTCCTGGCGCCGTGCGGTGGCTCCGCTCGCTGCTCTCTGCCTTGGGAAGCGCAGGGCCGAGCGCACGGAGCGCCGGGACGGAGCTGCTACGGCCTTGCTGGGTCTGTCGCCACGTCGCAGCCGTGGCCTTGGCGCGGGAGACGTGTTCCCGGGGCCGCGGCAGCGCGGCCGCGTTTACTCCTCTCGTTGCCAATAAAGCAAGTTCTGATGCACGTTGGCCTCCGCTCGCTGCGCGGACGGGGCTGGGAGGCTGCGGCCGCCCCCAGAGCGCTGAGCTGCGCCCCGGGCGCTGCGGGAGGGAGCGGGGCCGCGCGGGGGGACGCGGGCGGCCGCGGCGGGGCCGGCCCCGTGGGCGTCGCGCGGGAGCCTCCGGCTTCTCCCGCACTAACGCGGCGGCGGTGCCGGGGGCGGGGCGGGGCCCGGTGGCGCCGTGGGCGGGGAGGGGGCGGGGCCCGGTGGCGCCGTGGGCGGGGCGGGGGGGGGCCCGGTGGCGGCGGCTCCTCCCGCGGCGCCGCCTCTCCTCACGCCCGGCCCGCCAAAATGGCGGCGCCTCAGGGCGGGGCGGGGCGTCACTTCCGGCGGGGCGGAAGTTCCGGTGGGAGCCGGGAGGAGAGAGCGCGCGCCGGGCCCCCGCGAGAGGAGGTGGGGGTGGGAACCGGGAGCGCGGGGCGGGGGGGGGGGGGGGGGGATGGCGGGAGGAGGCACCGGGAGGAGGGAGGGAGGGACCGGGGCGGGAGCGGCCGTTGTGTGCGCGGGGGGAGGGGGCCGTGGGGGCGGGCGGAGCCGCTTCCCGGGAGCCGCGGGGCTCCCGCCGGACCGGGCGGGCGGGGGGGGCAGAGCGGCAGCTCCGGCTAAGGGGGGGATCCCCGCGGGGCCCAGGGCCCCTCGGCAGCGGCGCTGGGACCCGCTGGGCCCCGCTGCTCTTCCTGCCCCCCGCCGCGGGCGACGCGGCTTTCCGCGCCTTTTCCTCGTTTCCCATCGCCGGGATTCCCGCCGGGTGGATCCCGAGCCAAGGCGGGCGCTGGGCCGGGCTTGGCGGGACAGCGGCTGCGCCTTCCCCGGGCCGGAGCCGCGCGGGGGGACGCGGGCGGCGATGGGGGCGCAGGGATCTCCGGGATGCTCCGATGGGCCCGCGCGAGGGGCGCCGCTCGGTGCTGCCTTTGACACCGCGTCCCCGGGAGGGGTCTCGGGAGCCGGCGGGAACGGGAGCGACCGCGACGCCTCGCGCCCCTGATTCCCGCCTGGGATCCCTCCTGGCGGCCGGGGCGGATTGACTAAATTACAGCCTGGTGCGAGTCGCTGCCCCGGATTCGAAGGGGAAAGCTCCGCAGGAGGGAAACACGGGAAGTCTGGAGGCTGAACGCGCCCAGATTGTATTTCCAGGGAGCAATTTGGATCAGCAGGCTTTAAAATGTGGGCTCCGATGCTCCGTGCCTTCGTGTTTGGAATGGCGGGGAGAGTGTCCTGCTTGTGCTGCGGCAGTTGAGAGAATTGGGGCTGCTGTGATCCGTGTGGTGTCATTCTTCCACTTAAACCCCCAACAGAAACCGCATGTCCCTACGTCCAGGGATGTCAGTGACCCCCTGGGTGCCTCCTGGGCTTTCCGTGCTGTTGGCTTCCCAGTTTGTCCCAGCTTCAGGCAGCTCTTCCCGTCCTCCCCTCGCGCGACGCTCTGGTGCCCGGGACGCTGGGGACACCCCGGCCTGGCCCTCGCGTGGCAGGAGGGGCCGTGGCTGGCAGGGAGGGACGAGCGTCGCTGCCCCCTGCGCTGGGGTGGCCGCTCAGGCCCCCCGGGGTGGGCAGAGGCCTCTGGAAAGGGAGGCCCCTTTTGTGCACGGGCTCCCGTGCGACGCAGAGCACCGGCTCCCTGTCCTGAAGAGCCCCGGGAGTCCGCAGGAGTCCCCAGGACGTGGCCTCGCTGCCGGCCGGAGCTGGGGGTGCTCTGGGCATCCTGGAACCTCCGCGCTCCCAGCGAAGGCTCGAGGTGCTCCCTATATCCCAGGGAGCCAGTTTCCGTGGATCAGGGCTGCAGGGTGCCCCGCTGGCAGCAGGCGCCGGCGGCCGCTCTTCTCAGCACGGGGCGATGCTGCTCGAGGGGGTCTCGTGCCCGTCGCTCCGGCCGGCAGGTGCCCTGGCGAGCGCCGCTGCTCCCGCCCGGTGTTTCGGCCCCGGCGCATTCGTCACTGCGGGACGCGGCGTCGTTTCGATGGCCGTGAGTCAGGAGCCGGTGCCCGGCGCTCGGTGGAACGAGTCGGGCAGGTCGCGGCTGGCAGAGGAGGCTGTTTGTGCCGGGCAGGGCTGGCCGGGGCGCTCGCCGGGACGCGGCGGATTCCGAACGGCTCCTTGTGGCAGCAGGGAGCCCGTGGCAGCGCTGTGAGTGTGGCCTGATCCGATGAGCGCAGGGCACGAGCTGCAGTGGGAACGGGCGTCGTGGCTGCCGTGTGGGACGCGGCGGGGGGGTGTCCTGCATGGGGCTGGGGACAACCAGGTCACCTGCCACGTCCCGGGGGTCTGTGACCGCATCCCTTGGGGGCCAGAGCGGAGCCTCCTGCAGGTGCCCGGGGCCTGGAGGGGATGGGGCTGGACTGGGCGCTCCCGTTCCTGCCCAGCTGGTTTTACAGGTGCCCTGTAAGGAAGGGCTGGGCCCTTCATTAGAGCAGGGGCAGCCTCTGCTGCTGCCCACTGTGTGCCAGGCTGCCCACAGCCAGCGGTGCCCACGGTCCCCCCGGCCCGGGTGCGGGGCAGGTGCCTCCGAGGCCACCGGCACCGGCCTCCTCCTGCCCGCGTCGCTAGGGGCACAGAAACAGCCTCATCTTTGAGGGGCAGCAGCGAGAGGTGAGAGCGGATCCTGCTGCTGCGCATGGCCCTGGGGGCCCGGGGGGAGCAGGGGCTCCGTGCGCATCCTTCTGCGGGCAGCAGAGCCCCCCAGGCCGGAGCGGAGGGGTCTCTGCGGCGCCGCTGCCCCGCTCCGTCCCTCCTCACCCTTCCGTGAGCTCCCCGGCCGGCGGGGAAGCGCCGGAGCCCTCGTGTGCCGCTTGCTGCACGGCCCCCGGAGCAGCTGCTGGAGGAAGGAAGGGAGTTTTATTCCCGCCTAACTTTGCCCGTCTCTCCCGCAGGTGCCAGTGTCCGAGTCCTTCCCGGTGTATGTGCGGTAACAACATGTCTGTCCCCCTCCTCGCCGATGCCGTGACCGTCTCCGGGGCAGAGCGGGAGACCGCTGCGGTAAGAGCGCTGCACGGCCGCTCCTCCTCCTCCCTATTAGTGCTGCTAAAGATGGGCTGGTGCCTGTGGCTCAGGGGGGATTGAGCTGAGCCCGTAATGCCTTAGCTCTTCAAACCGCATCTTAGTGGCAGCTTAAAGGGGGTGCAGGGTCAATGAGCTCTCCTTTTGCTGGGGAAAAGTGACTGCTCCCTCTGGGCTGGGCTGCTTGTTGCTGGTGTTGGCCCCGTGCAGAAGCACCAGGCACAATGTCCCAGCTCCCTGGGGCTGGGAGCCGGCAGAGGATGTTTCGGAGTGAGGCTTTGGTGAGCTCAGCACCTCTCCAGCTGGGCTGCTGAGGAAGCAGGTGACACCCACGGCCTGGCAGCGAGGACAGACGCTGGCACCGCGGGGGTGGCCTGTACCTGTTGCACCCGCATGTCACCCTCAGAGGTGCAGAGAGGTGTCATCAGCATCGGTGGCTTCCTGCCCGGCTGAGTCTCCTCCTAGTGACTAAGTGGCCTTTTGCCACATCCCAGCCCTGCCTCCCTCCCAGGGCCCCAGCTGTCGCACCAGCTAATTCTGTTGTTTCTCTGCTTAATTTAACAGGTCATTTTTTTACACGGGCTTGGAGACACGGGGTGAGTATCGCAGCCGAGCTCCGGGGCGCCCGGCGCTCACCGCAGGGCCCTGCTTTGCTGCCCTGCAGGGGCAGCTCCAGCCTTTGGCACCGCTCCGGTCTCGGTCATGAGAGCCCTAACGGGATTCCTGGCCAGGAGCCCTGTGCCCGTCAGCTTGAAGGGGACAGCCCCTCTGTGCGTGTGACAAGGCCACGTTAGAGGGCAGTGTCAGATGCAGCAGCAACAAAGGAATTCTCCCTGCAGAGGAGCTTCTCTCCTGCCTTGCTGCCAGCAGCTGCTCTGCCTCGAGTTGCTGGGCTCTGGGTGCAGCTCTTGCCCTGCGATAGGGGAGATGTCCTGGGTGCTGGGGGAGTGGGAACTGGTGCAGCAGAGCATCAGGGCAGGGGCTCAGCAGCCTTGGAGAGGACCTGTCCTTGCCAGAGGGAATCTCTTGCATCCCAGGTGCTAAGGCCTCATTGAACTGCCTCTTCTCTCTCCCCAGGCACAGCTGGGCTGACGCTCTCTCCTCCATCCGCCTCCCCTACGTGAAATACATTTGCCCTCATGCGTAAGTGCCGCCCTTGTCCTGCAAGAGCACTTGGAAGAGCCCGGGGAGGGGGTTGCACCAGGCCCTGTTGTAGTTCAGGTGGGAACTGCTGCTCTGGGTCCCGTTTCTCCCTGCCCTGATCCTCACCCTCTCCGTGACGGCTCCGCCGGAGCTCCTGCCCTTCCCTGGGGAGCCAAGCAGGCGGGAGCAGCGGGAAGGGCAGGGAATGCTGCTCCCTGCCGTCAGCAGCAGCCCGAGCTGTGCCCGAGCACCCCGGGCTGTGCCGGGAGGCACTCACCGAGCTGGGACAGCCCCGTCCGTGCAGCCGGCACCTCTCTGTCCCGGTGTCCCGGTGTCTCCCGCACGGCAGCAGCAGCAAACAGGAGGCGGGCGCAGGCGCACGCGTCCCCAAGGGGCTGCCTGGCAACGCTGCCAAACACCCGGCTCAGCGGGACCTGCCCAGGCCTTGGGGAGTCCCCGGCGTCGCTCTGCAGCCGTCCCGGCCAGCGCCGGGGCCCTGCCCTGTCCCTGTCCCTCGGTAGAGGCACCCTCATGCCATGGGCAGCAGGGCTGGAGCCCTGACTAGCTCTTCTTGCACATGGACTGACACGAGCTCTCCTCTCTGCAGGCCGCGGATCCCCGTAACGCTCAACATGAAGATGGTGATGCCTTCCTGGTCAGTGCTCAGGGCTGCCTGGGGCTTTCCCGGGCAGGGGAGACCTTGGCTGCTTTTGGGGGGTTGGAGAGCCAAAATCCAGCGTTGTGAAGGAGCTGGGAAGGGCAGAGCACCCCTAGCTCCCTGTGCCCTGACAGCCGACAGAGCTTCGGGGTTGACCTTATTCCTTCCCCCAGGTTTGATCTGATGGGGTTGAGTCCAGACGCACCTGAGGATGAAGCTGGGATCAAGAAAGCTGCAGAAAACAGTAAGGGCCTCTGGGGCCAGGAAGCCCTGGGCTCCCCTCCCTCTGTGGGGCAGGAGGGGGTGTCTTTCTGCCACCTCTCCCTTCTTTCCGCTGTCCTGGGGTCACTGAGGCTGAGCACATTCGGTCCATGAGGCCTCGGGTGATGCTGATCAGTCCCAGTGTCTTTTACTGACCCTCGTCTCCGGCTTCTTCCAGTTAAAGCAATTATCGAGCACGAGGTGAAGAACGGGATCCCCCCCAACCGCATCATCCTGGGGGGCTTCTCACAGGTGAGCGGGGCTCTGTCCCCCTCCTCAGGCACCGGGTCCCCTGTGTCACCTCCGCCTCGTGTCACGGGGCTGGGGTGACAGCTCTGCCGCCACGCTAAGGACCTTGTCCTTGTGTGTCCGTGCAGGGTGGCGCCTTGTCGCTGTACACGGCTCTCACCTGCCAGCACCAGCTGGCCGGCATCGTGGCGCTCAGCTGCTGGCTCCCACTGCACAAGGCCTTCCCGCAGGTACGTGGCGCTGCTGCTGCCGCTCGAGAGAGGGGCGGTGGGGACGCCTGGGGCTCCGGAGAGCTGTTTGGTGGCAGGGCAGCAGCTCTGTCACGTCCCTCTGGAGGAGAGGCGCTGCCAGGTGATGGGGACAGGGAGGAAGCAGCTGCCCTGTCCCCTGCTGGGGACTCCCTCTCCTGGCACCCCTAAACGCTTCCTCCCTTGCTGCAGGCGGCGAGTAACAGCATGAACAAGGACATCGCCATCCTACAGTGTCATGGGGAGATGGACCCCATGATCCCCGTGCGCTTTGGGGCCCTCACTGCGGAGAAGCTGAAGTCGGTCGTCACCCCCACCAAGGTCCAGTTTAAAACCTACCCTGGAGTGATGCACAGTTCCTGTCCTCAGGTCAGTGCCTTGGAGAGATGAGGGGACCGGGCTGCTCCTGCCTTTGGGAATGACACCTGCGGGTGGGCAGGGAAGGGCTTGAGAGCAGGGAGGAGATGTGCTGCGTCCAGGGCACACGAGACATGTTTGTCCCCTGCTTCGTGTTTGTCCCCTGTTTTCTCCGGGAGGAGGCCGGGTAGCCCTCGTGCCCCACGCGCTGGGAAGAGCTGGGTTTGGGGCAGGCCCGGGGACCCGCTGCGCCTGCAGCGCTGCCCTTGCTGCGCTGCCCGTCGGTGTCCCCGGCGTGACGGCGCTGCCGCCGCTGCAGGAGATGATGGCGGTGAAGGAGTTCATCGAGAAGCTGCTGCCCCGGATCTGAGCGGAGCCAATCGAGACTGTCGCAGGGAAGGACGCCGAGGCCGCAGCCGCCGATCTTTCCCCGTGACCCGTCAGCTGCGAACGGAAGCCATGGCACCAAGCTCACTCCTGCCCTGCCCTCGGCCGCCTCCTCTCCCCGTCTCTTAGCACCGCGTCCTCTCCGGCCAGGGGGCCCCATCTCTCCCTGCTGCTCCCGGAGCTGAGGTTGGAGCTGGCCAAGGCAAGTCCTCGAGTGGCCTTTGCTCTCCCCCTCTTGCTCCGAGCCGTCTCTGCGGCCGTTGCCATCCCCTCGATTCCCTGCTCGGGTGCCGCAGCGCGCGGGCCCGGCCTGGGGCCGGCGGGTTTTGTCTGTTACAGTGTTAGGGGTGGCTGTGGCCGATGCATGGGAGGAGCGGGGTGGGCGCAGGGCAGGGCCCCTCTGCAGCCCAGAGTGCCCAGGGCTCCTCCTCTGCCCTCAGCTTGGCCTCTCTGTGGCTGCTCCTGCTTCGGTGATTCCCGGGTTTTGGACCACGGTTCAGGAACCCGGGACTCTCCTGCAAGAGCCTAAAGCCACAGGGAGAGGCTCTGCTCTGGGCTGGGACCTTCCAAGGCTGCTGGGTCTCCCCGGGGTGCCAGGACGGTGCCCATGTGGCCCCTGCTCCCCGTGCCCTGGCGCGGGGCTGCAGCCCCTGCCCTGTCGCACACGCACACTCCTCCCCGCGGCGCCGCCGCGGCCGCCCCCCTGCTCAGCAATCACCTCTGTCCTTCCTCCGGATGATCCTCCTCCTCCTCTTGTTGCTGTTACAATCTCCCCCGTCTGTGCGGGGCCGGCCCCGCCGCCCCGGGTCTCTCTTGCTGCTGCTGCCCCTTCCCGTGGCGGTGGAGCAGACGCGGGGGGCAGCCCGCGGGCCCCCGGGCTGGCGCGGCGGCGGGAGGCACCGTCTCACCAGCATCTCGTGCCAGGGCAGCGCCAGGCCCCGTCCTGCGTGGAGCTCCCCAGCTCCAATGCGAGGGTGCACGGCGCTCGCGGTGCCTGCCCCGACCACTGGCTGGAGGCTGCAGCCAAGCAGCCCCTTCCCCACCCCAGCTCGGGCCGGGGCTGGTGCCAGTGGCCGCCGGGCACCCGGCCAGGAAGGGCCCTTGGGCCCCTCATTCCCCGAACGCCTCCCGCTCCCGTCCCGCAGCGCCCAGGGCTCCTGCTGTTGAGCAGCGCTGCCCGTCCCGCCGCTCCGTCCTCCCCTCCCTGGGCTGAGCCCACAGCGCCGGTCGGGCCCTGCAGGGCCGGAACCCTGAATGTCTCCCAGAAGCCGCCCAGGGTCGGGGCTGGCGTCGCTGTCCCCTCCCAGGACCCCGGGGCTGGCCCGTCCCTGGGGGTGACGCGGAGCGGGGCCAGCGGCTGCGCGCGGGCGGCCAGGGACGCTCCTCTGCCGCAGCCGCCTGCCCGCGCGGCGCCGCTCCGCCTGGGACGGCAAAGCAATAACCCGCTCGCCGGAGACTCGCGTCGGGCCGAGCCGCTCCTGGTTGGTGTCTGGGGTTGTTTTGGGTTTTCTTTCTTTAGGAAGTCTTAAACCGGCCACCTTGCTGCTGGCTGAGGGGGAAACCGGGCTCTTCCCTGTGCCTGGGGTTCAGTCCCGCTCTTTCTTCTACTTGGTGTCTGTTCAAAGCTGCTGTGTCCTCCCCTGCGGCGGGCGCGAGGGGAGGCGGGGGGCTCGCTGGGCCGGGGCCCCGCAGCTCCCGGGGGTGACGCGAGGGCTGGCGGCCGTTCCGACCTACTCGACTGTGAACTGGAACCTTGTGCGGAGCGCGGGGCCGGCGTGGGCCGCGGGGCCGTCCCGCTGGCTCCCTGCGCGCGCCTGGCCGCGCTCAGGAGCCGCAGGGAAAACGGCTTCTCCCCATTCCTCAGTACAGCTGGGTTTTTTTTTTCCCCCCTCCTCTCTCTCGTCTTCCTCGTACATGTTCGGGGTTTTTTGTGTGTGTTCCACAGAGTCAGATACAAGGTCAAATAAATCATAAACCTCTCCTCGAGCTGAGATGCTGTCGATGGTGGCCGGGGCAGGAAGCAGCGGGATCAGCGCGACAGTCCCGGCTGCTCGCGGCGGGGAGGCTGGGCAGGGCACAGCTGCTGCTTAGAAAGTAAGAAAGTTTATTTAAAAACAAATCAAAAGCTCCATTCATAATTTAGTAGTATAAGTTATTAATCCCAGTGACAGCAACCCAGCTTGGCTGCGTCATCGCTGCCTCATGCAGCAGCCAGAGCTGCCAGTAATAAATAGGAGCAGTATTTGCCAGCCCTGGGGAGCCGGCTCCTGGGCAGCCTTTGGCACCACCGTTACAGGAGTGGCTGCCACAGGCAACGTGGAAGCAAAACCAGCCGGGAGCCAGCTTGAATTCCTGCCGCCAGGCACGTTGACACAGTCCTCGGGGAGTGAGGAGCCACGTGGCTGGGGCCGTGGTCACTCGCATGGGAACAGCAGGGTTTCCTCACAGAGCTGCCTGGGGGACACGGGCTCTGTCCGTGGGACTGGGGACAGGGGGTGGACCCTAGGCCTGCGCAGGGGAAGGGCAGCAGCCCTGGCAAGAAGCTGCTGCCACCTCTGGGGGCCACGGGCCTCAGGCTGTGGTCCCTGGGGGGTGGCAGATGTGGCAGCCCGAGGCCGTGAGGTAGGTGCAGGAGGCAGCGGTGGGCTCTGCCTTGGGAGGGCAGCGGGGCCCAGCTGCCTGCCTGGGACCAGCAGCCTCCCCCTGCTCCAGATGTGGGGAGCAGAGGGCCAGGCTGGGAAGGGGCTGGCCCAGGAGCAGCTCCAGCAGCGGCTGCGGGGCCCGCAGAGCCCAGGGCCATTCCCACAAGGGGCCATTCCGGCCTGGACAGGGCTGGCTCCCGGCTCTGCTTTTCCTTGTGGCGGGGGCTATGAGATGAAGAGGACCTTGGCAGGGAGGAAGAACAAGGAGGAGGCTGAGGGGGCTCCTGCCCAATGCAGAAGGTGGCTGGGGCGGGGAGGGAAGGAAATTCATCCCGGTTTATCGCCAGCTCCGGGGGAGCGCGGGCAGGACCCCCCAGCTCAGTTCTTGCTGAAGCCCGAGGGATTCTGCAGCTGCCAGCGCCACAGGTCCTCGCCTGCAGGAGGGGAGAGACGCGGGTGAGCGCCAGGGGCGGCCGGGGCGCACGGCAGCCCGGGGCAGGGGTTGCTCTTACACATCTTGTCCAAGCCGAAGGCAGCTTTCCAGCCCAGCTCCCGCGCGGCCAGCGCTGGGTCAGCGTAGCAGGAGGCCACGTCGCCCTCGCGCCGGCTCGTGATCCTGTACTTGATCTGCGGGGAGAGCAGCGCGTGGGGACGGGGGCTCCCAGGGCAGGGAGGGGATAGGAGCTGCAGGAGCAGAGCCAGCAGCTGCCAAATGTGCTCGAGGGCTGCGGGGGCTCCCGCTGCCTCTGCCGCTTCAACCTTACCTCCCTCCCCGAGGCTTTTTCCATGGCCCGGACCATCTGGAGGACAGAGTAACCGGTGCCCGTGCCCAGATTGTAGATCTGCAAGGAGGAGAAGGGACAAGCATCAGCTCCTTCTGCACGAGCAGAAGGGCAAGGCCTCCCCAGGAGCTCAGCCTGAGGACACAGGGGCAGCGGGGACAGAGGGGCCGGCGACCAGCTCAGAGCCGTGACGCCCACGAAGCCACGGGTCCCCCACGGTGCTTGGGGCTCCCTCCCTGCCCCACGGCCGCGGCTCCCACTACCTTGCAGCCGCAGTTCTCCCTGAGCTTCTTCAAAGCCGCGAGGTGGCCCTTGGCCAAATCCACGACGTGGATGTAGTCCCTGACACCTGTGGGGACATGGACAGTGAGCACACAGCCCTCTTGCCTGGTGGGGACGGCCACCTCCACCCCACAGAGCTGCCACGCACCCGTTCCATCCTCCGTCTGGTAGTCAGCCCCAAAGACACTCAGGACGTCCCGGCGTCCCACTGCCACCTGCACGAGACGAGGCCGTGAGGGAGCAGCCCCGCTGCAAACCCCAATGCGGGGCCCTCAGCGCTGTTGCCGGCCGGTACCTGGGCCACGTACGGCATGAGGTTGTTGGGGATCCCCTGGGGATCTTCTCCAATCATGCCTGACTCATGGGCCCCGATGGGGTTGAAATAGCGCAGGATAACAGCGTTCCAGTCCTGCGGAGACGCACACACATGCTGCTGTCTGGGGAGGGCACAGGATTCCAGGCGACAGCCTCGGGCTACACGGCACTGTGCAGCACAGCCCGAACCCCGGAGCGCTCCCAGGGGAGACGCCGCAGCCCTGCGTGTCTCCACAGGGCTCCTCACCTTCTCCGCGCTGCACAGATCCCGAATCATCTCCTCGATGAAGTACTTAGATTTGCCGTAGGGGTTGGTGCAGCCTCCGACGGGGTGGTTCTCGTCCAGGGGCAGGTACTTGGGGTCTCCATAGACGGTGGCGGAGCTGCTGAACACGATGTTCCTCACGCCGTGCGCGGCCATGGCCTGCGGGAGCAGGTGCCACCTGCTATGAGCCAGGGGGTCCCCAGCTCAGCCATGTACCCCGGCCCTCCCCAGGCACCCCGCAGGCCAGGCCAGGCTGGGCTGAGTCCCCTGGGGCTCAGAGGAGGTCCAGCCATCCCAGTCCCCAGCGCAGGGGCACGGTTCAGGAACCTCAAGGAGAGGTTTTATGCTTCCTAGCAGCACTCGCCTCCTTTCCGTGCAGGCAGCAGCTCAGCAAAGGCCTTTCAATGCAGACGGTGGCAGCACAATGGCAGTGTCACCCACTGCTCTGCTCCTTTGCCCTTTGGATCGCCCATTTGTTGGGATGTCCCTGCCACCCCCTGCCCCGCAGCACCCGCTCCCCTCGGGCCACGCGCGGCTCCTGGCTCCGCTCACCTCCAGCAGCCGGATGGTCCCGGTGAGGTTCACCCTGTAGTAGAGCAGGGGCTGCTGCACGGACTCCCCCACGGCCTTCAGCCCCGCGAAGTGCATCACGGCCGAGAAGCGGTGCTGCAGCGGGGGAAAGAGCGTCAGCGCCGCAGCCAGCGCGAGGGCAGCTCCTGCTCTTTCTCCATGATTGGTTCTGGCTGCAAAGGGGCCTCATCTATTAAAGTTAATCTACTCCGTGACAGAAGCAAGGGCCTGCTGGTCCGGAGGAACATTTTCAGACAGAAAGGTAGAGACTCAAGGCAGAAGCCAGGAAGAGGTCTCTCCTGCAGTGCCTCTCAGCCACCCCACGCTGTCTCCTTTGCCTGCAGAGACACTCAGCAGCCACGGCAGCTCCTCAGTGCTCTCCTCTCCTCCAGCCTCCTGCCCCCTTCGCCTCCCTCTGCTGTTTCCCAGCACGAGCCCCTCAGAGAGCCCACGCAGCCACCCCGGGACACGGCCGCTCTGCTCTCACCTTGCTGAAGAGCTCCCGCAGCGCCGCCTCGTCCGTGATGTCCAGCTCCTGGAACAGCACGGGCCGCTGCACGATCTGCTGCACGCGCCGCAGGCTCTCGGGGAGCTCACCTGCCCCTGAGAAAGCAGAGAGGGGGTCAGCACGGGGACGGGCGAGTTCCCAGAATGGGCTGACAGAGGCCGAGCGCTTTGCGCAAGGGGGGAAAGGCTTCCGCACCTCGGATGGCGTTGTGAAAGTTGTCCACGACCACGGGCACGTAGCCGGCTTCCAGCAGCTCCAGCACACAGTGGCTGCCGATGTACCCAGCGCCGCCGGTCACCAGGATCTTCTCTGCCATCGCTACCTGGGGAGGGAGGGCTCTTCAGCGCAGAGCGACCACGCAATGCCAGGAGCTCCACAGCCTCCGGGGACCGTCACACGTCAGCGCTGCCCTGGGCAGGAACCGGCCGGGCAGGTCCCAGACCTGCAGGTCCCACATCCGTGTCTGGGAGGATTTATTGACTTTCCAGCATTTGTCACAGCTTGAAGCCAGCCAAGATCCTGGCGTCACCCATATCCTTCAGCCTCCGGGCTGATTAGCCCAAGCACAGGCATCACCCCATGGCATTACCCTGGGGGTCACTACAAGGGGCCCCAGCTCCATCCTTTTCGCACTGTCCCCTGTTTTCTCCCCTGCCTCTGCAGCGGTGCCCCAGCTCTGGCCTCTAACTCCAAAGGAAGTTGGGAGCAGCGCTGGCTCACTGCAGCTCGCAGGGATATTTGCTGGCAAACACCAGCAGAAACGTGGAAAATATCCTACAAAGGAACCTTTGTCCCTTGAAGCAGAGGGCTAAAGAGACACCAGTCTCCCCAGCACCTCCAGCCCAGCAGTTCCTGCTGCTCCTGCCCAGCAGGCAGAAGGGAAAAGTGGCTTCATTATCAGGGAATACGGAGGGAAAACTTAATGGAAACACACTCTCAGCAAAGCAACCAGCTGAAACCACTAAAAGAATAATCTGAACCGGCCGGCAGGCAGCTGGTTCCCTTGCCGGGCTGCCCTGCGCCGCTCTAGCAGCCAGCAAGGGCATCTCCAGGGAAAGACACAGCCACAGGCATTCAAATTAAAGGCCAGGAAAACAAAATAAAAACAAAATAAAAACAAAATAAAAACTAAATAAAAACAAAATAAAAACAAAATAAAATCCACTCTTTGCCCTGGAGATGAGCGCTGCACGGGACACGAGGTGCAGACGTGGTGCGGCCGCAGGGCCGGGTTACCCGCGGGGCCAGTGGCCACCGGAGGGGCCGGGAGCCGGGGCTACCTGCGGGCGGGGGGTCGCCGGAGGCGGCTGAGCGAGGGGCAGCGCCGGGGCGCCCGGGGACCGTCTACGGGGTTGGGGACGGCACCGGGGCCGAGCGCTACCTCAGGGCCCGCGGCTGCCTCAGGGATGGAGCTACTTGCGGGGGGGGGGGGGGGTTAAACCAGCGCTACCTCAGAGCCGAGCCGAGCCGAGCCGAGCCGAGCCGAGCCGCCTCCCCCGCTCGCTCACCCGCCGCTCCGGCCGCCGCCGCCGCCTCACGCTGTCCCCGCGGCCCCTTTAAGGGCGGCTCGCCCCGTCCCGCCCCCCGCCGCGCGGCCCCATGGAAACGCGTCACCGCCAGGGCGCGGGCGGGGCGAACGCGCATGCGCGGGCGCGACCACGCGGAGGGGCGGGGGGGGGGCCGCGGGAAAAGGGCTGCGGCTACTGGTGCTCGCCGGAGGGGGCGGGGCTAGGCGATACCATGTGCGCGGGGGGGGGGTTGCAGCGTCTGCCCCCTGGCGGCCGCCCCGCGCGGGCCCGGAAGCGCTGGAAAGGGGAAGCGGTTATTAAAGATAAAGGTTTTTAACGTTGCTTTAAGGGTTTAAGGCCGTTTTAAGAGTTTAAGGCTGTTTTAAGGGTTTAAGGCTAAGCAGGGAGAGACACGGAGGAGGCGGTAGGTGAGTTCAAGCAACACACAGCAAGGGGGTAGAAATACCACCCCCTAGGCCCCAAGACAATATTGTGCACTTGTCTTTCAAAAATAAACTATTAAATAATTTATTTTAAACCCGAAGGATAGCACAGAGCTTGCTCCAGCCCCTGCACACGTTCATATAGAATAAACCTGCCGCAAGGTGACAGGAGCACAGGGTTCGCTCCATGAGTGAGGGCTGCAGGAACAGGCACAGGGACTGAGCGAGGCCACAAAGCTCTTTTCCTGGCTTCCTTTAAACATTTTTTTTTAGTATATTAGAATATTAAATAATGGGGTTATTACTCTACCTATTTAAGAGTATCTTACAACAGATACAGTCCTTGATTACAATCCTTAAGGGCTAAGACAGAACCATCCACAGCTGCTCCTTGATACTCGCTGTGGATCCCAAAGGAGCAGCTTTCCATTTCAGTCTTGACAGTCGTAGCTTTTGTTCCCAACAGGAGGAAAAAGAAAGGCAGAAGGGTCAAGGCTGACGTGGAGAAGTGCTCTAAGCAGAAGGGCTGGGGTTTAGCCTCTGCTGGTCACTTATGGCAACATACTTGTGAGGTAGAATTTACCAGACACTGTTTTGAGCTTCGTTCAGCAGCACTTCATTCTCTGTTTAACATGCTCGAGGCTGGATACTCTATTATTGTTTGTTTTCATTTCTTCATAGATCCTAGTGAATTAAGTGTTTTCTCTCAGAGCATGGAGAAACAGAGGAGTAGAGAGGAAGGGAAACCAGGCCAACTTCAGATCCTTGCTTTCTCCTCCAACTTGCTTCAGGTGCGAACTTGATGCAGTATCACAGTCTACAACTTGCCTGGGACACTTTGGAATTAGTTCTTCTGTTTAGAGCATTGCAAATAAATGTACCCGTATCCATCAGCTTCTGCAGATCCACACCCTTAGGGGAGAAAGGATACAACACCTCAGTACCAGTTCTGCCCCGCAAAACCACCTAGTAACAGCTCATCACAGGGGGAAAGGGAGTCGGAAGGGTATTTTTAACAAGGCCCTTTGTGCCACCCACTTGCTCTGAGAAAGGGGCATTAGGAAACGCTCCCAACAGCGCCTGCAGCAACGGCCACGGCAGGACAAGGCTTTCAGCCAGGCAAACAGAACCACAAAGGCTGCTGGCTCTTACCGTGTGGATCCCCAGGCCGTTCAGCATGTACACCAAGTCCTCCGTAGCAACGTTTCCTGATGCTCCTTGGGCATAAGGGCAGCCTCCAAGGCCAGCAACGGAAGCATCAACCACACTGACACCCATCTGTGAACATTTGCAAAGTCCTCTTAATCAAAAGACAGATTATGGTCCTGTTCCTAAAGCGCCAAGTTCCAAAGAAACTCAAGAAAAGATGCAGTACTGCAAAGAAACCACCTTACCTGAAGTGCTACCAAGATGTTGGCAAGAGCTTGCCCGTAGGTATCGTGGCAGTGAACAGCAAGAGCCCCAACTGGCACCTCTTTCATGACTGCTGTCAGCATCTCCTTCATGCTGCCTGGGGTCCCAATGCCAATGGTGTCACCAAGGGAGATCTCGTAACACCCCATCGAGTACATCTTCTTGGAGACCTGTCCAAAAGGCAAGGTTTTGGCTTACTGAGAAAGCTGCTTTGTCACTAGCTTTGCCAGGGCTGAATACCTCCCACACAGCGTAACCAAAGCATGCAGAGGAGCCTGGCTAATCACTGGGAGATTCTTCTGCAGACCACAGACCTCCCTGAATGCCCCCAACCACTTCAGCTAGATCCAGCCACCCCTCTCCAAGGTGGTCATTAGCTGACGGCTCCTCTCTTCTTCAGGGAGGTGATCCAGGATCTCCATCAGCCACCAGGATCTGACTCACGGCCAGGCAAGGGAACCCAAAACCTCTCAAAAATGATGCCTGTGTTTCTGATGAACTCACCTCCGCAACCTTAGCTGGAGAAATCTTCCCTTCATAGGGACAGCCAAGAACACAGGAGACATAGCTATAGTTGAGAAGAATAAAACAAAAACCTTCAATTAAAAAAGTGAAGTGAGATTATAAAGTCTAAATTAGCCCCAGCCCGTGACCCACGCAGCCTCTCGTACGCTCTGTGCAGCTCACAGCGGGCACCCTGCTTACCCCCGCACGGGAATGCTGGCTGCTCTTGCTGCTGCCATAACTTCATCAAATCTTTCCAAACTCTCCTCTATGGAGCAGTTAATGTTCTTCTTAGTGAACAGTTCCGATGCTGCTCCAAAGATAGACACTTCTTTGGCCCCTGCTGCCACCTGTCAATAGGAAATAGAAGTCAAAATGTACAAAATTGACTGCCAAGGGAAATAAAAGCACAATCTTGACTACAGTTCTCTTGTTTTTACAAGAGAAGATTTTTCCCCAACTACCCAGTTCTCTCCTCAGTTCATTCTACAGCAAAAACATGAGACACCCAAGCGTGACCTCAAGAGAAGAGCCAAGCTACAGATGCAGCAGAAAAGCTACAATTGCTGGATTAAGTCAGGAGAGTTGGGCGACATGGAGATGAGACTGAAATACTGTTGCCAATTAACATGAGCCTCTTCTTTTTTTCTTAAAAGAAAATGCAACAAACTATTTTTTATCATAAACAACAGTAGAACTTCCCTTAAAGGAGCCAACAGGTGAAACCGCTACTTATTAAATAAAAGAATGTGCTACGTTTCCACCCTTAACCAAAGTTGAAATGTTCTTTCCTGGGCAAACACACGCACAAGCCACTGCAAACATGCAAATGCTCTGATTTCTTACCGCTGCTTGAAATCCTTTCAGGTTGGGAGTCAGGACAGGATAACTAACACCAGGTAGCTTATTAATCCCTTGCATAACTTCAGTGTGGTCAGCCATCTGCATGTGAAACAAGGACAGAGTTTTAAGGGTGAAATCAAGATATTCATCTACTTCTGCAAAATAAAAAAATAAGTTTTCAAAATTATTTTTAAATGGAACAGCAAGTCAGCCATAAGAGAAACGGGTCTTCTAAGAGGAAACAGCGTTGCACGCTTTAAAGGGTCATAGTTCAGTCACCCCCTGCAAAGCTCACATACATGTGTACGTTAAGTTGTTTGTGTTTGAATTTGCTCAGATTCAGGGTCCAAAGGGAAGGTTTAGGTTATTGCAGGCTCCTTTATTACACTTTGCTGCTTCTTGCCCAGTTACAGGATTTGGCAATAAGGATTTTGGAGCGAGCAGAATCTTTTTATCACATTACTCCACGTTAACAAGCAAAGACCAGCAAACCCCATCCAAGCACTGACCTGCGGGACCCACTTGGGGGACACAAAGCTGGTGGCCTCTATGACCTGCAGCCCGGTTTCCGAGAGCATGTTGATCAAACCGATCTTCACCTGGGTTGGCACGATGGTCTGGGGGAGAAAGGGGCAAGAAAAATGAGCTGAAGCCGCCGTTCCTCCACAGGGAGCCCATCCACCGCAGCAGAGGCCTCGGGTTCACGCAAGAACCGCCGCCGGGGAGGGCGCGCGCCCCGTCGGAGTGACCGGGCGCCTCTCGTACCTTCTCGTTCTGCAGCCCGTCGCGCGGCCCGACCTCCACCACCTTGACGCGCTTGGGGAAGGCGCCGGCCGCCGCTGCGGTGCTCACCTGCGGAGAGAGCGACAGCTCGAGAGCGGGCCGGGACACCGGGACACCGCACACCGGGCCCGGGACCGCACAACGAGTCCGGTACCGCACAACGGGACCGGTACCGCACAACGGGACCGGTACCGCACAACGGGACAGCCGCTCACCGGCCGCAGCGACACCGCCCAGCGCGGCAGCGACCGCCGCACCGCCGCCATGACAGCCCGCCCGCCTCACGTGACCGCGCCCGCCCTCGTGCTCTGAGGGGGGCGTGGCCACGGCGATGACGTAACGCGGGGGCGGCGCCGCCGCGTGTGGCGGGAGCCCCGCGCCCGGTCCCGGTCCCTGTCCCGGTGCGGCCTCCCCCGCTCCCTCCACGGGAGCTCCGGGCGGTACCTGTGTGCGGGCAGCGTCGCGGGGCAGAGAGCCCATAGCGCTGCACGGCATCGTCCCGCTCGCTGCGGGGAGCCAACGCCGCCCGCGTTTATAGCGGCGCGGGGCGCGCTGCGCGCTGCGCAAACACGGCCTGTTTGCCTTGGCACGGGGCGACGCGGAGGGCCGCGGCGGCGCCGCCCTCCGCCTCGGCGTCACAGGTTCGGCCCCGGTTCTCCGAAGTCCCCCCTGCCTCACCGGTACGGGCCGTTATTTGGCAATTGAGTAAGAGCCTCCCCGGCACGTCACGGCGCTCCACGCCACGAGCCTTCGCGCAGCTCTTGTTGGCGGCACACGGAATAGCAGCAACGTAAACCCTAAACCCTCTGCAACGCCCCAGCAACCGTGCGTGCGGCAGAGAACAAGCTATCAGGAGGAATTTCCAGCTTTGAAGCACATATTGTTCAATCCTGTTCAGAGAAGTTCAGGATCAACATAGGAAACTCTCACTGAAGCGGATGAGGGCCTGGGTTCAACTCGGAGCAGAGGCTCCTCTCTCCGGCTCACATGAAAACACAAAACTGGCCTTTGCTTATAGCTATCACCACCAAAATACAACTGAAGGTTTCCTAGCAAACCTGTGATAATGTTAATTACAACTTTCTATAGATTAATCACTTCTAATCCACCTCGGCGATAACCATCCATGATAACTGCTCATGATGGAAAGTAATAGGAGCCGGTTCACCCAGCAGCTTCTTATCCAACAGTACGTCCCACGCAGCGATCAGATGGCTCTGGAATGGAACATCTTTCCAGCGCCCTGTCACAGCAGGGCTTCCGACAGCACGTACGAGACTTCCCCATTAGTTTATTCGTTATAGCTGAGTGAGCTGCCAAATTTGGGCACTGCTAATGCGCCCAGCTAGCGCACGGAGCGACCTGACATCCCAACTCGGATTCTTGTCCAGCTTCAGCACCTTCAGTCACAGCAGTGAGGCACAAACATCTGCCAGGAAGCTCTGCTCTAAAACACAAACTGTCGCTGCAAGTCGAGGTGTTTGGCTCACCAACCACCTCAAACACCATGGGCCTTTCCGCACAAATGAGGTGCATGCAAACCGGTACCTACACACAAAGTGCCTTAGGAGAGCAGTTCTACTGAGAGAAAATCATTTTATTTGACAATAATTGGAGAAAAAAAATGGCTTAGCCTCAAGTTAAGAGAAAGGCACAGGCAGATTTGCTGCTTCCACCCACAGCTCTCATTCCACACCCTCAAGCTTGACAGTCCAGGCAGACTGAGCAGACAGAGGAGAGGGAGGCACATGGGGCAACGTTATGAGCACTCCTTTATCGGGGGACTTCTGCCACTCCAGAGCCCCTGCGAGACCCAGCATGGTCACCTGCAGAAAGAGGGAGGGGACACTCAGTTTTAGCTTGTATGGTGGCCTTCCACTTGGACATCCTCCTCCACCCAACACATTTGCAGTGTCCCTACACCGTTCCTGCACATTCAGAGCAGTCTGGGGTATTTCTGCCATAAGTCACAGTGTACAAAGGGCAACCCAATGGATACTCTGGCGACATTTGACTGTAGTTCTTTTTAACTATGAAGTTTCCACTTGTGTTTGTTTAGAGCAAAGGGCATTCCAGCATTTGCGTCACGTACAATTACAATTACAATTAGCAGGTCAATGCACCTGATCTGATTTTGAGACAGGCAACCAGAGATCCTTTCTGCTCAGCGAGACATTTTTCATTTCCTTCTCACTGTGTCAATAGGAGCAGAAGATGGCAGGGAAGAAGAGCCCCCACCCATTCTGTGGTGGACTATGGGCCCGTCCTGCCGAGTCCAATCCACTGTTCTATAGAACAGAAGTGCAGGACAAGAAGCAAGAAATGAAACCTTTGCGCTCCCACCAGTTGCCAGATGAAGCGAGGCTCGGCCTGCCTAGGGCACATGTACCCGAGATGGGATCCCAAGGGGTATTAGCTGCTTCTAAAGCTCCTTACTTGCAAGTCTGGGGATGGAACAGGTGAAGCGAGCTTCAACAGACTGTCCTGGGGCCAGGTCAGAAAGATGGCATAGACCACTGGTCCTTTAGACGTATACCTAAGGGAGCAACAGTTCAGCAACATGAAGAGCTCCACACGAGAGAGCCAGACACGAGCATGACCTCTTCAGACAACACGAGAACACCAGCTTGCCTACTGCTGTCATACAGGGGTCACCTATTTCCCTGTCACTCCAAAATGTATCACTTTGGACCCACTGTCTATCCTGTCAGCACTGGCTGATGAAAACCACACAAAGTCCACGCATGCCTCCTAAATGTGGACGTCATTTGCTCATCTGTCCTTGCTTCAGGCTGTGGTCAACAGAGTGGACACGCCGCCTCTTGCTGATCTTCTCACAGCTCTGCTTTTCTAGGCTGAACACATTTGGACATTCTTTCCAACTGCATGTGCACAGCAATATATTCCTTACCTAACAGTTGAGGGCAGGGAATAAGCCCTCTGGTTGTAGGATATTTCCTAAAAACCATCCACACCCAATGGCAATGCTCCAGAGAGTATTAAACTTAATAACAAGAAAGAAATGTCAGCTCTGGAAGTCTCACTGCATGTTAGCTTTGTGTTTCAGAATGGTATTGAGCAACGGAGTCCTTACCAGACGCTGTTTGTGCTGTTCTCCATCTGCACCCTCCATGGCTTTGATTCATAAATTGCCTCCCCGTTAGTGTCCAGCCACCTCCCAAGTGCCAGAAGTCTCTCTTGGAAGATGGGAACAATCACCCCTTCTTTTGTAGGGCCCACATTGAGAAGGTAGTTGCCACCAAAACTCACAGTCTGCACTAGCTCCTGTGACAGATAAACCAAGGTAACAAAATGTTTTATCTTCACCTCTGACAGTGAAGACACAGGCAACTGAGGAAGCTTTGTCCCCAGCAAATACTCCTTTAACTTCACCAGTGCTGCAAAAAACACGACAACTCTTTTTGCAAGCAGCAGGAGGAAAGAAACCTCCAGTTCTCATCGATTTGCCCACATGTGTTATTTTGACTTAAGATTTCTTACCTCAATGATACTTGCTTCATCCATTAACTCATCAGTGTGCATGTTGCTTCGATACCCCCAGGAAAGCTTGTCAATAGAGGAGCACATCTCCCACTTGTGCGTCGGCAGGGTACCTGGTTTGTATTTGTCAGCACAGTTGTAGTAGCCTCCATGATGGCAGGAGCAATTATTACACCACCGATCATTCACAACAACAGTGTCCTGAAAAGAGAACCACAGCTCAGGAGAGCATTTTGTCTTGAACTTTTCAGCTTGCATTCATCCCTCCTAAGTTAAGTGAGGCATTCAGGATAGAAGGCTAAATATCTAAGGCCTACGCCTTCTGTTGCAAGTTCTGATTTAGGTACCAGAGCCTTCTCACAAGAGCAGAGCACAGGCTTTTTATTTTTGATGAAAGAATAAAACATGTGGTCAAATGGATTTCTGACCTGACCACAGTCCCATCTCACCAGTAAAAGCCATGAAGGAGAACGATACCTTGACAGGACTATCATTATAAAGCCAGGCAAGGAAAGAGGTAGAATTCCAGTACGACTCCGGAGCATCCCACTCTCCATCCGACCAAATCAAATCTGGTTTGTATCTAACAGAGAGATGAATGTTATTTCAAAATGGCTTCTTATGTTCTTCTACCCCGAAGGAAGCCTGCCACAGCACTGCCTTTCTTACTTCTGGAATCTATTTTCACTTCCTCTTCCCATTGCCTGACATTATGAGGAGTTTTATGCTATCATATCATAACAGTGTGTTGATCACACCTGAATACAGGATGTCATTTTTTCTGAAATGGAAGATTGCATCTCACTGGCAAATAGAAGGCACAATCTTTATCGGAAATAATGACCTCTGAGTAAAAGATGTACACAGTTGGTATTTTTGTCAAGTGAAGAAAGCAAAACAAGAAGGTAAATCACAGTGAAATTGTTTTTCTACTCAATATTAAGCAGCTTGCTCCACTTTTAAAGCTATCATACACAAACACTTCATTAAAGGGTAGCGCTCTTGCATCTAAACCTTTTCCCTACATTATTGCATAAGCTATGTTGTTCACGAGGCAAAAAGTGACCCATTTTTTCTAATTAATTCAAATCACTACCAATAAGAAAACAGCCACCTTGCAAAAGGTAACATTTGTCATCCCTCTTCTCTGCAGACAGTTTGGACCTTTCTCTACACTATAAATATTCTTAAGTCCTAACCAGTTGCAGCTCTTACCTTAAGACAAGATCATAAAGTTCTGGCATTGTCTTTTGCAAAACAAAGCTCTGGGTCTTGAAGCCACTTTTTTTGTCAGCTAGATAGAGTGGGTTAAACCACTCTAACAGAGAATGATACAGTCCATAGCTTATGTTGCTAAAACATTGAAAAGGGAGAGAAAATAGTTAAGCTGTCAGCAGGGCTTAAGAATTAAATTACTAGCATCATTATTTCACAGATTTGTAAGCAAAGCATCCAAAACTCAGCATTTGCAGCTGTTTGTCAAGAACAGCCTTAAGAATTTAATGCGAAAAGATGAAAGGAACCACAAAGGCTGCCAGTGACCTACCTCTCCCTGAGAGCTTGTCCCAGCTCTCCTACAAGATCTCGATGGGGCCCCGTATCCACAGAGTTCCAGCTCCAGGACACAGGTGACCCCCAGTTTGTGAATCCTTCATGATGCTTCGCTGTGAGTACCACATACCTGCAGGAACGGGGGATACGGAGGGCAAAGGAACTCGCTTAGATATTCCTCAGGCTCACTCAGGTAACAGAAAGATGGGACTGAGTGACTGTGCTGCGTGGAACCCTCCTTAGGGACTCTTTTCATTACCTTTTGAATTTAGAAGAACATTCCAAAAGAATAAAGCGCCTAAATGATCTGTGATGCTGATGAAGAATGGACAACTGGGACTCAGGAGGCACGAGACCTGCCATTTGCTCAGGACTCCCGAGGGACCCCGGCATGGTCCCTCCATCCACTCAGGGACGCTTGGTGGGGCTCGGGGACACCCACATCTCCTCAGGGAGCCACCAAGCCTTCAGAGACACCTCCGTCTCCTCAGGGACACCAGACAGCCCCTCAGGTACTCCCCATACCTTAAGGGATCCCTCCATCCCCTCAGGGACACCCACATCACCTCAGGGGGCCACCATTCCCTCAGGGATCTCCCCTCCCTCATGGATGCTTCCCCCGAAGGCGGGCGCCCCGGTGCAGACCTGGCTCCTGCCCGCTGGAAGAGCCGGGCCCACTCGCGGGGCTGGAAGTCGTGGGCGGTGAAGCGGGGCGCGAAGTCCGCGTAGGTGGTGGCGGGCGGGTAGCGGCTGCGCACGAAGCGCTCGTAGTCGGCGCGCCGCTCGCCCCGCCAGTGCCACCAGAACCACTCGGAGCCCCAGGCCGGCACGGCGAAGACCCCCCAGTGCACAAACACGCCCACCTTGGCCCGGTCGAACCAGGCCGGCAGCGGCCGCGCGTCCAGGCTGGCCCAGTCCGCCCGGTACCGCGGCTCGGCCCCCACCAGCGCGGCCGCCGCCACCAGCCACAAGAGCCCGCGGGCCGCCATGGCGCCCCGGCCCCGCGCCGCGTGACGTAATGGCGGCCGCCGCCATTTCTAGTGAGGCAAAAGCGACGCGCTGCGGCCGCCATTGCTAGCGAGGCAGAGGCGACGCGCGCGGGCCGCCATTGCTACCGAGGGGCCGGCGGTTCGAGGCTGCTGTCCGCCTCGCGCTGAAGCGGCGCTTCTTGCTCCTTCTCTGTGCCAACCCCCGCAGCCGCCCACATCCCACCCGTGTGGGGCCACGGTAAGAGAAGGGTCCCCCAGAGAGTTGTTGTGGGGGCCTGAGACCCTCCTGCGGCCTCTGCACTGGCAGCCGGAGCATCTCATCTCATGTGGGCCCTGGGTCCCGCGTGTGAGGGGGAAGAGGGCGAAGTCCGAGTGCCTCGAGGCCGTGACCCAGGGAAGCGGCGCCGGGTGCTCCACAGGGGGACTGTGTTATGTCACTGGCACCAAACTGTGGTTCTCCCCAGCTAAAATTGCTGCTTTTGTGTATTTTGCAAAGGAATCTATTTCTTATAGCCAGAAGATCTGGCCATCATGGTTTTGAAACTGTTGACCAGAGAGGAGGATCTTGAGCACTAGAGGTTAAAGGAGAAAGAGGCTGAAAACTTTTTTAATGTTTAATTACACGACACCCAAATATGTGACATCTGAATGAACAAATATCGGTACCACACACTGAAACATGGTCTTTGCAGGCTCCGATTCACCTTTAAAATCTCCACCTTTGCAGTCTACAAGCCACAGTGCGGACACACTAGCTTTTGTACACCAAATTATGTGAGATGTGATTAACAAGGACAATTTAAAAGTCTGCTGAAATGATTTGCAGGGTGTAACTTCTTCCAGCAAAGGCGCAGGTGCAGGCCCTTCAGCGACGCACCGAGGCTTTAACAGGCTGCAGAGCCTCCTTGTGAGCTGGTGTTGTCCTTCCCTGATTGCCAGGACCTGGTATCACCACGCTGTTAATACCTAATACTTGGGACTGCTTTCAGGACATCTACATAAATAGATGTAGATGTAGGTAAATAGCTCTGCCACTCAGTGTGTGCTATTAGCACTCTGCTGATAGTGCTTGCTCAATTTTGACTATGCCTGCCTAAGGGTTTTAGAGAGAGTCCAAGGACACCCTGACATTCCTGGTGCGCCTGAAGTTTCCTGCTTTGCATGAGTTTGGCTGTATTTTAAGACAGGGTGAGGAAGACATCATGGAAAGAAAAACGTCCCCTATCCATTGCCTCGTGGGGGTCTGCAGGAGGCTCTCGACTGGCAGAGCATTTTGTGGCACTGGTATTTCTGCAGCCTTCATATGACAGCACAGCACAGGGACCAGCTCTCCCTGCCTGTGCACCTTATGCCCCAGTGCCTAAGAAAAACATCAGAGGGAGCTGGCTCCATGGTTGGCATCGGATCAATCGTCTCATAGGATGTACTCAGAGAAGAGAAGAGAAAAACCGTCCAAAAGAAAAGTGAACCAGGCTCTTTCCACCAGCCCAAGCTCAGACTTTCCACAGCTGCCTCCCTATGTTACACATGTTTCTTCACAGACAGTCTCTATTGCTGAGGACTTGTGAGTGCTCTCTGCTTCAGGGCTGTCCTCCGTGGCCCTCGGCTGCCTCCTGAGCCGAGAAAGAGCCATCCTCAGGGAAGAATAGAGCTCTTTGCTGCGCAGGGCATAAATAATGGGGTTCACCATGGAATTCAGCAGGCAGAGGGTGCTGCAGAAGGCAAATACCTTCCGAAGCGGATCGCTCAGCTTCCCAAAAACGCTGTAGACCATGAGAAGCAGGGCGGGAGACCAGCACACCATGAGGACGGTGAGTACCATCACGAGCGTCTTGGCCAGCATGACGTCCATCCTCATCCTGGCGCTTTGCTTCCCGCCCTGCGCTTGGTGCTTCCCCATGTAAGCCACGTGCTGCCGGGCCCTGCGCAGCACGTGCGCGTAGGCGCACACGATCGACGCCAGCAGCGCCACGACGAGGAAGATCCAGCTCGACAAATAGTTGTTGTCCACAAAGGGGAAGAGCTCGGAGCAGGCCGAGTTGAGCGTGCAGCAGTTCCAGCCCAGCAGGGGCAGGGAGGAAACGGTCACACATGTCCCCCAGAGCACGCCCAGGGCTACCCACGCTCTCCTCCTTGTCACCAGAGACTTGTATTCGGAGGGGCGGCTGATGGAGATGTAACGGTCCAGGGCTGTCAGCAACAAACTGCTCAGGGAGGCTGTAAAGGAGGTGTTGACACCTCCCAGCTTCAGCAGGAACAATTCTTTAGAGGAGTCAGTTTTATTAAAGACATGGAAGTTAACAAAACTGGAGACGAAGATGATACTGGCCAGGATGTCAGCCAAGGCGAGGCTGCTGATAAAGAGGTAGGAAGGCTTTTTGCGAATTGTGGGGGAAGAGAAGATCAGATACAGCACCAAAGAGTTCTCCAGAATGCAGAGTGTCCCGAAGAGGCAGCACAGGGTGGCAATGCTGATTTTCTGTGCCTGTGTGCTGAGCACCATGAAGCACTCCAGGGGCATGGCGTCCGTGCCGCACTGGGACGTGTTTTCTTGTGCCTTACATATATCCATAGTGATTAGCTGGGGCCAGGAGCTTGCAGAGAGCCTTTCTTCTTCCTTTTGCATTTCTTTTTTTTCAGATGATCTGAAAAAGAACAAGGGGAGGGGAAGAATGACACTTGCTGGAGCACAAAGCGTAGTAAATTCAACCAGCTCAGAGACTCCTCTCCCCTTAGAGGAGGACATGCAGAATAAAAAGAGCCTGGTGAGACCTGCTCTGAGGTCCTCATTCCAAACACTGGAGCCGGTTTTTACCCTTTTTCAGCAGAGATCCAGGGTTTCTCCCGGTTTAGCAGTGTCTGTCCCTCCCGGCTGTGGGTCCAGCCCGTGTCTCTCGGGCTGTTTTCTCACCACGAGAGGGAAGCAGTGATGCTCACAACCACACGACTCCTGCTCCAGCTGTTCGTGGCCTCCAAGATTCCCGGCTCCCAGCTGGAGCAGACCCGGAGGTAGGAGGCTCTTGCGGATGCTCTTGCTGACCCGGTGCTGTGGCTGGCAACCGGCCCTGCAGAGCGACTGCTCCGAGTGATGCCGTTCCAGGGGTCAGGAAAGTGGCTGGGTTGGAGCAGGAGCAGGGATATTGCCCTGCTGTAGACTCAGCGTGGCTCCCCTGGGGACGCTGAGTGCATTCTGAAGCATTTACTCTTCACCAAAGCATGTTTAAATATACAAAATGACAGCGTTTTTACATTTAAGCTTGCCCATTAGAGTTTTATAAACCTTGGCCACATTAAAGTTGCATTGCTCTCCCCATAATCCCTGTGTCAAAGGTGAATTATAAATGCTTCCCATTTTCTCTCCAGTTGATTTCACTCCTGTTCCTCAGCAGGCCACAGGAATAAAAGCCTTTAGATGTGTTTTACTGTCACACACCCTGCAAAACAAGAAGGAGAAGAACCTGGCTGCCATCTCCGTCCTGAAACGGGGCCACACAGAGCAGTTGCTGCTGGAACGACCTGCCAGGCAGCGCTGGGGTGACTGAAATGGGGAGGCACAATCGTCTGGAAGTGTTTGCACAGGGCTGTGTTCCTGCTCGCGGCTCCGAATGGAAACGGTGTCTAAGCCAGGTCCGTGTAGGGACCAGCACACAGGAGAAAACGCCTGCAGCAAGATCAGGACGTCGCGGAGGGAAGCGCCAGCCGAGCCGTGCTGCCCAGCCCTGCCCTTCCTCAGTAACGTCCCCAGCAGTTATTTCTGTGGCAGCAGCGTTTGGCCTGCTCTCCGTGTGGTCGCGTTTGCCTTCCGCATAACAGCCGTGCCGGGTCCCCCAGCTCCTCCGCACGCAGCGCGTGGGGGAACCGAACGCACCAAGGTTTTGTTGACGGGGAGCAGAGCCTGTCTTGGGATCACCAGAGCAAGCACAGGATCAGAGTGCCTAAAAGTTGTGGTCTAGAATGTATATAAGAATGCAGGTACAACGTACAGACAGACACGGGCATGACAGGAGCTAGATCACCTGAACCTAGGAAGCCTCCTGCATGCCCAGGCTTGGGCTTTGTGCGTGCTTTTAGCAGAGATCTGGGAGAAGGAAATGCCTGTTTTTCCTTGGTTAGATATTGAGCTGTTTGGTGCATTCTGTGACAGCCATGCCATAGATTCTTTTCTACTTTTATGCAACTTAATGCATTTAAAGTCATGACATTGGTAAGCTTGCCTTTTGGATGCTGCTTTTAACTCTTTTCTGCCTTAACTATACTTGCGCTTTAAACTAACTGCATTTTCCCGAGGGCTGAGCTGCGTTTTGTCGCCTCATGTTCATGCCAGGTAAGAAACACCCCTGGCAGCACCTTCCCTTCCCCCAGAACAAACCAGCCGCTGCCTCTCCCTCCCCTCAGCTGCCTTTCAAAAGGGGAAACGTCCCAACATCATGAGCCACAGGCTGCTCCGACAGCTCCCGAATGTGCCGGGAGCGAAGCGAGCCCCGAGCGAGAGCCCTGGCGTGCGGGGCCGGCTGCTGCTGCGCTGGGGCTGTAGCCAACTGTCTTGTGGTCTGCGTGTTTCCTGAAGCTCAGCAAAGACAGCAGCTGTCCGCAATAACAGTCAACAGTGACCAACTTCCTAGAAACCTCTGTCCAGGTATTTTAGACCCATTTTTGCCACTTCTTGACTCCACCGACCCGACTCCCGCTGCTCTTTGTCTTCAGGCCTCGCAAGGGGATTGGGACGGTGCTGGCCATAGTTGCAAAATCTCCCTCAATGTTGAGATGCAGCCGAGGAGCCTGCAGAGAGGAGCCCGAGCCCCACGCCCGGCTCTGCAGAGCGTCTCCTGCTCCACGTCGGGGTTTGACCGTCGGCAGCTCCAGGGCGTTTGGCACGTGCTGCAGCAGGGGCTGTTCAGCCCTGCGCTGTGTTTCCCCTTGGCTCTGGACTGTTGCCACAAGCCTCTGTCCGGTTACCTCACGCCCTGGCGTGGGGCAATCTCACAGCATCAGGGTATTGCGTTTGAATCTCAGCGCTCATTTCCTGCAGCTCGGCACGGAAACATTGCAAGTGCAGCTCTAATGACTAACTGCTGTCATTAAAGCTGACAGCAGCCCGCTCTGGAGAGGTGGATTGTGCAGACAGATGGACTTGGGCCTTTCAGAGCTCACCAGGGACCAGCAGGGCAGCAACTGCCTCCTGGGGTATCCAAAGTTCAGCAGCCATCACCATCCATGTCGAGGCATCTCTTGCTTAAGCAGGCTCCAGCATCAATTTGGTGTGTGTTGATCACAGCCAGCATTCCCGGGATCATCTCAAATTCTCGGTATCTGCGTTTATGCAGCATCCCAGGAGCACACTTGGCAGCCTGGAAGTTGTACTGAACGCTTGGCAAGAGATTGAAAATCAGCAAAATGCTATTGCTCGTGTTATGTTGCTCAGGGAGAGGGTTTGGTTATAATGGCAAAATAACTCTTGTCCTGACTGCTCTGGTATAGCTCTCTCCATTAAGCTGACATAACTCAGATAAGCCCTGAGGTTCAAAATAATGTGTTGGGCTCGTAGCAACCGGCCAGGCCAGGCCAGGCCTTCCCTTCCCTTCCCACATCTGCTGTGTCTCAGGCTGAATGACAAGGACGGATCTCTGCGGTGTTGACTGAGCTCTCCCAAATCCTTGTCCCGGCTGCCAGCTGGACCGCCAGGACAGCAAAACATCTCCCAGAATGGGAATATTCCACCAAAGTGCAACAGCGGAAACCCCAGCTCTTGCAGTGCTCAAAACTAGAGGGGAGAGAGCTCCAAACAGTGCCAGACCCCGGAGCAAACGGAGGCAACGCACTAAATGAAGTGAACTAAATGAGCCCTGTTGGCAGTAGCAAAATGCAGCCAAGGCATGTGGAGATGTGGTAGATTTCTGCTACCACGTTACTGATGGCAAAGGCAGCCAGCAGAGAAATCTGCCACAAATTAGATCTGATTGCGAGCCCACTCACGCCAGCCCAATGACACCACCAGCTTCAGTGGAAATTAAACGTGCAAGTGAAAAAGACGTTTTCTATATCAGTGCACTGGTGAGATTGACTCCAGCTGTCAGACGAGCACTGCACTGCACAAAGCAGCATCGTTTCTGATGACTTCTTCAATGAGAGAGACCCTTCAGAATCTCTGCGCCTCATAAGTTAACATACCGGTTACTTAGATAATGGAAAATTAAATTATTTTTACTGCAATCAGTCACTGCAAAGTTCATATAGCACTTGGAAAGTGCTGTGCTTGAATATTTCATCACAAGAATTTCTGACAGCTTCAATCTTTGCAGAGAAATAAAATGTCTTAAATGATCACTTAATATGAACAAATGACACGATTTACACAAAAAAAGTCAATAATGCTTTAACCTTTCACTTGCTAGTATGCTGAAAAAGCATAATGTCTTATTTTATACAGATTTTATTTTGTTTACGATTCCTTGTTTTAGTTGCAAGAGAAGTTTTGGCATCATTGTGGAAATAGCTGATCATGCCAGCTTGTCCCTCTGACCATACTAAAACATGCTGTGTGTTGTAATCCTTTTTATGCTAAAGATCGCCTGGTACAAATGCCACAGGAAAGATAATTTGCTTTATTTCTTTTCGTTCTGTCCACATGCTACTGCTCGGAATGACAGTAGTCCAAACACACGAGCGTGGAGTATGGAGCAGTGATGCCAATATCAATATGGGTATGAAGAGCTTCTGGCATCATCCTGAAACCAACACACAGAGCCACAATAAACATCCCTCAGTGCAGAAAGCTCAGCCTGAGCGCCCGATATCACACTCCTCCTTGCTAGACATTTGGAAATAACTCTAACATGCCCAACATGAATATTCCCTGGAACCAGATACAAAGAGTCTGCAGTGTGCTTTTAAAACACTTACCTTCTGCGTTCTCATCAGGAAAATATTCATCCTGAAAGAAAAAACAGTTTCTTACCCGTGTTAACTTTGTGTTGCAGAATAGCCTGAACGCGTGTGACCAGCCCCGGCGCGGAGGGCTCCGCTGCGACGCGCCTGCCTGGAGGAAGATCCCTTCCTGCAGCAGGTACCGGCGCTGCGGGAAATTCAGCGCTCGGCGCCTCTCACTCGAGCCTTGAGTTGGGGGTGCCTGGGGGCTTCCCATGGCTGCGGCTCTCAGGACATGTTGTACAGCTGCGTGCGGCGCCTGCTTCCCTCTTCTCTCTTACAGCAGTGCTTCTGGTTTCCTCTGGGTTTCTTGTACCATTCCGTGTTATTCCCTTGGGCTGAAAATCCATCAGTTTGAATCCTTCCTCCGGTTTCTTGCTCTGCCTCACGTTCTGTTGGTGAATGTGTGTCAGGTTTTCTTTCCTTCCCCACTTCCCCTCTGGGTCTTGTGTTCTGCTTCTGGCTGCTAGTGCCACATCTCACAGTCACCCGAGCCCTGCGCCTTGCCCCAATCATTTGCTCAGTCTCTTTGATTTCTCCATGTACCTGGGATGCTTTAGGCAAGACACATTCAGGGGCTTTTTCTGAGCTCTGTGGGGACGTGGAAGAGGAGAGGGAAGGAAGAGAGCTAAGGAGCAGAGAGAGAAAAACCCTGAGATGCCTGTTTGTGCACAGGACAAGCTCATAAAACTGTCCCCCCGCTGTCTTGCCTGGTTCCATTAACAGCAGGAATCTCACCTCCCTGTGCCTGTGAAATCATGCAAGGCACTTCTCTGTGCACAAACACGCTCCGCTAATACCAAAACAGTGACTTTCCCTCTGCAAAAGGAGGGGAAAGAAAATGAGTTGCCTAAAGCTGCGCAGTCCACACTGCGGTCACGATGGGCCCGGGTCTGCAGGGGCCAGTGTCTCTGCTCCGCCTGTCCCAGCTCGTCCTTCCTCCCACCTAACTCTTCTTCATCAGGCGAGCAGCAGCAGGGAGTTGGCTGCTTGCAGATTGTGCTGTTGTTGCAGCCAAGCTGGGACAGCCTGTGCTGGCGGGTGACACCGGAGCAGCGGGAGGACCCGGCATCTGTTATTCCAGGCTCCATTGCAGTGGATAGGTGCGAGGCTGCCTGAAATCTCAAAGGAATTTGCAGTGTTATGGTTTGGGAAAGACAATACAACGCTGCTGAGTGCCATGCGGAGGAGCAGCCAGGGCACTGGCTGCAAAGGAGAGGCCGTTCCCCCTTGCCCCCGGGTACATCCCCCTTTCCCTCGCAGCAGGGCCGGCTCCCGCAACCCAAGGACCCGTTTTGAGGCCGGACTCCCGGCAGCTCCTGGAGCAGCGGGGCCGCGTTCAGCAGTCCTCGGCTGCCCTCTCCAGGGGAGCGGGTGACACTCGCCGGGACCTGCAAAAGCCTGAGGAAGATTTGGGGGCAGACTGGGAACCTGGCGCTTCCTCTTGCTCCGCTGCAGGGAAGCGGAGGGTTCCCCACGGCTCCCAGGGCTCTTGGGAACCGCTGGCACCTGGGTCCCATCTGAGCCTTCAGCTGCTACTCACGTGGGCGGTTCTGAGAGCCGGGTCCATAACAGGGTGCTGCCCCGTGCCTCTCGGGGTCATGTTGTGCTGTGGAAACTGCAATAAGGAGCAGGCCCAATATGTTAACAAGGTCCTTCCAGGTGCAGCAGGAGAGCCCACAAGCTTCCCAGGCTGGAGGTGGCCACCCCTGGACCAGTGTCCCTACGTGGCAGGACTTTTCCAGTTCAGCCCTTACTCAGTTATCCTGCTATTAATTGTGCCTGCCGTGGAGAACCCGTGCTTCTCAGGTTCAGAGCATCCTCACCACAATATTATTTCCTGCATGTTGAATATCTGCTGCCCTGCAAACGGGAGTGTGGGTGCACAAGGGGCAGCTGCATTTCAGAGTGGAAGTGATGCCTAGGGATGCGGAATATCCCAGATGGGTTTGCAGAGGGCCCTTACCCTGGAGCAAGAGTCACAGCGCGGTGTGACCCTGGGGCTCAGCTGGTGCTTCCCCATCTGGGTTGGTTTAGCTAATTCGGAAGCATTACCTATGTAAGGGACACGACTTCCACAAGTAATTGTTTGCAGGATCACATCAATGGTGTATAAAGTATTGTGGGATAAAGGAAAGCTAGTGCAATTCAGTAGTGTGAAATGGGCTGTTTTTTTCTTTTTCTGCCGGAAGGAATTCCCCTTTAGCCTTTGCTGAAAAGCTGTACTAAGACTTATTTGATCACCAGGCAATTGCCTGAAGAGCTACAAATTGCTCCCAGCAGTATAAGCCAACAAACATTTTTTCCTATACAATAGGACAACTTTCAGCCCCTTTGGGACCCCACATCTTCAACAGTGACAATTAATGAGAACCACATGGCTCACAGTGAGAATGGACTATCCGCAGGGCACAGTCCTGAGTTAGCAAAGCAGCAGTCAGCCCGGAGTCATTCCCTGCTCCCTTATATCTCTGCATCCAGCGGGCTCTTGTGAATTACAAAGCCAGGTTTTCTTTATCTGCAAAGAAAGCTGCTGTTCTGACAAAAAACAAGGGCTATAAAGGAAGAAGCGTTACTGCAGCGTATCTGGAAGCACATTCCAGGTTTTAATTAGCTTTCTGGATTCTCTTATGTCCTGCCAGGGTAAAAGAAAAATCTTCTAGCTTGACTTTTATAATCTAAGGGCTTTTTGTTCCCAGCTAGGCTGTATGCAGGAGCAGCTTCTTTGCCTCCTTAGATTGTAACGTCCTGGACAAGGGGGCTGGCTGGAAAACCCCTTCTGCTCGTTCCTGTGTACTGAGGAGCCTTGAGGGTGGGAATGTTTTCTCTGCTGATAAGGTGTGAATTGAGCATGTTGACTTAAATGGGCTGAAGGCTCTTATGGGCCTTGGTGACTCAGAGCTGCTGGGGATTGGAATGGGGAGCTGTTGAGGCAGGTGAGCCCGTGGGGGTGATGCAGGAGTCATGCCTGGATGTGCTTTTATTTACCAAGTTCAGATTCCAGTTACAGTGAAACTGCTCCATCGTGGGCTCTGGGATTTCTCCTGAGCCCTCAGGCTCATGGCTTCTATAACTGGCCTTAAATGAGCTTTGTATTTCCATATTTGCCTCACTGTTGCTGAGCTATGTGCATACACATGCGTATGTATATATACAGATATACATGGTGCAGTCACACCTCAGCAAAGGAGGTAAGTCCTCAGAGATAACTGCTGAGCATGTGTCTGGTTTTAGCAGTCTGGAGGAGGAATCTCTTACTCTGGAGATAATGCACTATCCAAGCCAGGGATATGAATTATCTTTAGGTATCCTGCCTCTGCGTTCATTAAAAACAAACTTGTAAGGACCTTTATTTAAGCAATTAGTTAATATAATTTTTCCTCGAATTGCTGGAGTGTTTGATGTGCAGCTTCTCTGTGTTTATTCTGAGGAGATTCAAATGCCCAGCTGGATCTTGTGTACCACCTTCTGTGCATTTCCTCAGCTTTACTGAGTACCTCATTTAACCTGAGAGCCTGAACTCCTTTGCCAAATGGAATAAAGTCTACTCTGTTACTGTATACTTAACACTCTTGTTGATTTTTAAGAACGTACAAAATCAACACGTTTCCCACACAGGGAAAACTTTGTTAGATTATTGTTACCCCAGTTAATATTTGGCTCAGGTGGTATCATGTTACTAATTTGAAGCAAGTCGTGGGAATCTCAGTAATGCCGAGTGTGTTTATTCTTTCTGCCCTGTTAAAGCCAAGGGTCACTGGAAGTTTGTCACCTGTGCAATAAAACTGGGGCAGTAGTTCCGTGTTGATTCACCTGTCCGGGCTGCTTCCTGCAGCCGCTGTCGGGGCTTTTCCCTTGAGCTTCTGTCCTGGCATGAATGTGTGCGTGGGTAGATCTGTCGATCAGAGCTGGAGGCCCTTCAGTGTGGGGCTGCTGAGGCCCTGGGGACTTTGTCTTCTCTAGAACAACTGGGCTCATTCCGGCTCTCGCAGTGTCAGCACAGGCAGAGCTGGCTTCCCTGGGGGGAGCTGCTGGTTAGACCTGCTTTGAGAGGGAACGGAGTTACTGAAGGGGAAGGCCGTGTTGGATTGCAGTTGCTGTGGCCACAGCAGCGAGTTGGAGGGCTGGGAGAGGAGGATTTGAGGAAGGTAGACCCAGCCTAAGCATCTGCCTCGCTAATCTTGGTTGTTCTTGCAGTCAGCCTCTGCTTACCTGGAGGAAGCAGAGTAACGATGACAGAGCAGACTCTTGCGCAATAAAAAGCATTTGCAAAGTAAGTTTTAAGAGCACGTAGTGAAGGTGGGTGGAGACGAGGTCAAGGAGTCTGTCTGCAGCGGGGAGTCACGCCGTGATAGGAAGCCAGGCCCGCAGTTCTGTGTCCTGCGGCGCAGGTGGGGACAGCGCCGTGGCCCCGTGGCTGGCGAGGAACTGCACAAATGATCCTGGATGTGGCTCGTGTGTCACCACGGCTCACGATGCAGCCAGCAGCCCATGAGTAATCCAGGGGACTTTCCTGCCATGGCCTTTGGAGCAGGAAGTCTGGTGCTGAGGCCATAAAAACAGTGTGGATTTAAAATCAGTATTTGAGGGAATGGAGTATCTTCTTTAGAAGAGATCCTAGATCTCCGTAATAAGAAATCAGAGTTACCTGGGACCTGGATTTGGCAGATGTGGTCTGGGATGTGCAGACACACAAGGTGTTTCTGTACCTGTTTGGGTTACAGCAGCCCTGGAAACTTTATCCTCTCTTGCTCTACTGCAGGAGAGGAAAGTTAGCCAAGTCTTCAGATACTGCAGTGTGAAATGATGGCAACTTTTATTTAAGTTAGACACTGTTTTAGATATTCTACACTGCCTGTCCTTTGATTTGATTTAGAAGAACCCCTTGAGTTCCTGCTTAAACTGAGCGCATTACACAACTCTTGTAGCATTCAGCTGGCTTCCCAGTGTGTTTCAGTGAAATTGGTTTAACACTGAGGCTTCCCGCTCCTTTGTGCCTCTGGCCAATTGTGTCAGCCTGACCCCAAAACCAATCCCGAAAGGGACAAGATGTTTTCTGAAGTGTCTAAGAGATAATGTGGAAAAACAGCCAGACCTTGTGTCATCCTTGAGCTGAGATGAAAACTACCTGACTGTTCTGTTCCCTACACAAGTGCACATTTGCAGCCAGTAAAATGTTATTTGCAAGCTTCAGTGATGTGCCCTGATTTAAACACACATTATGAGATGAGGAGATATTTTAGTAGATAAAAACACAAAAGTGAAAACCAGCTGATATGTGTTATTGGAGAGTTGTTTGAGATCATTAGTGAACTCTCAAGGCTTATGTGCTTGGTTACAGCAGATACTGCTACTGAGGCCTTCTGCTTAAAGGAAAGTTACTCAAAGAATCTCAGACATAACATTAAATACCAAGAAACACACAGCAAAGGGAGGAAAACAAATTTAATCTCCATTTGGTTTGTGCAAACATGCAATAAAGAGCATGAACAAAGGCCTCAGCTTGGTTGTGTCAACACCTCGTGTATATTAAAATAGAATATAGCTTTTCTTTAATAATGCATTGCATTTTGAAATACTACTTAGACCAGATGCCTCCCTGGAGAGCGTATCCTTGTTCCATTTCTGCCCAAGGACTGAGATAAGTCAGTGCCCCCTGTCCCACCAGGCGCTTAGCAGTAAGAAACCAGCTTCGTTTTGACGTATCTTACAGATAAAAGAGGAAGTTGTGTGTTTTCCATTTCTCTGCTGAGGGAAGCAGAGCACAAAGGAGTTTCCTCCCAATTCACACTCCGGAAACCCCAGTCTCTTACTTTTGTGTACCGTTTCCCCTCCCCCCGAAATCGATGAGAAATTGATATTATTTTGTTGTATTTTGAGTGCTTCCGATGCCTGCAGGTGACTGTATGGAGAGGCTTGCTCCAGGAGTGCTGGGGTCTCTCATAGTAATGTAATTTTGTTAGATACACAGTAAAGGTCCCAAACTTTGTTTCTGTATAAATGATGCCCTGAGGTGGAAGGAACGAAGCTGTGAAGGTTAAGATTCTGACAGATTCTTTTTCGCTTTTTTTTGGAATCCATTCCACAGCACAGCAGCACTTTAAATCATGAATACTTTCCCTTCAAACTTCGCTTTGTTTTGGCATTAAAACCCCTCTGAAATCTTTAAATATCTTGTAAAAGGGAAGAACGAAGGTGGCAATGCATGGGGGAGATTATGGGCTTGCCAAACCTTACGTGGACGTTTTCCGCGAACCGAAGCTACCGGCAGTGACTCGAAACGGGTCATACACCTCGCACGCGTTATTTTAAGCCCTTAACTTTGTAAAGGCGATAAAACAGGGGAACAAAAGCCGAAGGCGGCGGCCGCGCCGCCCCTCCCGAGCTGCCCTTCGCTGAGGCGATTCAAACCGCGGCTCCGCCCGCCCACGTTGCCTGCCTGGGCGCCCCAGCAACAGGCGGGGCTTGCTCCTCATTGGCCGCGGGAGGCGCGCAGCGCGCTCCTATTGGCTGGAGCGGGAAGGCCTAGGGAGGGGGGGGAGGAGGGTGACGGCGTTATACGGCGTAGTTCCGCGGCCGCCATTTTGTGTGGGAGGTAGAGGAGCAGCGGCAGGAGTTGGTGGAGAGACTTGGAGTGCGCTTTGTAGGGGGGGGTGGGGGGCCGACGAGTGACGGTGGAGGAGCAGCGGGCTCGGCTCCTAAAAGCCCGTGTGTGTCTGTGCTTGGGAGCCGGCGAGACGGACAGAAGTCGGTAAGGGAAGAGCGCTGTGGGAAGGGCAGGGCGCCGCCGCCATGTTGTGCTCGCCGAGCTCCTCCATTGTTGGGGAAGCGGCGCCGGGGATTGTCCGGCCCAGCGGGTCGAGGGGGGCGAGAAGAGAGAGGAGAAAGCTTGGAGCTTTCGGGAGAGGGGGACACTTCATAGGTGCGGGTGGCACAGAGTGACGCAGTATGCTGGGGAGGTCAATAGGCTGGAGCGCCTCGAAAAAGACCTCGGGAGAACATAAACGAGGGTTAAACAGGAAACTCCTTTAAAAGCTGGTCAGGAATTGCTTCGTTTTGAAATGGGAGTGTTTGGAAGAGGCTTCGAGGGTGCGATGGGAAGTGTTCGGGCGCTTAGGGCCAGCTAAGTTTGGCAGTGTGCGGTGCTGGTCCCACTGAGTTGGGTGGTGAGTTCCCGAGGGACGGCTTCAGAGGAGGGTTTCTGCTCAGAGAACATACACTGAGACACCAGGTTCCTTGTACTTCACCCCAATGTGTGTCTGCTCTTTTATTGTTCGTTTTTGGTCGTCGTTTTTACCTCCCTTTGAAAGAGAGGCTAAGGTTGTGCTCGTTTCTGCTTAAACAAAATGTTTGTTAAATATTTCTTAGTATACCAAGATGAAAATACATTTATGAAAATATTAAACATAATGGTGAAGCTCATATAGATAAAACGCTTGTATTATTTTAAAAATATGGTTTAAGTATGTTGCCTTTCTTAATAGAGAAACACATCTGACTTGGGCTTAGAGATCATGTGACTCTTTTCATTTAAAAAAAAAAAATAATAAAAAGAGAAACAATTGTGTGTTCCATTATTTGAATTCAGACTTCTCTTAATTTATCCAGTTGAGACTTCTCTCTTGGAACCTCTGTGCCGAGAATCCGATGTTGGGCTCGGCTACCTGGCTGAACGCAGCAGATCAGCCCATGAAAACTTCTATTCCTAGCCAAAGGAAGGAATCCAGCAAAAGGCAGCACCTACTTTTCCAGGCTTGGAAGCAAGAAAGAGGACAGGATTTGGAGAGTGTGGAATCCGAAAAGACAAGCGAAAGGTAAATGGGGATAAATGTACGGTGGGAGAACTGACATGAAAGGACCAACCAGGGTGTTTTAATATCTGGCTCTGTAGTTTAGAAGTCCAGTTATAAATGGCTGCTTTTCGTTTGAGGTTGTTTTCAGTTCCTCTCATACTTTGAGGGCAGCTCTCTTCCTGAGGTGTGCCTGAGTCTGGCTGTATGTGCTACTAGTGCATGTGCCCCCCCACTCCCTTTTCCCTCTGGGAAAAGCTGTTTGGGAAGTGGATTTTGCTCCTTCCTTGCTGTGATCAGCTATACAGCTCCATGTTAGGAATATTGTTTGTTGTTGTTGGGCTTACCCAGGAAGCCCTGTCTCTGCCATTCAGCTGAGCACTTACGTGAGGCTGGGAGTGGCTTTATCAGTTGAAGACCTTGCCCAGATCTCTAGGCGTATCATAGGCTGAGCATAAATATAAATGCTTTCGGGATTAGATATTAACAACTTAAATCTGGCATTGCATTTGAGCAATGTCTTTAACATGCTCTTAGTATTTTTTTTTTATTATTGAGGAGAAAGGAAGTGGTGGTAGCAGCTATTTCCAGAGCCAGCTTTTCCTAAAGGCAGACAAGGCTGCAACTGTCGCAGAAGGACAGATTGGCCTAGAGTGTCCTGATGAGCCATTGCTGAGCCATGGGACAGTCCATATCCTCCCTTACCTAGGGGATGTGCCCTCACTGTCGAGTTCTTGGCTGTTTTCACCTAAAATTCACTTCTGGATTCTTGTACCAGTGAGTGTTTTTAACTTGGCCTCCCTGTTTCTTCACCTCTACCCCAAATGTGGGGTTAGTGTTGCTTTGATACTGGCTGCCTGTGTCTTGGAATGCTGCTGGGACGGGTGCCAGTACAGCTCTTAGCTCATTTGAGTTGTCCTCTGTGTTAACACTGAACAGAAAAGACATTTCAAACTTCACTATAATTCAGTTCTCATGACTGTCAGCTAAGTTCTTGAGTCTGTATTACTGAAGACTCTTCTGCTCATGGAGGGGAAAAAAAAAAAAAAAACACCATTTTCGCTATTCTCCATTTGTCTAATTTTGAGATGGATTGATTTCAACTCCCTGGAATCTTTATTAAAAAAAAGTTTGAAAAAGTCACAAAATCCAAGCTTCACTCTGTCATTCTGTTTTATAGGTGACACTTAAGTTGAAGATGGGTGGTGGAGAAAGGTTCAACATTCCAGTTCCACAAGCTAGAAATACCACCAAGAACCATCAACAACTTAAAAACAGGCAGAAGAATAAAGATCAGAACTCTCAGATGAAGATGACCTATATGAAGAAAGAAAGAGGACATGGATGCAACTCATCACCTGCTGCATGGCAGGCCATGCAGAAAGGGGGAAAGAACAATGTTCATTTCCCCAATAATCAAAATTGGAGTCCTAATTTATCAAATTCCAACTTGTTTTTCACACCTCAAACCAATCAGAACTATGCTGGTGCAAAATTTAGTGAGCCACCCTCACCAAGTGTTCTTCCTAAGCCACCAAGCCACTGGGTACCCGTTTCTTTTAAACCTTCTGATAAAGAAATAATGACATTTCAGCTTAAAACATTACTTAAAGTCCAGGCCTGAGATGTAACTTTTCATATTTTTAGTTACTTAAATTTACAGGGTTTCAAATTTGAGAATAGGCATTCATAACTCCAGATGTACAGGTATATGGAGCTAGTCTGCTGCACATAGTTGGGCAGCTGGAAGGGGAACGGGGATAGTTTACATACCCCTCCAGTGCTTCACCTCACTGTGCTGTGTGCATTTCACTGTGAAGAAAAAAAACATTTTGTCTGTAGTGAATTTCAATTATGAGAAAGTTCAGTTCTTCCATTTACTGTGACAGATCTGGACTATTTCAAAATTGAAATTGTGACTATTTCCTAGTATGCTATTAGGAATGGTATTAGAAAACCAACTTCCACTTAACTGCAGCATTAACTGGGGAAAAATACACTGAGAGCTTTAGGCAGTTATTTTGTCTTTCAAACTTAAGTTTGCTACTTGTGTAAAGGCTCTGCAGAGCAGACTTTCCTAGCAGAGGAGACTTGCCTAGGTGGCACTTGTAGAATTTTTTCTTTTTTATTTTTTCTCCTCTCTTTTATACCTGTGAGCTTTTATTTGGCACTCTTTACACTGGACAAGCATTCAAGCCTGCAGCTAAATTGATTCCTTGCTTATTCTTGCACAGATAGAACACATCAGGCAAATTAATTTTGGTCTTTCTTCAACTCTAGAAAATTATTTGGAATTTCAGTCAAACTGTGCCAACTAATGAGATATTTTACATTGCCAGATGACTGCCAAAAACTTAAATCTTTGTATTTTAATTGCACTGATGAGTTTTAAAATGCATTTTTATATCGATTTTGTAATTGTGGAGGAAAAAAATGGAATAGAGTTACTTAGGCTAGTCTTAAATTGGTTACCCTGTAATATTGTTTTAAATTACTTGTAGCTTGTGGCAGATATAAAATGTTTTCATAGGTAGTGAAGAAAGAGCCATGTAAATAACTGTAAAACTTTGTAGCATATGTAAATTTATGCTGGGCTTTCCTGCACAAAAGTATTTTTAGTACAAAACTGCTGAATGTAAGATGACCATGCTGAGTACATGGCCTGATTTAAAAAAGAAGTATTTTGTTTAAAGAAAAAAAAAATCGTAAAAGCACACTTGTGGCTGTGCCCTTGCACTTAACAGTGAACATGCACGTTTTTCTTCGTAGGCTCCTTTCTTAAACTCAGTGCAAAAGAGGCATATTTAGAATTTTGTAATTAAAAAAAAAAAACCTTTAAAAAAAAAGCTCCACTGTAAGGTGCTCATGTTCTGAATATATAGGAGAGATGCATGTTAAATGATGAGATGTCTCCTAAGAAATGCAAAGGGCTGTGATTAGGAAGCTGATCAGAACTGAGCTGCTTTGATAATGTTTTCATTTCTGAAACTTGTCCCTGCTTCAGCGCTCTTCTGTCCAGGCTTCACCAATCACCAGCAACTGCAGTAACAAAATGAAAAATAAGTTCCTAACAGCCAGAGGGTAGGTTTGAATGCTGCCACAATTCACTTGATTGTGGTAGAAACAAGGGCCTGTTATCCACAGAATCTGAGATTGTTTTTAAAATAGTAGATAACAAAACAGTAAATTTCAATGTGATTTTTATAATTGTAAAAGGTTTTAAAATGTGTTCTTCCTATACATTCAGAACTTGTTGGCAGCTGGTTGAATGTTTACAAATATTTTGTTTCAAATGAGATTGAATTGGCAGTCTTCAAAATTGTCTTTGACATGGATCTTCACCAATGTTAAGAGCTGTATCCCAACTATAATTGCGTAAACTCAATTTTGGAATGTGAATTATAAACTTTATATGTAAAAATTGGAAACAAATTAAATCAGATTTTCTCCCCCTAAACTACTGTTATTTATTTTAAGAGGGTAGTGTAAAATGTTGCTTGTGGTTACAAATAGAGCATTGTAACTAGGTTCTGTATGCAGGATATTTGGACTTGGTTGAAGTGTTGGGCAGTGGAACAATACTGCAGGGGTAGGAGCAGAAACCTGCCTCGCGAAGCCTGTGTATCATTCTCTAGGACTGGCATCCCCACACTGTCCACTCCAGCACACCTTGGGCGTGTAAAACATGAGCAGGTACAGTTTAAGCGCTGCCTTTGTGAAAGAAGTGCAAACGGCACCAACCTTTGTCTAAATGACTTCTCAAAGATGGGGCTTTTAGTAGTTCATAGCAGTAAAAAGATTTTGACCCATTTGAAAGTGCTTAGTTGACAGTATATTGCCCCAAGGAGGTAAGGAGGAACCTTCACAAGGAGTATTTAACTCAGGCGTCTATGCTGAAATCCTTGAGAACATGAAGGTTCTTCCACCTCCCCCTTTAGCCCTCTTTTAAAAGCAATGGAGGCAGAGACAAAATTCCCCCTTGATGTGATCCTCTGTGGTTTCTTAGGTGGTGTAACGGGCAGTAGGAGCACCCTGCTAGCCCAACCTTGGCAAAGCAGGGACGCTTCGGAAGGCTGATCCAGGTACTTAAAGGCCCATCGATGTCACTGTCCTGTCACCCTGCCCGCCTGAGGACCATTGTAAGCGCCAGGAGAGCAGCCTGCTGAGAGCAGGCGGGTGCTGTGGAGCCCAAAACCCACCACAGCAGCTCCCTTGCCCAGCCCCCCTCTCGCTTCTGTCTTGCCAAGTGATTTGTGCAGCACAAGACTAAAATGACTCATTACCCCCAAAAAGGAGTTAAAGGGAGAGCCGGGCTCTGCCCAGGAAAGCTGAACAACCCCCTCGAGGAGAGCCCAGTGCAGTTCGCAGAGCCCAGTTGTGCTCGTGCTCCTGGCTCAAGGGCTCTGCGCTAAGAGGAAGCTCCCTGGGGTAGTTCAGTGTTTGGTGACCAGCTGCATTAATTAAGTCAGAAGGTGATTTCAAGGTATAGTCAAAACTTGTACATTTTATTCCCAATTCACAGGGTTATTTGCACAGATGGAACACAAAACTCAAGAAGAAAGGATGTGTATGAATAAAACATTAGCATCTTTTGATCAAACACACTACAGGGTACATAGTCTTCCCTTCCTATAATAGTCTCATCAGTAAGAGCATCTTTAGACAAGTATTATAGCAATGGACTACAGACTTCTTAAGCAAGTTACAAGATAAATGGAGAAAACCAGCAATTACTAATGGGCGATTATGTCCTAAAGAGGTGTCAATCTATTCTTTTGTACTTCAAAATGTTATCTGCAACATCCCTGCCAAAAATCATGTAGCAGTGCTGCAAATGTATTTTTTATCCAATTACCCTTCTCTGAACAGTTTTCAAGTTGTTACCCCAGACTAAACATTTAGAGAAAAAGAAAAAGCTCTTCTAGGAGCAGAGGTCAAAATAACATTTAAATTGAAAACTTTCACTTTGAATAAAGCCATTATAGTATACACTTAAACATCTTTAAAAGACATAGAAAGGATAACATTTAGCTTTCAGAGACCAGTCTATCATAGTCCCTAATTTAAACACCCAGCTACTGAAAGACTAAATTTTAAGATTTTTAATTAAAATTGTCAGTTGGGTGCATGGACTTTTGGTGAAAAAGGAAGTTCCAATAGAGCCTTCTGTTACTGCTGAGATCAGTCATTATGCTGCAGATACTTTGGAGCACAGCCATTAGTTTCAGCAGAGTTTATACACACTACTTCAATTCTACAGAATTTGCAGGAATGACAAAATCTAGTTTACCACAGAGAAAAAAAAAAAAACGTAATTCCCACCAGTCTTGAGACTCCAAAAGAAAGATGCCTATACATGATCTTTTGTAGCCTGCGTATGTTCTTGCATTCCAGCTGTGCATAACCTGCGGGTAGCTTGCACAAGACAGGCTACTGCTTTTTTAGAGCAGGAATAGACACCTGCATCAAGGGAGGGAGATGTTATCTAGATGGGCTGTGGCTGGACTTGCGTGAATGCATAAACATTCCCTGCCCTTTTGGCCACATCCTGCTAACTCGTCCCCAACTGAAAGGCCCACAGAACAGCTTCTTCACATTTTTTTCCATGGGAGCAAGAACTAGGACAACATCTTTATTCATGCACTCTTGAAACATCGTGGGTTTGTGTTCGGCTTTTCTGGCTTGTTCATATACACAAGTCAAGTCAAAGTTTAGTCCTACCTCTGGGAGAGAAAGAAAGAACCATCAGAACTGTCAGATACTACATTATACTTGCAATGAACTGGATTTTCAAAACAAAAAATTTAAACTGTGCTATACATAAATTGAGGCACACAATATAAGGACACTGTGACAAAATAGTTGAGGTATGTTGCTATTAGGCTGCAGGCAGAAGTTGGAACCTCAGCCTGGACACGCTGCCCTCTTCCCTCCTCCCCACCAACCAGCTCCAATTCTGGCTGGGCTAAAATGTGATCATTAATCACAGCAACCCTTGGCAGGCTGCTCCCCAAACACACCAGCTCTGCACCCGCACCATCCCAAGAGCCTTTGAACCTCTGTAATTTAAAGAGGCTGAAAAACAGGAGGGTTTTTTTTGCTGTTACAAACCATTTTTTAGGGAAATCAACTACCAGACAAACATAGTTCAGCTTAGAAAGTATAAGACTGGATTTATCAAAATATTTAAGTGCTCTTCAGAATTACTCTCATTCAGTGGCATAAAGAGAACAAGTTCTAGGTACCACTAGTGCCAGGAGGCAGCTCAAGCTCTTGAGCACCAAAAACCGTTCACAACCTGCTGGAGACCCACTGGTGATGCAGCTTTGGATAAGGCAAACGTAAAACCAGGAGCTATCACCTAGGAATCAGCTTCTGTATGAACCTTTAACTGCAGTTTGTAACCTAGCCAGCAATATCTAAGTTATAACCATAGGGAAGTCCATCCAGCAATAACAAACGTTAATGAAAGAGAAATTTCTGTGTATTAAAACGTTTGCTTGTCAGTCTTATTTTGTCTAGTACCCCTCTTAGAAATAGGAAGTGATATTTACTCAGATGTCAAGCAATAAACAAATTCCTGACTTTACTGAAAAACCATAGTAAAGATTTTACTCCACAAGGGATGCGTAGCTCTGCTCCTAGCAATGCTCTGGAGTCAAATTCTAAAGCTACAATAATTCCAGTGGATCAGTATTTCCTTCATTTTTTTATTACAGCATGTTTGCTAAATTTACAGCAAGCAGAAAATAAGCTGGGTCTTTAGTTATTTTGATCAAAACATTGATGTTTTAAAGGTAGTACACAATATTTGTTAAAAAGAACATATAAAAATACCTTTTTAGAAGCCTCTATAAGAAAGGAAATACAAAGTTTAATCCCACAACTTTCCTCTGCTAGAGCTGCACGCTACTGCTACAGTTTTAAATAGACTTTTTGTTGTTTTTAAACTATACATCCAGGAAAGTCTACAAAATTAAAGGAACGTGCATATAAATGATTGCATAGCAGAACATGAACATTAACTGCAAACAGTAAAGAAAAAGTTAGAAATACTATCAAATATACAAAGGTTCTAGAATCAACTCCCTAAGCACGTTCCACTGCCAGTACTCAAAAGCCATCTGCAGTTCTTCAAAGGCCCTGCGGAAAACATTAAAACCAAAACGTTTCTCTAAAAAGGAAGTTTCTAAACAAATGTCTTGTATGCTACTACACAGACAGCAAGGAACACTAAGTGTGTGATGCTGGCTTTTGAAGGGAAATAGGAAAAAAAAAAACAATGCCAAAAGCCATTTTGATAACGAAGTATCTTGCCTTCTAGAGAAATACTTTTAAGATTACACACTGGTTTTGTTATTTTTTCACATTCAATTTACTAAATATATTGTATTAGTGATAAACTAAATAGCTAGAGATGCAGCTCTTGTTCATATCCAACTTGAAACATTTGTTCTCAAGTAAAATGAAATCTTGTACCAAACCACTATTCATTCTGAGGAAAAAGTGATTCAGACTTGCTCGACTAAATACCTGTTGATGTGAAAAGCAAGCCTTTGTTACTCAAGAAGAGAGATGGCTACAGTTTTATACCTATGAATACACCAACTAACCACAGGAGTCATTGGCATAAGAGTTTAGTTCTTATATACTGTACACACACAACTCGAAACGATCTACTTGTATCTAACAGCAGGAAAACTAAGCAATTTTATGGTTAACTGCTCACTAAAATTTAGAATAGATACAAAAACTGCATAAAATGTACACACAACCTAATACGCAGTTGCTCTGTCATTTGCTGAAATCTGAACTTAATTTTCCATTTCAAGGCTTTTTGCCCCTCACACAAACGTTTAGTATTAGCAGCCAGGTAAAAAGCCACAAGGCCCCATCCTGACACGTCAGGACGGTGCCCGGTCCCTGAACAAGCTTCAGGGCTAACTCTCTCCCGGGTAGGCTACGCATCAGCACCACCTCTGCAGACGGCAGCGTTCAAGAGAAATCTCAGCTCTCTGCAGAGCTCCCTTTGCCGACGCGCGGGCGGCGCGCACGGAGAGCACAAAAACCTGCCTTCCACCCACCGAAACGTAACTGCCGGTGCGCGCGGCCCGGCGGTCAGTGTTGCGCTACAGCTCTCCAGTTTTCCATCTTATCACGAAGTTTAGTATTAAAGAACAAGTTAAACAGCTGGTTTAACCGTTCGGCACGAGCTAGTACCGGTTTCTCTGCGGGTATGACATTTTCAAAAGGACAATGTTGCAAGTTACGATCAAGTCATCACCAATATTGAAGCATTAAAAATGCAAGTCTTTACAAAAATATACATAGAGACACCACAATCAAATCAGTAGCTGCCCATGACATTTAACCAAGTGGACATTCTCTCTCTCTCTCTCTCTCTCTCAGTGGCTTCTCGACACTGTTTTAGTTATAACCATTGTTGGCTACAGGGAAAACTGATTTTTTTTTTTTTAAAGTACTGTTGCAACATCATATTCCTGATAATTTAAGTAAACTGAACTGTGTGTAAATGAATGTTACATGCCTAAAAACAACATGGATACACTGTTAGTGGCCACTGGACTTGGGACTAGTCCATGACCTCGATCTGGATTTTGACCTAGATCTAGAATGTGATCTTGACTGTGATTTGGATCTAGCTGGTTCTTTTTTTCTCGATTCCTTTTCATATCTTGAGCTGGACTTATAGTGTGTTTTAGAATCTGTTTTAGAGGTGCCTCTAGATTTGGTGTGAGATGCAGACCTAGACCGTGATTTAGCCTTCATTTCTTTCTTGGGCTGTGACTTGGATCGTGATCTTGAATTGGACTTAGATCTTGAAAAAGATCGATTGCGGTGTTTGAACCTATCAGAATAAAGGGGAGAGAGGAGATTTGAATGTAAAAACACTATTCTTAGACATCTAGTACATTAAAAATTGTTTACCAGGAGAAACTTTTAAGCCTACAGTTAAAGGAATACAGTGAACTAGTTTAGATTTAAATGGTGTAAAAAGTATTTTACCTATCGTTGTCCGAATGGCTTCTGCTACGTCGAGGTCTTCCAGTAGGTCTACTGCTAAAAAGGTATATCAGAAAAAGTAAACAGTGACAAATACCTATGCATTTATACAGATAATTAATAAACTAGAGATGTGCATTTGCTTTTAGTTATTCGCCAATGAAGCAGAGAATCATTTCAATCAATATTTGTTTTGATGAAGCATGCAAGCAACACAATTCCCTCAAATGACTACAAAGTAAGTTTAGAAGAATATGCAAAATGTTAAGAACTAAATCGTCAGTGGTGTTTCTTTTCCAACAGACTGCTGTGCAGTTAAAGCCAAACACACTACACTTACTTTCTAGGACTATACGATCTTCTATAGTTGTAATCAAAAGAACGACTTCTAGACCGTCTCCTTTCGTAACTCCGGCTTCTAGATCGCCTGTATCTGTCATAGTCATCGTAACGAGAAGAACTGTATAGGTTTCTCCCTTCCTTGGCTTTCATTTGATTTGGTGCTGTAGAAAAATAGCAGGTTTTAGCATTTTAAGTTCAAAACAACAACAGCAAATATACAAAGTCTCTATTTTCTCTTCGGTAATATTATTAATGCTATTTACGTATTAATCAGAAAGCTTAATTCATGATTTTAGGAAAGATGTTTATTAAAAAGACAGAAAAAGACACAAGAGTGCTGAATGCCACTGATGCTTTGCTGGTTTAACCACTGGAGAAAACCTGATGCAGCCCTGTCAGAACTGTCAATGCAGAAAAAATAACTGGCTGCGGTGATTTCAGCCCACTGAGAAGCTCTGACCTGGTGGGACTGGCCAGGTTAGTAACTCATATCTGCCAACATTGTTGAAAATGTCTTCATTCACCTAAAAAGGGGCAGCTAACTGGGAATTAAATTCCCATTTTTATGACTATGCAGTATCACTCATTACAGTTGATCTACTGTCCTCTCTAATGATTAAAAGATTGTCTCCTTCCCACATGGAGATTTTACATAGAAGTAATGAAACTGCTTCCACAAAACAAGTCAGATTCTAAAAGAAAAAAAAAAAAAAAAAAAAGTGAAAGCCACTGTCCCAAAGTACAGCAATGCACATTCACTTTGTGGTTTAATTATTTAAATAATTAGTGGAAATGAACGCAGGCACCTCCTGTTATATCTTTTCAAAGCATCAAAGCAGCACAACTTTTTTTTTTCCCCTTTTATTGAATCCAATCCTAATTCAAACCCAAAGATGGCATTTCGGTGTATTTTTAACTTGATAGGGCAAAACATGTTTATCTATTGTAGCCAGTGGCTACAAGTTTAAGTGCTAAGTGCTGCTGTTGACATCATTGAGTTAGTTCTAATTAATTTCTGTTCAGAAACAGAACAGAAACCCCAATGTTTACATAGATGGGACAGAAGTTTGTCCTTCAGAGCAGGTGATTTCCATTGACTTCAGAAAAACTCAATGTGCGCTTTTGAAGAAAAGTGCGTAGGTTGTTTCTCTGACAACTTTAACTGAAAAATCTTTGAGGCACTCACGTTGCACATGCATATTTAATGAAAAGCAGCATTTTTTGCAATCTAGCATATTTGTAGCCAGTCACTTGCTGGAGTAGAGGCCTGAACAAACAACACTGTTCCAGACCAACACATCTATGTTTGGTTTGTACCCAAAGCAACCTTATTGCACATGCTGCTAACTATGTGAGGAATTACGTCTTTACAATTACCTGAGCAAAAATAAGCACTCTTTTCCAGAGCGGACTGAGATATTTTAAAATTTATTTTTATCCAAAATCATAAGAAAATGAAGCTGAAGATGTTACCTCAATCCTGGAAAGCGGCCTGGCATAGCACACAGAACCACTAACACACAGCAACGTAACAGTGCAATACATTAAACTGAGTGAGCTACACACTTTTGACAGGGAGAATTCTCATCAGGCTGTTCCTGCAAGAAAGCTTGATAAAACTGCACAGAAAGATCTTGAATAATATTTTCAGTTCATACACTGTGGCAAGCAACCACTGTACCCAGTTATCTAATTACAACAGGAAACATTAATAGCTATTGCACAGAAGGCAAAATATCTACATGCTGTTTACGTACAAGAAAGAAAGAAAAAAAGCTCAGTAATTTATAACTTGTGTAATGTTGGCTAGTACTAAATATTAAGGCTAAAATCATAATCCAATGAAGTACATGCAAGCACTTACTCTTCCGATCCCCTTGTGCAAACTGGATTTCTATTTGCCGACCACAAATCCACTTTCGGTCCAAATTATGGAGAGCATCTTCTGCATCACGGACATCTTCAAATGTGGTGAGTGTTAAGGTACTTGGGAATTTGAGCAATTAACAAAGCTGTTATTTTAAATCAGTTATTTTCTCATTTTACTTTTTTTGTTTTGGGCATGCTACAGTAAATGCGAGCAACTTTTATTGCTCCAACTATCTGAGAATTGCTATAATGTAGTAAAATTCAATCTAATGCTATGCCCATGAACTTATCCACAACCAAGCAATTGCTATGCAGCACCCAAGTTTCTTCTTCCCCCACTTGTACTTAAATAAGAAATGCGTATTTTCCAAATAAGTTAATTGTTAATGGTAATTCAGTTCTCTGCACTATATTCACACTACAAGAAAAAGAAATCAGAGTTCTTAAAATACTTAAGGCATGCCAACAGGAAAACACTATATATTTCTATTTTTTTTTAAATTGGGATAAGGCTTTCTTCTTCAGCAGCTGATTTTAAATATTTAAATTATGGGATGCCAAGGACACATATATAGACTGTCAACAGCCTTTCTGTGATAAAACCATGGACTAAAAATATTACGCTATTAGTCAGATGTTCAGGAACACAATCTTTGCCAATTTTAATGCCTGAGATGGACCACTACTGTAATTCCACATGTGGAACTTGAAAGAACAAATTGCCTTTCTTAGAGCAACTCAGTCCATCACCAGCATCATCTATGCAGAAAATAAACTACCATGTTGTAGGTATTATTTACCTTGAGACACCAAGAACGAATGCATTTTAATTCATGATCACAATTACAGTAGCACTCACAAGAGAAATATTACAGGTTTTGTCAATGGACTAAACCAGAATCATTCATCAAATTACTGCTTACATGACAAACAGAAGAAGAACTGTTATTCTGTAGGATACATCAGGTATGACTCCTTTAATCTTGGCCACCATTCAACTTCATCTTGACCTTTAACTCTTTAAGTGCTTGTCAGAAGGACTTGTCATGAGATGCTTGGCCAAAAATGACAGATGGCTTTATCTTTTACTTTGAAAAACAACCTTTTCCCCCTTTTGTAGATAAAGCGAAGCTTTGTCTCCCATTATGGCTTGTCCTTCTTCCAGCTTTTCTTTATTTTTTCTTTTCCCAAACTCTCCCTTCTCTTCAAGCCTGATCCTTAAGAGGTCTTTGGCTTGTCTACTTGCCTTAATTGTTGAACTCTACTCTAAAGGTTCTTTCATGCTTTCTCTTTGGGGTCGCCATTACTGTACAGCTTTACATTCTGAGGCAACAACAGAGGACAGTAAATTAGGGGACAATATTAAAGAAAGAACTTCACCTCATTTTTATACAATCTGCTTTTGATCAAGTGATTCCAGTTCCCATTTTCTTAAAATTTTTTTAAATTAACAATGAATACGAGCCACAATTTGCTAAGCACAATTTACTTACATACCAGTTATAATAAAAACATGGTAGAAAATTTTGAGTCAGTGATAATTTTTCATTTAAATTATATAGTATTAATTTAAGTCACATAAGCAAGCTTTTATATTACTGGACTTGATTTAAGCTTTGCAAAAAGGCAAAGAACAACTGAGAGGAGTTAATCTTCAAATATAATGAAAGTCTACAACATAAGAAAGACACTTATTAGATACAACACAAAAGTAAACTACTTTTTCATTTAGATTTGTTACCTCTTACACAAACTTGAATTTCAAACTTCAACACCCCTCACTAATCAGCCATCTGAAGAAAGGATATTGAACATAAGCAAATCCTCTGGGACGACGAGTGTAGAAGTCAAGTGGAACGTATACATCAACTATAGGCCCATAACGACCAAACTCACGGCGCAAATCTTCAGACCTAAAATATCACAAATATATATGTTTCCTCCCTATGTTAGAAACATCTGCTAAGCTAAATAATAACAACAGAGATGCCTATGACCAGATAATGTGACCAACCATCTTTTTGGAGCGCTCTGAAGAGGATCAGTGTAGTAAAATATTTGTGGGATGGTGGGAAAGATCCAACAGATTACTGCCAAGAACACACCAGGCTTTTCTGAAACAGCTTGAACCTCAAGATGCTCAAAATACACCCCAGTATTTTGAATCCAGTTTAGCATAAGTTCACAATATAAGTGAAAACTGACAAATAACATATATTAGCTAATTCAATTCAAAATATACTAACAAAGCAGGCTAAAAGGGAGAAGGGTCCAAGAATTCTCTCAAGAATCCCATAAAATTCTTAACACCAATTTTGCAACATGCAAACATTAACTGTAACATGCAAAGAAAAGGTACAAGAAGGAATCAGCCACACAAAGGCATTTCCATTGAACACGCAGCACTTAACAACCTATTGGAGGGAAGAGAAAGAGGGAGCACCCCATTCAATCCCTTAGCTACTCCACGGAGGTGGCAGGGTGAGAACAGCTTAACCTAACTCCTGTCCCTTCAGAAGAGGCGTTTTTTTAGTTACATTAACTTCTTTACATATATTTTCTGTATATTTTAACTCAACAATCTGTATGACACACTCATGTGAATGTATAATTTTCTCCTCCTCATGCACTAGGAAAAAAAAAAAAATCTATGCACATAATCAGCAGGCTATATTATATACATGATAACAAGAAGCCAGTTCCAACAACCAAAGTAAGCGTCGTCCAATGAAGCTATCTCTAAAAATATCATTTAATCACAAGCTTACAATGAAAGCTTGAACAGGAGTTTCATTTTTAAGAGGTTTTAAAGTCTTCCTCCTTTACTGTTCTGACCCTAAAATAATTTACTGTCAAAAGAGGAATGAATGCTGATTAAAAAAAAAAAAAGCTATTAATTTCTTTGACAACAATAATGTTCCCAGTTCATTCCATTGTGCCTACGTTACTGTTATTTGCTGAACAACTTTGGTGCAAGCCGTCCTGCCAGCAAGCTTCAAAACTTGACCTTATACAAGCAAATCTTAGAGCAACTTCCATAAAAATTCTGTAATAAAAAGCATAAGGAATGCTCCAAATCACATTTGCCTTCCTAACGCATATACTCAATAAACGTTTCACAACTGGTAATAAACATGAAAAGGAGATGCTAAAGTGCAGAAGGGAAACAGAGAAATATAGTAGTTCACTAAAAACATCCAAGCAGCAAATATTGATGCATGCAATATATATGCTTAATCCTTCTTTAAAAACAAATATATAGTGAAAAGTATTGCTCTAAGGTGCAGGCTTACCTAATTTTGCCGCAATTGTTATAGAGAAAAGGCGTTTTCTTTTCTCCCTCCACATTAAGAGCCTCTCAGAGGCCACGCACACAACAATTAGCCCAACGACACTCCACCCGGGCGGGCAGCAATTACCAACCCCGCTAACGGGACTGGCCCCGCTGGGGATCCCGCGTGCTCCGTTTTCTCCCTCCCGGGCAAGAATCGGTGCATTTTCAAACGCATATTTTAAATTCCAGCCGCTGCCGAGCACCGACGCGGCGCAAGGGCCCGCGAATCCCGCCTCCATGTGCGGCTGCAGGAGCCGCAGGGCGGCCGGGAGGGCTCCCCGCGGCTCCGGCCCAGCTTTGTTCTCCCTGGATGCGCTCTGGGAGCGAAGGGACAAAGGAGAAAGGGGCGGAAGGCGAGGCGGGGGGCAGGGAAGGAGCCGCGCGAGGCGAGGCCTCCCCGCCGCCCCCGGCCCGCCGCGGCCTAGCGAGCCCGCCAAAGCCTGCGCAGCCCCCGCGCCCGCCCCGCGCGCCCGCCCGCGCTCACCGCGTGTCATCGGCCACGTTGCGCACGAAGAGAGACGTGTTGGGGGGCCGCAGGTAGCGGGACATGGCGGCGGCGGCGGGCGGGGGCGGCGCGGGCGCTGCGCGGAACCGAGCGGCTGAGGGACCCTCCGGAGCAGCACGCAGCGCCACCGCGACCGCCGCCGCCGCCTCTCGCGAGACTTCCCGCGGGGCTTCCGGCGAGAGCGGCGCCGCAGGAGGGAAACGCGGCGGGGGCGAGGAGGGGCAGCCCGCGCCAAAACCGAGCCTGCCCTCGCTGCGCATGCGCCGCTCCTCCGCGCCCCCCCCCGGCGGGCGGTGCGGCCCGAGCGCGCATGCGCGCCCCTCTGGCCGTGCCCCGCGCGCGCGCCTGCGCGCGCCCCCGCCGCCCGCGCGCGTTTCCCGCCCAAACGCGGGCGGCCGTTGGCAAGATGGAGGCCGAGCTGCCGCCCTGAGGGGAGTGTGTCCTGCCCCGCGCTGCCGCCCTGAGGCGCTTCCCTGCACCGTCCACCAGTGCCGTGGGTCGGCCCCGCGGCTGGCTGGTGTGCAGGGCTGTAGAACTCCCTGTGCCTGCCCGTTTCTAGCGGTGTGAGGTAACGGCGTGCTGCAGCCTGCCCGTGGACAGTGCTTGTCTCCAGGGCTCTTCATCGGAGCGTTCTAGAGCAAAGGATCAGTCTGTTCTTAACCAGAGCCATTTGTGTTAACAAGGAAGCAGGCAGCTGGAGGAATTGCTGCTTTTCTTGCATAGAACATGATTGCCAGCGATGAAAAAGGCGAGAAAGTGGTAGCTCTGTGTGTTGTCAAACTGCACAGGCATGCTGCTGTCCTGGCAATATCGCACCCAGAATGGTTCGATGTTTCTACACATTACATGTAACATGAGTTTGAATTGCAAGGCCGGCAGATGGAAGAGCCAGCTATGTATTCCACTCTCTTGAAAAAAAAAAGAAAAAGGTGCTTAGTACTTTGTGTACAGGCCCCCACAGAAAAGAAGGAGGGGTGCCTGGCAGTGTTTTATGCATCTGATATTCCCCTTTAATACTATTTTACTCCAAATCTGCTAGCAGCAGGTATTTTCCTTTTTAACTTGTGCAACATAAACCCAGTCAGATTCTGTACATACACAAGCGTTGTCAAAAGAACTTGAGAATCAAGCCAAAGAAAGAGAGTTGGAGACTGAATTATGGCAGAGCGCATAGTCCAATTCAGCTCTAACAAAGCAGGAAAAATCAGTCCTCCGACATGCTGAAGAACAATGGAATCACCAAGGAATGGAGTTTGGCAATGGATAGATATATTTGCTGCCAGGATTACCCCTCCAGAGCCTTTGGAATTGGAAATGAACAGTTTCGAGCAAGATAGAAATGTTCCTGATTACAAGATTGCAAATAATCTGAAGGCCTTTGCAGAAAATTTCACTTGGTTTTGCGAAAGAATGGATCCAGGATTACTGTGCAAAGCTGTAACGTTTGTCGTCCAGAAATAACTGATTGCCTAGAGCAGAGAGGTAAGGTCCCCAGTGTAATCAAAATCATTCATGGTTTGAGGTCTTGAAGTAAAGAACAGCACTGAATATTCCCCTTAATTCCCCCTGGTTGTTGACTTGATATGTGAATTTATTGTTAGAAAACTACGTTGTGTTTTGCAGTGTTTCATTGTGTGGTTAGCAGCAGTTACCCAGCAACTTTCAAACATTCCAAGCTCGTAAATGGCTCCATGCACTGAAGCTTTAAAAGAGCCCTCTTTCTGAGGCCTGACCGGTGTCTTGATTGTGTGCTAATGATCTTAATTCTGAATTTAAAGTCTGCAAAAGGGTACTTAGAAGTAGAACTACATGGGAAGCTAAAGGAACATAACAATGCTTGCTTAATTACGCCAGCAAAACTCCCCATGAGGTCATTCTTATCACAGAATAGGAATATACTTCCTCGATCACGCTTAAAGCTTGTTGTAATTCCTCAATCACGCTTAAAGCTTGTTGTAATTGGTATTAGCTATAAAGCACACCAAAAAAATCCCTCACAAACCACTCTTCTGCCAGCATAGGAAAGTCTAGACTAGGCACTGTCATGGGTAGGACATAGAGATGGGGTTTTAGTAGGACAGCAAACGTTATTAGAACAAGGGATAAGAGCTGGCTGGGTTCATTAGGTATATTATGAAACAAGAAGTGTGTCAGCTTCTGTCCCCTCCCGTTGATGATTGTGGTGAGTCGTATTTGTTCAGATATGTCCAGGTTTGATTGATTGGGAGGCAGAGGGCTCGTGCTGTGAGCATGGAAAGGATCTGGAAGGGTAATCAGGGAAAGCATGGTCTTAAGATGGGAAGGCACTCGTATGTGAAAGGATAGGAGAAATAGATAGGAGATAGTAGAAATAATGACTTTCTGTACTATTCTTTCAGATAACAACGATCACACCACTGGAAGGTGCACTTTATTTAGGTATGTAAAAAATGTCTCAAAGAAAGTGGATTTGTCTTCAGACTTTCTTGCTTCTTCTGACAAGTGTTGCTCCACCAACGGTCAAACGCTGTAAATGACAAATATGCACAATTTGTTTTTCCCTTAGACTTTGGGAAGTCTATTTATAGCCAAGTGACTAGATGTTTCTGAAGTTCATTTAAAATCCATATTGTACAAGAAAATGCAATTGTAGCACTTGCCTATAAATGTATCTGTAACCTTCATACTGAGGAAATTGGTCTCTTACAAAACCAGAAAGATTCAACCCTGATGGGTTCTTTTGTGTGATGTTTCGCCTACTTGATGTTAGAAAATACTCCGAATGATCTCAAGAAATTGTCCAAGATACATAACTATACTATAGTTAGCTGTGCTTCATGTAGTAACTTTTACCCAAGTGGACACTTTTTAGGAGCCCGATGAGGTTAACTCCTTAGAAAAGCTCGTAGTCAGTAAGGAACAACTTACAATTAACTTCTTTCAGCATTTTTCCTAATGCACCATTGTTTTCCAAATACTTACCTCCACCATTTCGTTTCCTGTAATTTCCTGCTCGTGATAGAAGGATTCTGATTTGCACACAAGCTTTCCATTTACCATGGTCACAGTGCACTGTTGAAGCAGATTTAAAAATATATTTTTAAAAGTGGAGATTTTGAAATTCAGTTAAAATAAGTAGGTGACTACATATTCAAGTGTAAAATAAATGCAGGTGATATGGAAATTTCATAACCATGTCTGCTAATTGAAATGGAAGACCACAGCATTTTCATAAGAGTTTCAGCAAAGCATTTCTGTCAGTTGAAATAATACAAATGCATGTGTATACACTATTTTTGCTAATGGAAACAGTACAATAAATTTTACTTGTGCACTAAAACTAGATTATAAGATGACTAGAAATGCACCTATTCCTGACATATGTTACCTTTAGCTTTCTGCCATCCATAGTAGTAATGTCAGCCTCTTTTCCAAGTGTAAATGAGTTTGTTACAGATTGCTTGGGTGTTTTTGATGTCACAACAAAGTCGTCTCCTTTTTGTTGTATTTCAATAGTAGGCTTAATATCTTTAGCAACCTTGATGAGATCAGCTGGCAGTGCTGTAAAAAGAGCAAAAAATAACATTTCTGAAGTTTATATATATATATACATATATAATACTAAATGCTCTTCTCTGTTGATGCAAGAGCCTTCCAGGCAGAGAGAAGATGGGGTTATCTGTGCAAAGATGCAGCAGTGCAAGTGACCTCAAAGTCTCTCATCAGTCTCTCTCTAGTGTGATCTGGAAGATTCATCATTAGTATTAAAGGTTTTGGTTCAGACACGTTTATTAATCTAGTCACCCACTAAGTTATAACGACCAAATTAATTTTTTAGAGATGACTAAACAGCTATTACATGTATTTAGTCACTAATGCTATAGAAAGTGCCTGCACTGCTTATACAGCTTGGGAAGTTTTATGTCATTCACAACTTGCTTGTGGTTAAAAGTACTAAGAAAATTAGAGGTAAATGGAAACAAATCAACTTATGATGCATGTCCTCTTTTATGAGGGAGTTAATCTTATGTCAAGACAGAAATCTTGGGTTTATCTGTAACCTTTCTACATTGATCTGTGCAATTTTCAGCTTCTTTCCCTTTCTGAAACAGACTTGACATGTCTGATAGGGCTTGTTTGTCACACAAACAAAAAGAAACCTTGAGTCACTGTAATAAAAGATGTTGTTGAGCAAGGTGCAATGTTAGCATGCAAGGAAGTGTTTCCAAAGGACTAAGGCACTTACCGATGGCTTTCAGGAACTCTTCATAGTTCTCTTGGGCGTAGACCTGCCAGGTCCCATTGAATGCCATTGTGGATGCTGTAATGCAATGTGGATGCTAGCAGGAAAGTGAGAGAACTCCCTGCTCGTTTGGATGCTATTTATGGTAAGGAAAAAGCCAGCCCAGAGTGTGAGATGATCAGGTAATTATTAACCGAAGTAACAATTATTAATCATCTATTTGTTCTTAATGATCATAACCTCTAGTTCATTCCACTTTGTAGGAGGTGTTACCTTGACCAAATGTTTTGGGATTCCTGTTTATGGTGGGTCACTGATCTAGCTATATGATTTATAATTGTTGTGAAGGGTGGCATTGATTAATCTGTTTTCCTTTTGTTCACGACCTCTTGAATGTATTTTCTGTGCTGACATACACTTCTTCAGATAAAATGGTGTAATTTACAGTAGATGCGAGCTAAGAACTAGGCTAGAGGCTTCCTGATTACTACAGTGTTTGCACCGTGCGCACATGGAACTGCAGTGGTGGGAATAAACTCCACGGCTGCTGCTTCTGGAATTGTGGTCCTCCTATCACTTGAGCACATAGAAAATCATATCCTAGTGGGACAGTTAGATATGACTTCATCCACAGATGTCAGTAATGTGCATTTAACTCTGCTAATTTCGTTTTTTTGTTTTTTTTTATCACTTCATAGGCAGATGGGTGAAGGTAAAATAAAATATGGAACACAGCTTGGGGACTGAAATTAAAGAAATAAACAGGATTCATTGTTTTTGTTCTCACAGATTGCACCAAGAATACCTAACTCATAATAACTAGTGAGTATATTCCTTGCTGTCTGTGCAAGAATGATTATTGACTTTGGAAATCATTCATTAGATTATGTGTGCCCTGACATGATATTGCTTAATTCAAATAAAGCCTGCAGCCCCGGGGTAACTGACCTTTGTAAGTTAACTTTTATTTCTCCATACTGGTCAGTAATTCTTCTCTTTGAATAGAAGAACAAAGCTGAATTTTTACTTACAAATTCAAAACTGTTTTTTAGTATGTAATTTCAAAGAAAATTCACACACAAATCGGCAGTTGTTCCAAAATGGAATGAATGTTGAAGTCCAGCTCTCTCTTCATTCCAAGAACACATTTCTCTTAGACATGCTAGCATCTGTTTTATTCTTCCAAAGTCGGATTAGAGAAACAGTTTGGTTCTTGCTGACATGGTTTTACTGACAGAAGCTGAGAGTGTAGTTGTGGCTTCGGAGCAGGCGATAGGCCAGCCCATTGCAACATTGATACATACTTGACTACTGTGCTTAAGTGGTACCCAAGGTGTGCGTTTAATAATATACACATAAGCATTTGTCAGCTACAAGATAATCATTGACATACGTGGGTTTAATACAAAAAAAAACACAGCATATTTCTTGTATACGCAAATCACCTGGTATTTTCCATGCAGCACTACTGACTAGGAAATAGTTACACTGTAAACTGAATACACATGTGTGCACAACCATGCATACACATACACACAAGCTACATACATAAAAATAAGAATCTGGCCTAGGAGAGTAGAATTATTTTGTTAGGGTTTTGGAGGTTTTCCACAGATCTGTTTACAGATGCTTTGATAAGGCAGAGAAACATGAGCCTGAGTTATAGGGCTGAAACATTCGAAGAAATCAGAAAGTGTTAAATTCCTTTTAAATTCCATTAATTGTAGATGCCTAATTCATTTAGGCTGTTCGGGTACACTCCCACATGAGATTTACTCTGCTTCCACCCCAATTGGTATCTCTCCATGCTTGTAAACACTTATAGTAACCTGCCCTGTTTCAGAACCATATTTGTTCTTGACATAGATGCTGTATTTTCCTGTGTCTTCGTTGCAGACTTTATCAATGGTAATTGTGACGACTGACCCCTTCACGTCCATTTTATAACGATCTTTAAAGACAATAACCTTCTCGTTTTTGAACCATGTGATTTCTGGGTAAGGATCTCCAGATACGCAGCAAGTTAAACACAGGGTCTGTTGTAAAACAGATAGCAGACATAGATTATGAAGGCATAAATGAGCAAAGAAATTCTGTCAATGTGAAAGGAAGAAAAAAGAAAAAACAGTATAAATAAATATCCATAAAGCCTGCTGATTTGTAACCTCCTTTGTTCTGATCAGACTTAGAACTGATCACTCTGTAGTATTCATCAAGTAGCACACATACTTTTCTCTTGAATCTTTGTTTTATACAATGATTCTTACAAGGTAGCTACCATTTTTAAAGTTGATACATCACAACTGGACCGAACTTCACTGTCCAGTTTGTGGCTTCAAGCAAATAATTGTCCTCGATTACATGTCATTTCTGTCACTTGGGGAGTGGTAGGAGTCCTGTGGACAGTATCACCCCTGGCCCATGGCTCTTGCAGCAGCTCAGGCAGAGCTGCAGCCAGCCTGCCTAGGAATGTGCCATAGGGAAAAGCAGCAGCTCGGGCCTTTCTGCTGGGCCAAGGCCAGTTGCAAGAACAGTTACTCAATGTTACCTTATCCTCCATGATGGTGGCCACATCTGGCAGGCCTTGAACGACTCTGGCACGACCTGGGAATGAGCAAACATGACCCCTTAATTTTACCTGTCGCTCGGCTTTGTTTAGCAGAAGAAAACATACAATATTAATTTACTTACACTTTTCTGCTACTGCTGCTTCTCTGAAAGTGAAGGAGAGAGACAATTATAGTGGTTTTGCTTACTAGGTATATATTCTCAGTGCTCTTGAAAGGAAGTTTATTCTCTAAAGGGTATAGATAGTTGTACTTTTGAAATTGAAAAAAAAAAAAAAAGGGATGCCTGATCGTTCACAGTTATCGAGCATGCAAGTTATTCTGGGCTAATGATGTATTTGTTAATGATTTTTTCCAACCTTCACTTTTCCCCACCCTGCTATCCATGCTACTAGATGACCACCACAGAATGCAACACCCAAAATGGATTATCTTAGCTGTGAATATACGTGGGCAGAAACTCACTTTAGCCTTCTGTGCTCAGCCAGGGCATCTTCAAAGGCTGCAAAACAAAAAGGGTATTTTTTTTTTTTAGTGCTGAGGAAGAAAAGAGCCTTCTCTGAGTGGCTGGGAGAAGTTTTTGTGGACCTGAAGCCACACTCTCCGAGATGCCACCTGCAAGTCCCGTTGGCCTATGGAGGAATCAGGACACATCCCAGGAGCAGCAGCTGCCCACTCATCCTTCCCTCCCAAAAGACTCCCCAAGGGCTTCAGGCCTTTCTGCTGCTTGCTCCTGCCTTCCTGTCCCCACATTTCCTTTGACAATTCTCTGTGTGCTTCGCTGTCCTTCTTAACCCTATTTCATGGCATGAATGTGAGAGCTGCAGCTCCATCTCAAATCAGGGAGAGGAGTTATCGGGTGGAAGCTTGGAAGGCAGCATCTCCTTCCTGTAACAGTTAGCTCACCTTGTCCAGACAAGTCGGTTGTGAGTTTGCGTGAGTCTTTCCCATCAAATAACTCCAGGGTATATTTTCCTTTATCTGCCTCTGTGGGGTTCAGTATGTGAAGCCAGATCTGATTCCCTGTACTGCCAGTTTTCAGTCTGTCACGACTTTCTAGACGTTTCTCCCTAAGTAAACATTATATCAGTTCAGTATCATTGAAGCAGAACTGCATAAATTAGAAGACTAACATTTTCTTTAGATCTACTGATTAGAACAAGAGATTGGAGTCAGCACTTCCCTGCTATTTTCACCAACAGTTATATATGCAGTTGCTTTTGAAAATCTCACTAGGCACCTCTGTTCTTTTAGGCATTTTGTTGGAGCTCTGCACGCTCTACAGTAGAGCTCCTTGTTCTTATTTAAGAGAGGACAGAATTTAGACATCAAATATTTGTAAGGGTTGAGCTCTTGAGCATCATTAAAATTGTCCTCGTGTATATCTTTAGGAAGGGTCTTGTAAAATGGTGTTTCTCTCTTTTACCAGGATGCTATGCAACTAAGGTAATTGGTGTTTGGAAATAATCCTGTAATATTTGGGAATATTTGTGAGTCAGAGTGGGGTAAAGCAATCAGAGGTGTAAAGTAGTAGAATCAAAGGGCTTAACACACAATAACTGCCTCTCCTATCTGCAACCAGGACGCTTGAGACTGAGCAGTCCCTCAAGTGCATCATGATTATTCTAGTAAAGGTGACCGCTTGTAAATATTTGTGCAGTGCTAAGATACAAATAACAGGACTGCTTATTTTAGAAGCCCACACATACTCCAGGGAGAGTTTTCAGCCCTTTCAGGTTTCATCCATTACTTGACAAATCTCCCATTGCCTTTAAAAGCTGCAGGCTTAGGCCCAGCGTGCTTAATCTCAGCGCTAAACAGCAGCCTTGCAAGTATCTTTTGGGGACTTACAGGTGATACCACGTTGTTTTCATGTAGTCTGTGTAGTACTTCACATCAGTGTAGATTTTGATGCCTTCTTCAGTAGGCTGAATTTTCAGAGGTGTAGCAGAAAGAGCTAATGGATTAAATGATTGGAATTCAGGAAGATAACCAAGGAAGTCTGTGTAATTTTACATATTATGCAAGCAAAATCCCAAGCAATTATTAACATTTCTGCCTGGAGGACGGGGCCAGCTAGGGGGTGTTCTACCTCGTGAAGGCCATGGGTCTTTTCCCCAGCAGCCAGTACAGAAATGTCAGTGTCTCGTGTAGACAGGGTTCACCACTAGCTCAGCCGTTGCTGTTCTCAGCAGTCACGTCTTGTAGACAAGTGACTTGGATCTCTGTTTGCTTTGATGCTGGAATATGAAATAACGCCTCTCTTTTGAGGTGGAAGTAGTCTTTCTTTCACAACCTCATGTAATCCTGACTTTACTAATGCTTCTTTCCGTGCCCAATCTGCTGTTTATTGAACAATTTCCTCCTCAGTTTGAAGGTGCTTCTAATGCTAAAGGAATATTTAATCAATACTATTGTGCTTAAGAGGTTAAGGATTAACCTCTCTGTCCAAATCCAGTGTCACTTCCAGAGCTGTTGGTTGCTCTGATCATGGCACCTCATCTCCCTCCTCTTCTATTGCTATAGAAGCAATATCAGCTGGTGAATAAAGGACATACCACTGATCCTGCACAGCTCCTTGAGAAGGTCTTCAAAAGCTGCAGGACATAAAGATGGTTAAGTATCTATAATTATAGCATTTAACAAAACATGTTTCAACTACCAACTTAATTTCCTTATGTTTAGAATGTATTATATATAATAGTTATTCATTGTCTTTTTTTGGGAAGCTTACAGGGTCTGAGGTTCTTGCCAGTAACTGATTTATTTTTAGATGCTGGGGATTTCTTGTTATATTTAGATGCTCCTGTCTTCCTTAACACTCAGTGCAACAGAGTGTCACGGCACACAGATGTATGTATCAGGTTTAAATGATAGAGTCCAGATGCCAGGGTAATATTTAATCTTGGAAAGTGCAATCTTTTGATTGTTGCTGAGTTGAAGTGACTGAAACATTAACGAACTTTTAATCCTATGCATGGCAGAATTTATATTGTGGTCATAACTGATCTGGTGCATATATATGCTATAGAAGATCGGGAAGCTCTTTGAATCTAGCTAGTGATTTTTTAATGTAGATTTTGATTTCTGTAGATGCATGCAGATACTGTGGTGACTATCAGTGTGGTAGAAAGTTAGGAAACTTGTTTCTAAACCCAGTTTGAATCCCAGGGTCTGTAATGTGTAATATTGCCTGATACAACATTCTCTTACCTCCTTTTGTGAGATCCAGTTGGGTGTCGTCCTCTCCTCGGTCGTCTGAAACAACTGCTTTGTACTGGCCCTCATCTGCTTTGGTTATCTGGCAAATAAATGTATATGTACATACATACATACATGTGTCCTATGTCACCTGGTAGCACTGAGTGCCCTTTCTGGTGTGGGAAATCACGATGAAAAATCAAAACCAGTTTAATCTGAAAAGCTGAAGAGCCCTCACTTTCCTTTTTAACCATTTGCAGAATAAGCTAAAATTCTAATAGGCAAAAAAAAATCTCATTTCTATTTCAGCTCTGTTGGGCTATAACTTTAACTGACTGATGTTTTATGCTTTCTTTGGTATTTGTTCAGTTTCTTTCATGTAGTGGGCAGTACCCAAAACATACTCTGAATGTTATTAATAAGATCCATCCATATTTTTGACATGTTTAAGTGACATCAGCAAAGCTTCTGAAGTGCTCTGTAGTTCTCACCTTTTTAATCCGAAGAGTTCCTATCCCTGTTTGCTGGTCAAACACGCCGCCTGTTCGAGCCTTCTTATTGAAGAACCACTGAAAGCTGGTGTCCTTTTTCAGGTTTGCTGCCTGTTTGAAGTGAAGATTTAGAAGTCAGGATGCCAAACATATTTTCTTTCTGAATGCCTACACATATTTCCAATAAGGAACTCCATTTCCTTGGAGGATTGCCAAAGAGTCTGGAAAATTTCCTTCTCTGATAAAATTTTAATCCAAGATATATTAACTCTTACCTTTCAGTGGCTTGCAAGTAACATTTGAATGAGCACTGTTCACACCATGCCCGAAAATTCAAATCTAAAATACAATGATATAGGGATTCATCTGCACACTGTGAATTATATGGCTATAAGTACCTTGCAGGTAAGCAGTACTTCACAGTTCTCAGTAACCTTCCATTTCAAGTTTTCTATAAAATGTGGACCTGCAAAAGAAAATAAATGCCTTTTGCTCTGGATTTCCAAAGGTTTTACAAGAATTATGTACTGAAATGCCACCATCTAGTGGTGAATCCCAATAATAATCCTTCCAGTAACAGTTTTCTCTGAAAGGACTGTTTAACAAACTTCCTTATTCATTAGTATAAGACTAGTGCAGGGAGGAAGGTATTGGTTGGTTTTTTGGACATATTAGAATAGCCCTGTTTTCTGCAAGGCAAATGAGTAGATCAACTACAGGGTAAATAGTTAAGCTAGATAATTTTCAGAATTCAAGAATGTTCTGCATTACCGCACTGATTCAGAGGATATTTTGATTTTCAAGTCAGGAGATTATCTTAAAATGAGGACTTTTATCCTAGTGCATCAATCAGCTTAAATAAAGCAGTGAAAAAAGGACAGTAAAGAAGACTGTTTAGAGCACTCAGTAAAATAGCTTTGCTCAGATATTGCCCTCCAAATAATAGTAGTTTTGGCAAGTCATTAGCCTTCAGGTTATCATACCCTGCTTTTTCTTCCATTCTCTCCGTTTTGCACGAGCCTCCTCTAAGACTTTGTCAAAACCTGCAAGAACAGCAATGATCAAAGTCAGTAAAAATCTACTTTTCTACCCAGTAGAGGTTTCTGATTGGGAAAGGTATTATCATGAGAGCTGTGATATGTGTTTATAAGACATCTCTGGTGCATCAGTTACCTCTGATCCCCGTGCAGACGAGGAAGGATAATTTTAAAATATATTAGAGATAAGAATCAGGAAGGGTTAATTTTACAGATTTTAGTTATGTGCTAAACTTAATATTTGATCTCCCCTTTCCTGCTGTCACCTGGAAATACTCAGGACCTTAAGTGCGTAGGAAGCTTACCACTGATGTTTGATCCCAAATTTCCACTTACGTTCATCCAAAAGGTCTAGAGTGAATTGATTTTTAGCCTTTCCGTCTTGCAGCTGGGCTGTGTACATCCCTTTGTCATCATCACAGAAGTTCTGGATTATAAGCTCGACCAGGCCTTTTTCTCTGACAAAGTTTATCTTATGTGTCTGTGTAAAACAAAACAAATACGATAAATTGCTTAGAGAAATTCCACAGAGGAACTATTTCAAGGCCACATCCCGGCACAACATCTTTTATAGCACTTGGAATTCAAACAATCCTTTTATATGTGTATCCTTATATATTTCCCTCACCTTACAGGTGCAATGAAGGCAATAAACTGATATAATCAGTGCCCCAGGAGTTGCCTCCAAGTCAATTTTGCCAAAGAGTACTTTCTTTTTCCCATATAAAAAGTTCATTACATTTGTTTCTGTACCTTAGTAGAATTGCTTATTGCTCTTTCCCCCTTTTGTGGGAAACAGCTTCCATTAAATCCACAGGATACAATGAATTCTCGCTCATTGTATTTGACAGATTTTTCAACTTATTGGAGTCCGTGTGCGTGTTAGTGTAATGGACGTGTTGCACATAATTACTGATGTGTGGCATGTAATCACGTATGTGGGTAATGAGGAGGAGTGTTTCATGCTCTGACATCATGCAAGCACTACTGAACCTTTCACACATACGCCCCGAAACCTGTCGGACGCTTAAACATAAATACCATCATTCTGCTTTATGGCCTTGTTTGCTCTAAGCAAACATTATCATTATACAGAGCTTGAAAAGTACTTTGTACTCAAGCATTACCACGTCAGTCCTCCAGACAGTTCTTTCAATGGGTAAACCTTCAATATATTTGCTACCCATTGCTTTAAAAAAAAACCACAAAAAATGGTAATAAAATCTGTGAAATCCTTTGGACGAGCCTCCTTATTGCAAAGTCCCCTTACAAAAGGGGAGTCTCTGCCAGCAGCAGCCTGTCAATGCAAACAGCAAAGCGGGGAAGGAGTGACTTTCTTGAAGTGTTTCTTGCTGATATTACGCTCTCTAGTTGATTGCTTCCACCAGGACTGGGCAACTGGAGAATCAGACAGTGAAGTCTGGCCTCCTGTTCACGTGTAGCAGGAAATCAAGCCTGGAATTTGGAACATGGGGCTGTACCCCTGTTAAAGAAGGCCAAAGTAAGTCACACAAATGGCAGGGTCTAAAGAGCACATACGGGGGTACTCGTGAGCTCCTTGGCGTTGAAGATCAAGTGCAGCTCTGCCGCCGGTGACAGCTTCTCCACCTCCAGCCACAGCTGCACTTCTCCCTTCTCAAGAACATCAATGTTCCACCCGGAGATGAGCTTGATCACTGGAAAACAAGGAGAAGGGAGGTCCCGGGGGATTCATAGGCAAATCCCACAGCTGAAGTCGTGGGGTTGTGGCAGGGTTCCTCTTCCAGCAGGTGCAGATGGTTGTCACAGATGTGGTTCAACTTACATGGATTCCTGATTTCATGGCTGCGTTTCAGTAACTTGTCCAGGTCTGAAATGCAAAGAATAGCGGTCAGTTTAGCCTAATATATCTAGGTCAAAAGGAACCCATTGTATCAATATGATTTAATATGCCAATGGATCTTCACTTATGTCAAAAAAAAAAAAAAAGTAAAAAACATTCCAGAGCAGATGGGACTAGAAGAGATCATGAAAATAATTCTTCATTATGTCTGAGTAAAACATTTGTAATACCAAATCAAGGATCACATTAAGAAATTTTAAATCACGGTGATATTGTATTGTGTCTTAATACTGAAAGGTAAAGGAAAAATTACCTTTCGGGGCTGTGGAGTCTTTTCTGTAAAAGAAATTGGCCTTGGGCTTTCAAGGAACAGAAACATCTTTCTAAGGATACCATTACCATGAAGTGATGTTCATCACTTTCTATTCTTCTAAGAGGAGCTTTTCTTTAAACATTCAGTATAAAATTAGAGCACATCAGGTTTTTGTTCCTGTTAATTGTTAGTTTTTACCTTCTTGTGTTAATGTACGGCTGGCAGAGATATCATCATCTACATCTGTGACCTCCACTGAATATGTCCCCAGATCTTTTTCTGATGGCTCTTTCAGGATGAGCTTAGATCTTAGGAAGAAAAATAAAAATAAGTCATATTTTGCTTATAAGTGATTTTTTTTTGTAAGAGAATACAATACATACTTGATAGATTTGGAACATCTGATACAGCACTCATAGCCCTCTATATGTGACACTGAAGAGTGGGGCCAAAACTGTAGCCATAGGATGGCTGCAGCTTCTGTGCTGAGACCAGAAGACTGCACTGGGTGCCTGGTTTCATGGGCACCAGATCTCACTTGATGTTGCCTTTTTTCAGCATTTCATGGGTTCTGTGTTCCAGAGACCACAAGGAATTTCTCAGTGTACATTTTCTGCTCACCTGTTGCCTTTCTCTTCAGTTCGGACTCTCTCAGAATCCGGTGGTCCTTCATAATCCTTCGACCAGATAAATTCAGAGGAATCATTCTTTTCGGGTGCTTCAAAAGCCATGTAAATGAAACCTTCCTCATCGACTCCAAGTTCTATTTCATTTGCGCCTGTGTAAGAGGAAAAAATAAGGGCATTCCTGAACAGGGCAGGGCTTAGTTTCTGGGGATTTCTGACTTAACCTTTTATTTTCTATATGGAAAAACACAATTTTGATGAATAAATCTAGATGCAGACAAACAGATGCTATTTATATGTATGTTTTTACTGGGAGATGTTCAGCAGGGATGATCTGATCACTCTTGCTTTCATACCGGGTTTGGTTTTTACCACCACTGGATCTGAAGGGAGAGAGGGAGGACCAATTCCAGCCTTGTTCAGTGCTCTTACTCGGAAAATAAGGGATTTCCCCGTCTCCAGGTCTGACACCTGCGGGAAACATTGACAGGAATTCACACAGTCTGAAGGAGAAGCAGCGCGTGGATCCCAGGTGCACATACAAACCTTTAGGTGAGTGCTGGCTATGGGCTGCTTATTTATTTGCGTCCACTGCTCTGACCCTTCTTCACACACGTCTACGTAATACCCTGTGACCGGACCCGCTCCTGTGTACAACGGTGCTTCCCAGTGGAGCATCAGCGAGGTGTCTTTTACTTCAGTGCTCCTCACGTCGTAGGGAGGGCCTGTTCACCAAAGGGGAGGCAGGCAAACATTTTATTAACATAAAAACACAACTGGGTGCCCCCCATTTCAGTCTCAGATTGGAAGGCTGGGAGTTCTGTGATAACAGCTTCCTAGCAGGTCCATAGGAATCTGTGGTAATTAAACACCAGATGATCTACAGAAAGAGCATTCATCAAGTGGTTTAATGTTGTTTCTTTCGGTGTAATATGCAAAGATATTGGGATATTAGATCCAGATTCGTCATTCTTTGAAAATAAGGATATTATAAAAGTACCTGGATGCTGAAATAGTGCATGGATCCACCTGTAACATTATTAAACTTCTGTAGGTTTCTGAAGTCCCTCAGATTGACAAAAGAGTAGGGCGATTTACTAATATACCTGGCAATATTTTTTGGCTGTTGTTTTAGATCAGACATACCTGGTTCTGGCATTGTCCATTCCTCACATTTGAACAAGTCACTGGGCTCAGATACTTTCCCAACACCAGCCATGTTCACGGCACGAGCCCGGAATTCATACAGGTGTCCTGCCTCGAGGTTGCTCACCTTTGGGGACAGAAGCACAACCAGTTACTACTGCAACCTTGCTTGGTAATTGCTTTGTAATTGCAGTCATCAAGATAGAGTCTTGTGATGGCATGAAGAGTTTTAGAAAAGCTGAAAGGGGAAAAACAGCTCATCCCTTTCTGATTCGCACTATGCCTGAAGAAGGATAGTGTTATATTAAAACCTTGCAAACTCGTTGAGGAATTGGTTGAATATTGACTTCGTGCCAGTCTGGTTCAGATGCATCGTGCTGATCTAGAAAGTAGCCCAAAATCTTTGTTCCTCCTTTGCGCTTTGGGGGTTTCCAGCCAATGGTCATGTCAGTCTTCCCGCAGTTCAGAAGGACAAACCCCCGTGGTGCAGATGGACAAGCTGCACAGCAAAGTGAGAGAGAAAACAGGATCTAGCTCAGGACGGGTTTGAGGTGAGGGATCAGGAAAAGAGATGTAGGTACTGCAGGAACTGAGACAAGAAAATCTCTGGGTTCATGTCAAATACGATGCTGTTTGTGTTAAGGCCCCTTAATACCATTTTTTCAGGGCAGGAGTATTCTCAACTGAGCAGATTCCTATTCAGATATCACAAGGAAAGTCATGGACAGGTCTCAGGGCTTTTTTTTTTTTTGCATGTTGCTTTATAGTTTGACAGAAGAGGTGAGAGCAGTGGGTTGCTATAAGGGAGAACACTGAAGATTTGGAGGGTTTTTTTTTTGTAATTCTGTGTAATTGCTGATGGGTTTGCACAAGAGAAAATCACAATGCTGATTTCAAGACATGAGGAAAACACCCCACTGAAAACGGTCTGTTGCCCTAGTGCCAAGTGAGTACTGAAGACGTAACACACTGCTCATTCAAATTGCTAATTATCTATGATGTCCACTGTTGACAAGTAAAATTGATGACAGAAACTGCAGGGAATGGGAGAATCAGTTCCCCTTTGCACTGCTTAGCTGCTCAGCACTGTTACCACTACGTCTAATAATAGCAGTGCAGGACACACATGTTTTGGGGACTTTTTGGAGAGTACATGTGAGCGTTTGTTACTCACCGATCGCTGGCCTCACAACGATGGGGTCTGTTTCTGGCGAGCTCTCGCTCAGGCCGGCCTCACTGACGGATTTCACACAGAACACGTACTCTTTTCCAGGCTGCAGCCCAGGAACAGTAAATCTAGGAGAAAATCAGTATATTTACACTTGGCTGTTGGAAGTGCAGGCAAACAGCCTTTTGAACAGACAGCCTATCAGTTTTAATGAGGTGTTACTGCTTACATTATTTGCCATTTCAGATTAAAGTGCCTTGAATCCCAGAAAACAGTCACTACTAAATCAGTCGGGAAGCATGAATCAGATACTGATGCTGTCACACTGCTAGCTGGCTCTAGCAGCAGAATAAATGGGAATTTTAAATGGACTTTTTTGGCTGATATTTGATCCTGCAACTAGCAGGATCTTCTAAATCCTTTTTGGGAGTGGCACCAATTTACTCTTCTGGAAAACAAGCAAAAAAAATGGACGTGGCTCTAGTAATGCCAAAAGGCATCTCCCCTCTGCACACGGACAGTGTATGAAAATACACTCAGATTTTGCCATCAGCTTTGGGTATAAAAATAAGCCTGAGTATTTGAACAATATTTCATTCTAAAAGTAGGACATGGTGCTCGCATGCGTGTGTGCCTGTGCATGTGCAGGGAAGGAAGTTCTTTTATCTGGAATATGACTGCAGCCGTTAGCAGAGGAATCCGAGCTTGACACCCTGTGTCCTGCCAGCGGGGTTTAGGAGCTGACTCACTTGGTACATGTCACTGGCTTGTTGTTGACCGTTTGCCATTCCTCCGTCCCGCTCTCCCGGCAATATATGTAGTAGCCAAGAGGCTCCAGCCCGTCTTTTAACTTATCCCATTGCAAAACAACAGATGTCTTGGTGTCTCTGAAGGCTAAAACCTGAGATGGAGGCGGCAGAGGAGCTAAAAAAGAAGAAATACGGAGAAGATCTGAAGAGTTTGAATGAGCCCTGGAGCAGCTGTGATGTGGGAAAATGTGCAAAAAAAAAAAAAAAGGAACCAGTGCTCATCTCTCTGCATACAGAAAACGTGAGCATGAATCTTTCCATCTCTTCCTTTACCAGTGAACACTGCTGTTTTGCCTGGAACCCCAGCAAATGGGCCCCTTCAGTCCTTCCACCACTGCCCTGCATGGCCTTGCTCTTACACTGCAATATATCTGTAGTAAACACTTCAGTGATTTCTTGTTTTATTAAATCTAATTCCCCTATCATTGCTTGGATAGATGTACACTGCTCACTGACCAACTGCAAAGTAATTAAGCAAGGATTTAAGGCTTTAAGAGATTTCCTGGTATCAAAGCAACCATCGTGTAGTAATAAACTGTAAAGTCTAAAGGAGAAGGGGGAGAGAGCCCATGTGTTCAGCTGATAGTGTGTCTCCTTCTCCATGTCATTAGTGTAGCGCATATTAATGAAGTTCTTACCCAGTTTTGCTCCAGCAGTTATGGGCTCGCTGGGCTGTGACGGCTCGCTGATCCCATACTTGTTAACGGAGCGCACACGGAAACAGTAAGATTTTCCTTTAACAAGATCAAAGAGTGCAAATCTTGGGGAATTAACTGGCATATCCAGATTAACCATTTGCCAGGCGTTGCTGCCTGCAATTGACTGTAAAGAAAAAGGTGGTGATTTACAACTCATGAAAGCTTCAAACCCACTTGAGTTGATGTCAGAGCTGGGATTTTAGCTCCAGTAAACTGCAGTGAGTAGTGTTGGAGACGCAACCCAGGTTTCCCCACGCAGTGACCTCTCAAGGGGTCTCATTCGGGGGAAGGGTGGTTCAGCTTCTTTGCCTCCCTTCTGCTTTATGCCAGAGCTATGAAGAAATACGCTCGGCTTGGCCTTTCGTGATGGGAGGAAACTGTCCCTTAGGAACAGTGACAACTCATTTGCACAGGCCACGCTAAAGAGCCACCAGCAATTAGTTACACTCAGTAAGAACTGAGCCGTGCTGCAGGTCATCTGCGAAGTACAAGGTTCTGTCTCAGGAACAACAACTACTACTGCCCTTCTCTACGGCATTATTTCCTTACCTTTTCCACGTAGTAATTCAGCAGCTCTCTGCCTCTTGGATCTGGTTCATCCCAAGCCAAGGCCACGTAATCTTCTCTGACCTCGCTTGCGTGAACATTGGTGGGTGGCAAGGGAATTTTAATATGTCCTAAAGGAAGTCAGAATATTGTAGATATAGTTCAGTCGTAGCTCAGTAGTTCAGTTATAATCTTGCAAAACAAGGATTTTTTATTTTTAAAAGCAACTTAAAAATCTGAGTTTCGTTGATATAATGAGACTAGGGTACTAACTGCCTAGCTCGTGTTCGCAAATGAGGTTTTAGCACTTTCCTTCCGGAGGAAGGGCTCCATGTAAATTTGAATTTACCTTCTAAGTCATCCTTGGAAATCTCTATCGTCCTGCCACCATCGTATGGAATAACTGTAATGTAAAACGGGACAATGTTATGCCCAAAGCAAAGATGCTTATACAAAGAGAGAAGCCAGAACTCTGTTATTTCATTACACACACTATTATCTACCTTTCCTTACACAGACAATGAATGTCATCGTTGGGGTATTTTGGTCTTGTGGGAAAAAGGAGAATTTAGACAGACTGTGGTGCGTGCGAGCTGCAGCCTCACAGCGTCCCTGGCAGGGATCCCTTCCTGGGCCTGGCCCGTACCTGTCACCCTGCGGCTCTCGCTGGGGTCGTGGGTTGTCACGGGCTCGCTGCTCTTGGAGGGAAGGCCGATGCCCGCTTTGTTGAGAGCCTTCACTCGGAACCGGTACGTGCGGCCCGCGGCGAGGCCCAGGACAGGCAGCCGGCAGGTTCGCACCGGCGCCTCGTTGCAGGGCACCCAGTCCTCCGAACCGGCGTCGCACCTGCAATGAAATACAGCCCACGCTGTTCCCGCGTCTTTTTTTTTCTTCAGCGTAGTTAGAAGCCTTGCGCTAAGATGATAAACATACAGACCTTTCAACATAGTATCCCAGGATTGGACTTCCTCCGTTATCACTGGGTGGTACCCAAGAAACTATCAAGCAATCTTTATTTATATCGTGGCATTTCACATTGAGGGGGGATCCAGGTGCACCAGCTGTTTCTGCTGCAGCATCTATATAAATACCAAGCCAGAGTGGTTACGGTTTTTCCTTTTCCGTACTGATCATTTCACTCAGACAGTAACTTATTTTTAAGTGTGCAATGCATTACTACCCCAGTAATACAAGTCACATTTTCTAGTACCTAAGTCATAGCTGAAATTAGAATTTGAACATTCTGCTCATTTTGCCTGTGCAGAAAATTGGGAGACATTTTCTTGTGAATGAGGTTGTGAATTCCTTTATGTCAAGGGAGCAGAGAAGGAGCTTTTGCTCTAGGTTTTTGCTCGTACCTCTGACGAACACGTAAGTAGTCTGTTCTTTGTGTCCATCCAGCGTGGGGACGCGAATGCTGTAGAAGCCCTCGTCTTCTTTGTAAGCACACGACACTGTCAGAGAAGCCTCCTGGTCTTGGTACTGGAATTTCCGGCATGGGGAATCCTGCAGCAACTCACCTGTGAAGTAGGAGAAGGGGTAGGGGAGCCTCCTCTTGACCGGTGGGGCCAGGGTGGCGTGTTGCAGATGCGAATAAAATGCAGAGCAAAGGGAGGGACCTTAAGGACACTCCTGATACTGTTACTCTGCATCCGAGTTGTAGTCATGGACTTTTATTTGTGCACAAACACAGAGCAAAAATACGGTCCATGGAGAGCTTGCAATCTAAACAAAAAAGTTGCTTTGCCACAGCTGCGAGGTGGAAGGGTATGTTCCTGGCTGCATGTAAACTTAGCTTGGCATACGAACCGTCTCTGAACCAGCTGATGTCTCGCTGGTGTTCAAGGAGATCAGACGAGAAGTAACAGGAAAGGGTGAACGGCTCCTTCTCCCTTGCGAATAAGGGTTTCAGTGAAAAGGCAAAATCTGCCTCTCTGGCCAGGAGAGATCCTGTGAAATAAGAGCAAAATACAACATGATAAAGAGACTTCCCCGAGCCTTCATCCGATGACGATGATGATGTATTCAGAGTTGTACCTGGGCCTTGCACTTCTCACACAAAGTCAGGCTAATAGGGAAAGCCATAGCTCAGAGAAAAGGAATCAGATTGCTAAGGAATAATAACAGTCATTTACTCACTTCTGTATATTTCTGAATCAAATCCTGACTCCTTTCCATAATGTTCTGTAAGATAAAAAGAAAATACATTTAGCAAATCTTGTAACAATGTTTATCTTCCTCCCTAAAACATACGGTGATGCTCAGTAGATTATTTTGTTCCCTCAAACAAGCACTTAATGTGAACCATAAGCCACCTGTGTGATAAACTATTAAGCCATTTATCAGCTGTTTGCTTTCACAAACATCGAGGATATATCTACAGAGGAAATTACTGATATGACTGTAAATCTCCTGCTGAACCATTTATTACAGCGGCCTTGGATGCTTTGGAGGCACCTTGTGCAGTGGCTTAACCTTTTTAGCCTGTGAGAACTGCAGGGATCGCAGCACAGAATAAAATACTTTGGAGCTGGGGTCCAAGAACGGTTGCGTTTAGACGGGATGAGATGGCCACATTCTCGTTTCCATCCTTAAAGCCCAAAGAACTGCACATAAAATAAAACCTTTCGTGTTTTCAATGAATGGAGCCTGACAGCGGCAGAGCTCATCGGCAAAACCTGAGGAATGCGTGTGAATGACCGAAGAGGTCGGGAAGGAGCCGCCAGCCCCTCGTGGGTCCTGTGCTCACCGCAGAGACGTCCTCAGGGAGAGGAGCTGGTGCCGTGGGAGCGCGGGGCAGGGAGGCTGCCCTGGCACCGGGGCGCTGCAGACAGCGTGGGGCCCCCGCAGAGATGCCGGCCGCTCGCCTGGGGCGGCAGGAATGTTTCCAGCGGAGGCTGGATTAAGCTCCGGGAGGCTCTCTATTTTCAGAGCGTTAAATGCAAATAGCAAAAGGAAGGGTCATGTTACTGGGGTGGCATTAGGCAGGGGCACGGAAGGAGGAGAGCGGGGGCTCGTGGCAGCGGGAAGTGCCTCAGGCCCCATGGAGTGCAGGCGCTGCCGGCACCCGGATCGCGAGAGCAGCCCCGTCCCGGCGCTCTGTGACAGACCACAGCGCTTCAACCCTTTTGACACGCGCTTCTGTGTGACTGTGCACGTGTGTGTTGGAATTGTGACCCCCTGAGGTCCAACTACTATTTCTGAAAGCTTGATACCATTCCCCTTGCTACGTACCGATAGCTTCCTTCCCTCTCCATATGTCTGAATTTCGCTTGGGCAGAATGTGAATATACAGAGTTCCTGCCAGTTCTTTTCAGATCAGCACAGATCCAAAGAAGAAAATCCAGTATTAACTCTCAGCGGTTACTGGTTTGAGAGCGAGCGATGGTTTCCTATGTAACATGGCACTGAGATTCCCCTGGAAGCCACGCTACTTGTTACTCAGTTTCTTGCTAATCTTTAGAAATGCACCAGACTCTTTCTCAAACCGTTATGTATAGAAACGTATGGCTATTTCATATCAGTCCAGAAGAAATAAGTATCTAAATTTAGTGACCATCTAAACTTAGTACAGGTCCAGCAGTGTGGAGGGACAGCTGTGTCCACATGGAATCTGAAAGATTTTGCCCAAGTCCAGAAGTGACGGAGAAGGAGAGGCTGTTACATAGATCAGATGCTGGTAACTGAATATTGTTTTATGCAGTTGTGCCTAAACCCTGTCAGTAATAGGAGAGAAATTCTCCCCCCATACATTCAGGGGACTTACTCTTCTCTCTGGTTTCCAAAGTGCTTGTATGTTCTTATGATATAGTTTACAACATGAAAAATATGTTGAAATATCTAAAGAATTTGAAAATATAAACCAAAAGGAACATTTTCTACTTACGCCTGACGAGCACTGTAGCAAATGAATAAGCCTCGCCGTATTGATTCTTAACTTCAACACTGTATTCGGCGGAATCTTCCATGGAACACCTGGAAGAAAATATTCTTTAGGTTTTAATTTTTTGTTCAAATTACAGAGATAACTTATGGCAGGACAAATTCACACGGGATTTCCTTTAAGCCCAGAATTTAGAAGCAGATTCTGCCTTTTAACTGAGAAGCCGTTTTTCCTTCAAAGAAGGAGATGGAGCTCGAGGAGGATCCCGTTCGTGGGCCCTGCGGCGCGCGGCCACGTGCGCAGCGTTACCTGCCGATGTGCAGGCTGAGCGTCCCGAACGCGTTCCGGAGCCGGTACTTCCCCGCGGGCGCCAGGCGAGGATCGATACGGGCTCCATTCTTAAACCTGGTGGGACACAAAGGCAGCACGCCGCTTTAGAGGGATGATACTGGTACAATGAAACCCGTATTTTAAAATGAGCAGTGCCCAGTGCAGCAGGACCCGACAGCAGAGCGGTCGCGTGGGCTTCTTGCTCCCTCCTCAGTTAATGCTCCCTGCTTTGCAGGTCGTGCTGGGGTTGCGCGGATGTCTGTGGCTTCCCTGTGTTTGCTGGGGATCTGTGGGAGGTTCAGCATCTCTCTAGGCTTTGGATGCTTCAGAGGGCTTGTCCTGAGAGGACACAGCAACCAGGAGCTCTGGCAGGAGCAGAGTTAGCTGCCTACAGAGTCATTACTTAATGCAAATGTTTGCATAATTCAGACCTCCTGCAAGGAGGAATGAGCAGGGACTTGGCGGCAGTGGTCAGGCCCAGGGTCTAGCACTTGTTCTCCTATGGATTTGCAGGTAAGCAAAGCTGAGTAAATAGAAGGGTTGCTTTGGATTTTACAAATTACAGCAGCTATGGCAATTTAATGCCCAGGCTTTTATGGTCTCCTGGTTGGTAGTGAAGCCTTGATGATGTGCACGTGTGCACTTCAGCGCGGGCAGGGGATTCTGGCTCCCAGTTGTATCCTACAGGGAAGAAGGAAGTCGATCTTTCCGTGCCAATTCAGCACATAAGTGTCAGCTCTGTTCCAAAGGAGCCCTCGGGACAGTCCACTGTCTCCAGCATCCCCTGGATACTCCTCTTTACAGAATCCAACAGTGCAGCTAGAATGGAGAGTGTTTTCTGTGAACTCTTGTGCTCTCCCTTCCTTCTTCCCCGCAGGACGCGGATGTGCCGGCGCGTCCGTGCGCTCGCGCGTGCCGGGCCGGAGCTGGCGCCGCAGCCGCGGTGACTCACGTACCAGGTGACGCGCGGCGGCGGCGAGCCCAGCACCGTGCACACCAGCGTCACTTCCATGCGCTCCCACACGGCGTGCACTCGGAGCGGGATCCAGAACATGGGCGCTCTCCCCGCACGCAGCTCCACCAGTTCCTTCTCCTCCCGCGCCTTTTCGACAGCCTGGGACGAGGACAGAACAAAAGGTGGTGCAAAGGGAAGATATTCTAGTTACACAAATTCATTTACAAAAGGGACGTATGTGATGATGCTGCAAAGATCTTGGCCTTATTTCTCATGGTTTTGAGGTTGTCCTAAAACCTGATCAGCTTTAGGATTTAGTGGTGGCAGCTCTAGCCCTGGGGCATTTCTGCTGCCCATAGAAATGTCTGAGTTCTTCCTACGTCTGACCTTCCTCCGAAGGGCCTTCCGGTCAGCTCTCACACGCAGCAGCCTGCAGTTCCTGATAACTTCTTTCTCCAGCTTTTCCATGTCATTCCCAAACCGAACCCTCTTTTGTCCCCTCTGCTCTAGCTCAAGGATGGCAGCTTCTCTTTTTAGCTTGTAATCCCTGCAATGGAGAGTGTTAAAAAGACAACAAAAGTTAGGGTAAAGTTTTTGCTTGGTCGGTGGGTTTTGTTTCATAGCACATACATTTGGTTAAATCTAAAAAAGCGCCAAGGACAGAGAGAGCAGCTCGCCCATGGTCTGGGTATGATCGCGGGCGCTCCTGCCTCGTGTCAGAGGAAGAACCTCTTGTTGAACCTGGTCTTTTTGCTTCCAACAAAAGGGAGCTGGAACCTGGGACATTTCTATGCTGAGGTGCTGGTGTAAACTGGGCTTGTATTTACAAGGATTTCTGACTTACGGTGGTTTTTCGGAGGCCAAGGCCAGGGCAGCTGCTATGGATAATTCTGAAAGGGTGAAGGTCTCTTCTTCATCACTTCCAGAGGCAGGCACGCATCAAGAATGCAAAAAAGTTGAATACATTCATAAATTAAAAATTCAATGAATCTTAATGCCCAGGAACAGTTTTAGAAGGTCCTCTCTGGACCTGATTTCCCTTCCTCTGTGACTTACCTGGTTTTGAACTTTTTCTTGCTAGTGGTAGAGGTCATGTGCAAGCTCTGCTGCCTCTCCTCCTTCTGCTCCTCCTCTCGGTGCTGGAAGAAGGTCCGGGTTCCCATGCTGGGGGGTCAGAACCGAACTTTGTGGCTGGAATAGAACAAAAAAAATGTGGCTTTTCAAATAAGCCATCAAGTCCTCACTTTGCTCTGACATTCAAGGCTGAACGAACAGGGTATAAAAGAGTAAAAAAAAATATATATATATAGGGCAAAAGTAAGCAAGTTTCTCTCTCAAAGCAACCCCGAATCATCATCCCTTGCAGGTATCTCCCTCCTCTCTCATTCCTTCCTGCAGCTGGTTCACAAACCGGCAGCAGAATCCCTAAACCCAACAGGTTTTGGACTTCGAAGAGCTTCGGTTCCTTTAGAGAAGCAGCCGAGTCTGTCGGAAGGGGGAACTGTGGCTGAGCGGGGTCTGTTCCAACACACTTGTAAATCTCCCCCTGGCTCGCAGTCATGATTGAAATTTTCCCTTGGAAAATTTTTGCCTGGATTTTAGTTTCGTTCCTTCCTCGTTCTAAAACTGTACACAATGTAAAAAATCCACCTTATATTACTGGTGTAGTTTTCTGTTAATTCTCTTAAGGATAGTCTGTGTAAGGCACAGTTAAGATGACAAATGCAAAATACCCCAAAACGGCACGAGAACACAGAATTATCATAGTAATAATTCCTCAGCAGAGGGTATCCTTGGAAGACATCGGATAACAGAATCCATTTCTGTCTGGATAACAGAAATGTTGGCAAGTACAAGAGAGAAAATACAACAAAACAGATGTTTATGAGAAGCGTATCTTTCAAATTTCCTAGACTGCTACTCCCTTCAGAGCTATTTCGGCTGAAAAATGACTGCTGGGCACCAGATTGCTCTTTGCATGGTCAGGAATTGTTACTGTTCTTTTTTACTATAGGCTGTTCTCAGATTTTCCCTGGATAATTTTGAATAAATATTCAGGGCTTCATAATCTCTGTATCTAGTAAAGATCCAGAGTTCTGATCTGCTAAAACTAACTATAGTCTATTGCTTTTCTGACTAAGGATATTCTTTTCTAAATAGATCAATAAAACAGGCTAGATTAAAAACAAATGAAGCAAAGCAAAATATTTTCACAAGGAAAACATTGGACAAACACTGATGACTTTAAGCAGATACAATCATGAAGCATAATCTGTCACCTAGGTGCAATTCAAGTAAAGCTCTCATACCCAATAGCTGATGATAAAAGCCATAACATTTTGATATAAGCAGCAGGTTACTTACAGATACACAGCTCAGCCTGTGAAGCCACAGCGCGAGCGCCTGTCCTCAGGGAAGATAAAGGACAAAGGAGCGTTTCCTTTTCCCTGTGGATGACACCAAGAATGACTGTCCCCAAAAGAATGTTCCCCATGTTGGAGTGCCCATCCTGATGTCTTAAATATAGCATCCTACCATGTCACCGCAGGGACCATGGGGAGACCGTGCAGGGGTTACGCTGGTGGAGCCACTGACCGTGGTGGTAACTAATCACAACCTCTTTTAGGTCGGGCAAATTAATGCCATTGCCAAGTGATATAAGGCAAGACAGGTGCCTCCGAATTTCAGGCAGAAGAGCGTTATATTTTCCTCTGCTCATTTAGGGTAAGGCTCACAAAGCATCTAAAATGAATCCGGGATGTCTTAATCTCCTCCAGGAATCTCCCCGATGTTAACGCTGCCGTTGGGAGCGGGATTCATTTACTTGGACATCTCTTTAGCGAACGCCCGCTCCTGCCAGACCGTGTGTGTATAATTAGCCCTGGAGCTCGCGGCAGGGCTGGGGTTCGGCGGCGGCCGCTCTGCCTTCCCCGGGGCAGGAAGACGAAGGGCGGCTGCCCGGGCACTGGGTGAGATTCCAGGTCCAGCTGCCCATAGATTTATCAGAGGAGGAGTCAGAAATGAACCTCGCAGAGCAGATAGAGGGGAGCCAAAGGGGGATGTTAGAACAGAAAATCCCTGTACTGGGTCACGCTGAAGGTCTCTTCAGCCCCATGTCCTGGCTCTCAACAGAGGCCAGTAGCTGTTGAGGGACACGATGCTTTATTGTCACTAATAGTCCTATCCCTGTTAATGTCTCGAGTCTCTTTTTGAACTCTTTATGATTCTCTTTTAAGAAGAGTCTCAACTTACTGTCCCCTCCTGTGGGGGTAATTTCATACCTTTGACCCCTCTTGTCACCTTTTTCCTATAAAAGTATTTCAGAATCGTGCTGCGCTTCTCCCATTGATTTGAAAAGGAGGAGATATCTACAGTTAGTTAAAATGCTCTGAGCAGCAGCTCCAGGCCACAGCGTCGCCCTGTGCTGCAGCTGCTGCAGATCTTCCTTCGTGCCCTTCTGCTCTGCGTCGTGCCCTCCATCGTGGCCAACATGATGCCAGCGCTGGGTAGGAAGGTTATTTTACCGGGATCTTTCAGAGCTGCTCCTTGGTTGTGCTTCATTTCCAGAATTTGGAGCTTTCCACTTGTTCCTTGAGTGAGATTTTCCATCGGCTGCTTTTGATGTCCTTCAAACAGGACACCCTTCCACTCAGAAGCAAATAAGAAGCCCAAGAGAAGGGGGAGCGCGAGCGTTGGGCCGGGAGCGCGGAGCAGGGCTCGGAGCGGCCGGGCAGGAGCACAAAGACGGCGCTGCTGCCTCTAGGGTGACAGCTGCCACGGCCGCGCTGAGGCCTCGGGACACCTGCCACCCTCGGGACAGCTGGCTAAGAATAAGCACGGGCTTCGGCACCCGGCTGTTCTAGTTGTTGTTATCTAGTGCTATCAAAACCCTTATCTGGAAAAGTCGAGGTAAACGTGGAATAATCTCTTGTTATATCCAGGTGGCTTGCATCTGAAGACCTTTGAAACATGCTATTTATCTGGAAGAGTGCTTACACAGAAGGAGCGTGAGGTAATTAATACAGCTGTTTTCCAGTTATGAAGCCAACAAGGCTATAAATTTAATAATGCAAAGCCATGGTGGTTGGGGATGGATGAGCTGGAGGGAGGCACCTCCTTGGCCTGGAGAGTCTCTGCCAATGGAGATCCCTGTCTGTCACTGTGGCTGCAGGGCCGGACGGTGCCACAGCCTTTACCGCAGTGCTGCTCTAGGCAGCTTTCACCAGCCCGTGTTCTCAGAAGGGACATGGTTTTGAAAGCAGTTAAGACACCTGACAGAGAGATCAGCATTTCACCGTGTGCCTTTTTGCAGCGTTTGGCACCTACGGGCACATCTGGGAGTGAACATCAGCTCCCATCTCTCCCCTAGGACGTGGAGGTGACACATTTTTTAAGGGCTGTGACATGATCACACTCTCTGGCAAAGGCTGTAGATGTTCTTAAGATGGGTAACGGAAGGATTTGAGAAGGCTGGTAAATAGCAAATATGTATTTTGCAGTGTCTTAATGCTCTTGTCAGGCCCCTTTCCCTTTCCCGCAGTGCTGCCCATACTGACCGTGCACTGCGGGTTATGTTTCACAACAAGAGCCAAAACGATGACATTGTGGCATTTGATTATTCCCTGAGTAGCGTGCCTGGGAATGCTGTTGACACAAGATATGCAGCCTACGGGCGACTCCCAAGAAAGGAGCTGGCATCACTGCCTTGAAATGCAGCTGCTCCTCGGGGGGCACTGCTGGAGCAGGACGTTACCCCAGGGAGCTCGGTTCTCCTGGGAACAACACAACTTGGCTGCTGCACGTTTGGGAACGGCAGCGTTTCTGTGTGGACTGTTTCTGATGCTCGAGTTTGGACGCAGGATACGAGACGTGACCTCTGGTGTTGAATGGCACTAAGCAGAGCTGCTAGGAAAGCCAGCACAAGGAAGTGTTCTCACTTGGTTCCTGCCCAGAACAGGTATAGTCACACCTTTCATATCCTTTTCCATGAAGCTTCTGCATCTGATCTGGCATTCGGACCTTTCTGCCTCATGCAACGTGAGCATAGAGCTTTGTGTGTTATTTATTCTAGAATTAGGGGCTGAACCATTTCCTATCAAATATGACGCTCCCAGGACTATTCCTTTAATCCTGCAGTATCTGATCTGCATATTACATTCATATAACTTTGTTTTGCTTTTTAGAGCAGTCAGTTTTCATCACTGATGATAAAGAAACACGTCTTCCATTCTTATTTCTCTGCTGCCTCTTTTGAGAGGGGGTCTCAGCATGGCGTCTAGCTGACACCTCCAAGCAGCATCACTCTTAGCAAAACTGCTCTTTGCAATCACAGTGCATTGTGGCAGCTCCTGATCATCCAAATGGCTCATCTTCCCCCCCACCTCGATGGAAGAAAACCACCTTACTCCTAGTATCAGAGTTTATTTGCAAAATCACAGTAAAAGAAGTGGAATTTCACCTTTAGCCTCCACTCCCTGCACACAGAAGACACGTAAGAGCCCTCGTGGGGAGAGCAGCTCCTTCCTGTTTCTATTCAGCCTCTCAGTGAAAGCGCTAACCCGGGCAGGGCTCCCCCCTGCAGCCTCACAGCTTCCTCCCCACGATTTCAGTTCTCCTTTAAAGCTGACGTCAGGAGACTTCTTTTTTATCACATGGAAACAAACGAGCAGGCTGAGCTCTGCTCTGCTCCAAGGTAATAGTCTCCTCGGTGCCCCAGATGTGTCCTGCCTTTGGCAGGGCCCCGTGCTGGGGGACGTGGCTCTCACTTCACGCTGCTTCGGCCTCGTTCCAGGAGGAGCAGAGGAGGGTTCTGCGGTTCAGGCCTTGCTGCTTCGCGCAGATGGAGCCTGTCGCTCATCAGCGGCGCTGGCAAAGGAAGCAAGGATGAAGCTCAAGATTCCCTAGTCTCCCTCACAGGTTACCTCGTGTATGAGCATTGCTAGGGCTCAGCGGAGGCCCCCGAAGGCTGTTACCCACCAAGCAGCCGGGTTAGCACAAAATAACCCAGCTCCTGCCTGAGAGGAACCTGGGCCAAGCCGCCCTGGCGCCTTCATGGCATTTGCATGGGGAAGAAGAGCAGGTTGTGCCTATGTGATGAGAAAGAAATGAGTAGCAGCTCATTTAATAGGGGCCGAGGCTGCATAAAAAGGGTTTATTTTGGGGAAGCCCCAAGGAGCGCACGGCGGGACGGGGACAGGCGGTTTCACAGAACTGCTGCAGCAGGAGCTACGACCAGTTTCAATGATTGCTTTAAAGGCAAAGTCCAGGCCATGAAAGTAGGCTCTTGTTTGCAAGAATCATGTCCAAGGATACAGCACAAATGCACAAATTCGAATTTCGAATCTATTTTGGACTTGGAACCTTGGTGCTGATAAAGAGTGGAAGTTGCTTCTGTCCTGAACTTTCCCACATTCCGAGGATACTGAATTTGGAGTTTGAACCTGAGTCGCAACTTAGCTTTTAAAAAGTAATACAGTCCGTAATCTATTTAAAGAAAATCCAAGGAATAAAGACATATTGTAAACGAAAAGATAAAGCATGACAGTTTTCCAGAAGTAGTGATATTAGTGAATGTAACTATGTCCATAATATAACTACAGAGGAAACAGTGTGACCACTCAGCACCAGCCTGTAACACATCCAAGAGCTGCTAGGTTTATTTCTGTTGTACTGTTTGCATGGTAGGTCCTATTTCATGCAAGTAAATAGCATCAGGATTTTAATATCAGGATGTTCTAATAAATTTCCATGTTCTCATCCATACCTTGCTCCCACTGAACCTTTAAATCTATGTCTTTGAACAGCATAGCAAGGGGGTCGCCACTGTCCTGGCCGGAGCTGGTGTCCTGGGACAGAGCGTTGCTCAGTTTTGTGCAGCTCAGTTCCTCCACTGCCTTGAGCATCTCTGTTTCTCGAGTCTCTGGGGACTGCCATTTATTTTCAGGATGTGAGAATGGATCCGGTGACATCCACCACTCCGTGTCACGCTCTTCAGGGAGGCTGCTACCGCTCAAGAGTGAGAGGAGGAAACCCGTGGGGACAGACGGCAGGGATTCCTCCTCGGGCCCAGAGCGCCGGTCGACTTGCAGCGACGGCGGCAGCTCTGCGCTCTGCTGGCTGCAGCAGCCCCCGTGGTGCAGCAGGGACAGTGGCCGCTGGGGTCCCTGCGCTTTCCTTGTCACCGCCCCGGGCTGCAGCAGCAGCTGCCCTGTTTGCCCAGGGCTCCCCTGCAAGCACATGTCGCTGCTCTCCCACACGGACACTTCTGGCCTCTGTTCTTTGTATTTCCAGTGGCTCCAGGTGTTGTCCACGCCCTGGATTACCAGCTTTCCACCAACAAAGTAATCTGCAGAAACTTCCTTTAGCGGCTGGTTTAGCTGCAGTTTCTCCTGGTGAGCCTGGCCGGTGCCTTTGACACACACGCCGTAGTTGAGGGGCAGAGCGTGGCCGGGCCCGGCGCAGGGGACACTTTGCGGAGCCGTTTGCGGAGCGTAGGCCGGAGCAGAGGGGCTGGCCGGGCAGTGGGGCTGCGCGTGTGGCAGCAGGGCTGCCACCCCGGCCTGTTGCTGATAGATAGTTTCGGGTGGACCAGAAGACCCTTGTGGATCCAGGGCTTTGTCCAGACGCTGGCTGATCTGCGGTAACTGCATTTCAGGGCTTAAAAGTGCAGGTTTGGATAAATTAATGGGCTTTATAATATGCTCCAGTGTCAGCGTAAGAGGCCGGAAGGGTGAAATCCCTCTGAAATCCTGTCAAAGATAGACAAACACGAATTACTAGTGAGAAGTCTGTGACTTTAAAGGCTTGTTTGAAGATTTGCTGCAAAGACTTTGGGGCACTTACCAAGGACATGGGCCGTGCACTGCGTTGCTTGACGTACTTGTAGATCACGTAGCTGATTGCAGCAAACACCAGTCCTGCCGCGAACACGAGTGCCACAAGACAATAGAGCAGCCAGGTGTTATCTGGTGAGTGGAGGAGAGAACATGCAGAAACGTTGCTTCAGTAAGTTGGGCTAGAAACACTGTGTGGAATTGTCTAAATGCCATTATAGATCCTTTGAAATTAGGAAAGTCAGTGTTCCTTCAATACCTTCACCAAAGCTCTGTTTTTTTATAACAGCTGAAAATTGGTCTCTCGTGCAGCCTGCGTCCCAGCTAGACCTCAGGGAGCAGAGTTAGCAGCCTCACCTGCTAAAGTGCGAACCCCAAACACTCGAGCTCTGCTGCTTTTCTCGAGGATGCTGATGTGCACCGTTCCGTTATACTCGGTGTCCGGGTCCAAGTTGGAAACTTCAAATTCTTTGCTGTGCTCATTCTTTGTCCACTATTTAAAATAAATGCAAATTCTGTATTTTAGAAAGGTTAAATTTATGCAATTACTTCAAATCAGATTGCAAAATTCAACATACAATTTTATTTGTGAATAATGCATTACAGGACTCTAGTAAGTCTGTATGCATGAATTCTAAGTCTATAATTTGCTTTCCACTGTTGTTGCATTTACTTTTGCATATCAGTTCCTCAGTACTAGTTAAGTCAATTTCATTTTTCATATTTATCATTTATCATCCTTACTTACACAGAGAAACACATAAAGTTCCTGTTGTCTTAAGAAAGTCAAAGAGAATGAGTTTCCCTTTTGGAGCAGAAATCACACCCATTTTTAATCAACTCCGATGTCTTTCTCCATTTATACAAACTGTGATTTACAAAAGTCAGTGGCCTGAGGTTGAGCTTTACCTTTTGGTGTGTCCTTTGGTTGAATATTGTTAAGTGATAGTCAACAGCACCAAATTTGCTGTAAATGTCCTCGACGGTTAGTTGGCGGTTGTCTTCGCCTCTCAGCGGTGTATAGGGGGGCTGTATAAGAAACTTTATGGAACGGACATTAGGAATATAGTCCACTTCTGGCGCTCCAATGACAGCTAGCAAACACAAAACAGCAGTGGCCGTGGGTAAGATTAAAGCTGAAATGGCATGGGATGATCATACACACGTAGGCTGCTGTTTACCCAGACGCTGCAGGCTCATCGTGCTTTATGAAACTTCTACAAAATGCTGCTACTGCTTAACAAGATTGTTTTACACAATAGAAAAGCTGATTTTAGGTATTTTTTGGTTACTTACGTTCATAGAGTAATTCTTCAAGGCTTGAGAAAATCAAACCGAAAAGCGTTTGGGCAGCACTTACTGTCCTTGCGGGGCTGGAACCTCTCGGAGCTCACCCAGTCTGCGGAGCAGGCGCCGGGCGCGCTGGCCCGCACGCGGGCGTAGAAGTGCTCGGCCACGTTGTCCGTCTCGCGCGTGAGGTTGCAGAAGGGCCTCGTGATGCCCTGGCACTCGCGCTTGTTGAGCCAGACCTTCTCGCCATACCTTAGGGAGGACCAAACGAAAACTCTTAGCCCGTTTTGCAGAGCAGCTCCAATGCTCTCCGCAACAATCCACACAGGCCATGGGGCCAGTCCTGACTCATTTTCAAATTAATTAGTGCAGTTAGCAAGTGGTTGGGACAGGAAGGGCCAAAAACCTTCCCGTGTTGGAGCCCGTAGCCCCCTCCTCACTGACGGCATCTCCATGGATGCTGCATTGAGGAAGGACCGTTCGTGTTCGAGAGGAGGGTGCTGAGAGCCGGCGCTGCCGCGTCCTCGGCCCCGCGCGGGGGCCCCACGCAACAGAGCTCCAGAAAGAAGCAAAGCCCACGTACTGTTTGTACTGCACATCGAAAGCCGTGCCGGGAGGAACATCCGCCTCCGTTTCCCAGATGAGGATGTTCTCAAAGTTCGTGGAAGAAAACGCTGTGTGTTTCAGGCATGATGATCTCTCCGTAGCGACAGTCCCTGGGGGAGCAAAGTGGCTCGTGTTAGAAGGCAGGTTCTGCCACGCCAGGTTCAGAGGAAGGGGCTCCAGTGCCCACCAGCCGCGAGCAGCGATTCCGGGCCCGGCACCGCAGCGCAGCACAGGCACATTGTGCAGGCCCGGCACATTGGTGCCGCAGGGCGAAGACAGGAACGTTAGCAAGCGCTAAAGAAAGCCCTGAGTCAAAAGAAGAATCCAGGACTTGCTGCTAATACTGCTTTAAAGCAGTTAGGTGCTGAGAAGCTGACAAGAGCAGTCTGGTTTCCAGGCTGTGTCCGTGCCCATATTGGAGCATCTATCGCATGAGGAAAGACTAAACAAGCGGAACCTGTTTGGTCTGGAGAAGAGAAGACTGAGAGGAGGTTTGATCAACATGTGCAAGTACCTGAGGGGAGAATGTAGGGAGAATGGGGCCAAACTCTTCTCCATGGTGGCCAGTGACAGGACGAGGGGTAAAGGGTGGAATTTGGAACATAGGAAGTTTAATCTCCTTATGAGGAAGAACTTCTTTCCTGTGAGGATGCCAGAGCCCTGGCACAGGCTGCCCAGAGAGGCTGTGGAGGCTCCTTCTCTGGAGATCTTCAGCCCGCCTGGATGCCACCCTGTGCCCCTGCTCTGGGTGTCCCTGCTGGAGCAGGAGGTTTGATCGGGTGATCCCTAGAGGTCCCTTCCATCCTCAGCCCTTCTGTGACTCTGTGATTCTGTGCGCTCTCTCTCTGCTTTCTGCCCAGGCAGGGAAGCCATGTGCTGAGATCAGGGCCCATCATTGCAGCTGTGGGTGCCGTGAACCTTTCGTGTTCCAAGTTTTTATTGGAGAAGAGCTGGCTGTACAGAGCAGCGCCCGGAGAGCTGAGGCCTGGACTCTGCTCCGGGAGTGCCGCTGGCGGCGGACACGGCACCCGCGGCTCGCTGCGCTGCCACAGGCTCTGCCTTTGGTGAGGAACAAGTCACCTCCCTCTAAAAAACACGCGCCCGGTCTGAGCAGAATAGCCCCAAGATCTGTCTGCAGCCAACTAGGCCTGGGCAGGCCCTGGAGAAACGTCCTGGAGCCTCCTGGCTCCCCACGAGGCGGTCGGTGCCGTGGGAATGCACAGCACAACCTTCCTCACGGCTGGGCCGTAAAACCTGCTAACTTGGAAAGCAGCCTGCAGACCGGATGAACTGTGTGAGTTAGCGTTATAGCCCTGTCCTCAAAGACATGTAATTTATACATTATTCCCAGCTCTATGTTTGTGATATTGATAAACTGAGGACCAAAGTGAGGGTGATTTGGACAAGATCTCATTGGCCAGTTGTGGTGGAGCAGCAACTAAAACAACGCCAGTTCCTGAATCCTCCCCTCCTTAAGCTTTCCAGCTGCCTCCGTAGCACACTGGAATGTCACCAGCATAAAACCATGGTGCTGTGTAAGAGGAGATTTGGGCAGAAAGGCATAAATCCAGCTTTCAGTCTTGTTATATAGGGCATTTGGGCAGGGAAGCAACACAAAAATGGGCTGGAGTCTAGTCCACATTTTGTCCTGACCTCAGCTGTAGTTTAGCACTTGCCTTCCCCATATACAGCTTATCAAAATCTTCCTGGTAGGATTTTCAGCGGTCAGTAAAAAGAAAGCGGTTGTCAAAAGTCCCCAGACCGTATCAGAAGTGGGAAACCTCCGTCTTCCCCCACTTTTCCACTCCAAAACACAGGTATGCAAAGCAGCAGTGACACAAGCAGTCAGTGTGGGCAGGAGAACCAGGATATTTCACAGGATGAAAGTCCCTGTTTCTTAATTTTCCTTGGGCACTTTCCTCTACCATATAAGAGCATGGACACATAAACAGAGCCACAAAAGCTGAAAAACAAACTGTCTTGTGGCAGTAGCAGATGAGTTACCTGCAAAGCTGGTGCTGGAAAATGTGGCAAGTTTATCCTTGCTTCACCCAGGAATGACTTAGCTACACTTGGAGCAGGGTTAAGTGGCTTTTAGGAAGACATTATGTGTTTGCAGCTTTTAAAACCAGGGTTGTTAATGTGTTCATATGCTTCCCCACTTAGGACACAGGGCAACTGATCTAATGCCCCCTGAAGTCAACGGATATCTTTTTTTTTCCTGTAGCATTTGGCTTGTCCAATACTCTGCAAGAAACTTTCCTTCTCCCTACCAATCCATAGAGCACTGAGCAACGAGGACATTTTGGAAATACGGAAAGGAGAGCCCAGTGCAGCAGGGAGTGTTTGAACGAGCTCAGAGGGCGGCTCCTGCTCTCGGTTTTGTTTGAGGAGTCGCGACTGAACCACCCCTCGTGCTACAGGACCCAGCAGAAACCACCATCATCGTGAGCAGCGATAGGAAAAGAAGAAATCGGGACTCACCGACCACCGAAGACACGGCCCAGAGGATCAGAAGCTGCTTCATGAATAGCCGCGCGCGCTGGGATGTGGAAGCAGGCAGTTCCTGCTGCCCGCAGGTGAATCACCTCTTGCAAGATCCAAGTTCTTGTTTGTGCAGCGCGGTTGGCTTCGTTGCCCAGGAACAGCCCGCGGAGCTGCGAGCGCGCCCGCCTTCCCGCCGGGATCGCCGCGGCCGGGCGCTGTGCGCATGTGTGGGAACGGGAGGGAGCGCGGGCGGCAGCGCCGCTCCTGCCGCCGATCCAACCTCGCTGCTCCAAGGTGCGCGGGCCGCAGGCCTAGAAAAGCCCTGGCTTCTGAACCGGAGCCAAGTACCAGTTTCCTGGTAGGGAGCCTCCTGCCCGAGAGCCCTCACTGACGCTTCTCACTCTGGGGAGCTTTGACTCGTTCAAGCTCTCAAAGTTAGTGCTGAGCATGTAGCTGGTTTATGCCTTCGGCACACAGGACACCTGTTTACTTACAAACCACCCCTGGATCTTTGCTTAAACCGAAAGTCAGGCAGATCTGTAGTTTTCAAGCTCTCCTGTTCGTGCTGAGCGTGGATGGGAGCCAAGTGACTCACAGGTAGCCCGGCTCCCTCCTGGGTGGAGCGCGAGGTGCTTCTCTGCCCCGTGGCCTCCGTGGGGCCGTGGCCTCTGCGGGGCCGGTGCCTCCACAGCCTCCTCGTATGGGGAGGAAGGAGGAAGCCTTTGGGTCAGAGCAGCACCCACCAGCCCAGCTTCCCTTCTTGCTCTCACCAGAAGCAACCATAGACCTACAGTTTACATTAGTGGCTGCTGCTAATACAAGACGTTGTTCAGTATATCAAGTATAGTGAAAAGTGACAGTAAATCTGAACAAGGAGTTGCTCTTCCTTAGCCTCCTTGGGTTTTAGGGTGTCCTTCAGGCAAATTTTTGGACTTGCCTCAGAAGAGGGAGAGACATTTCCTGCTTTGGCTGAACGTGAAAACTAAGTGTCCACCTAAATCTGGTTCCAGGTTTGAAACGCAGCAGCTGGATTTCAACCTCCAAAGTGTGGACCCTGAAGCTGTATCAGGAGTGACTGCCAACCAAAGGATATGGGAGATCTGATCCTGGCTCTTTGTGCATCCATCGGCTGAATAACACCCGAGTCTTGTGGTTGACTGGGTCACATCTCCCACTGAGGTGAGAGCGCTGCTTTCCTCCTTACAGAGTGCTAAGGAGTAAGTTATAGGCTGACTGCTGTGGCTGGATCAGTGGCTTCTGGCCACTCTGGCCTTTTCCTGGTGTGATGGCAGGAGGTCTCACACTGTGGTGAGCACCTCAGGGTGCCACTGCCACCAGGGCTGCAGCCTCCTCCCCAGCCCCGCTCCCGGAGCGGTGACATGTCAGGATAACCCTGCGGAGCTTACACAACTTCTCCTGGGCTTCCTGGAACTTAAGGCCTAGGGGTTTTTCTTGATTGCCAAAGAAAATAGGTGGTGGTTATACTTAGATGATATTTATCTTTCTAAATGAACAGCAGGGATTCCAGTACAGTGTGTCCCAGGGGACAGCTGGGCGGCCAAGCAAGAGATCTTCCTGATCTGGTTCTCCTGTGATCATTAATATGTTCTGCAACACCCCTCCCTCATCCAGCAAAAATCTCTATGAATGCAGCAAAAATCTACTGTGTCCTCCGTTCTTTTCTTAAGCCTTGCTTTTCTTCATATCCTTTTTTGGGAATAAAATAGAAGATTATGTTCCTGTCAGACACAGAATGCGAATTAAAAATACACTGAAAAGGTCAAAATCACCCAGTCAAGAGGGGCCCCATCTCTCTTGCCCTTTTTGTTGGGTGTTTTGGGACGTGGATTTGATCTTTGCTCAGAAAGATGGTCCCAGTTCGGGTCTCTCTGGGGAAATCCAAGCAGTGGAGGCCTCGCTGGGCAGTTGCACAGGACTCCATTCAAACCCAAGCAGGGCCATGGGAAGCCCCTGGTTGTGTTTGGAAATGCCGTGTTTTTCCAGGTGAGCTGTGGTGACCCTGTGCACTTTGGGGCAAACATAAACACACACAAATAAACACACACACAGAGTTATCTAGCAAAATATCAAAATATTATTGCCTCTACATAGCCCGTAGCTCTCTGACCCGGGGCAAGCTCAGCGTCCATAACTATAAATAAAAAACATAAATAAGTGCATTTTCCATGCATGCCGCAGAACTGCTGCTGTGCTCTAGCTCCTTGCCATGTAATGCGTGTGCTCACAGCCTTTGAATTTAAACTTTTGACCACAGTTTTCCTCCATATCTGAAGTTCCAAATGCATCGCTTAGCACAGTGGATGCAGGAGGTGTCCCTTCCGTAAAATTATCGCTGTCACAGTCACTTGCAATACCCTCATCTTCTGCCACCTGCAATGTCTGAAAGCAAATGAGCTGCTCCTTGTTTGGACCCTCACTGAGCTGTGAGTACTTTGTGACCAGGAGATCCCCACCAGCTCTTTGCTTCTGGTGGGACCTGGTGAAATGTTGATCCTTCCCATGCAGGAACTGCTCAGCAAGCTGAGGTTGGACCCTGAGTTCCTCCTCCGGCGTTTGGGGAGGGGTCATTTCCACACGTTCATCCCTTTCTGTGTCACTGTGTCCTTGTCCCCTGGGAGCTGGATGCCTCCCATCATCGAGGTACACACTTCCCAAAGAGGGACTGCCAAAAAGGGATGTGTTGGTGCTTCCTTGGGATCCAGAGATGTACACCTCCTTCTTTCCCGGTGGATAGAAAGGGAAACCCAAGGTCCTCAGGTCAAGCACAGATCCACCATCCACACAGAGTCCTCCAGATCTAGAGTCTGAGCTGGTTTCCCCCTGAGCTGTTCTGGGCAGCTGCTGGTTGAGACTTTTCCTTGGGAACTTAGACATTTTAGTGTATGGGATGAAAGTACCACTGTCTTCTTCCTCGTCCTCCTCATCCTCTTCTGATGACGATGAGAGGAAAGAAACCCTCCACGGCAGGTTGTTCCTTGCCGTCGTGCTGGTGTTGTTCCCTTGTGGCCCTGGCATCTCTGTGCACATCAGATAGTCCTTGGAGAACTCCTGCTCCCTGAGCTCGCAGTGAAAGGCTGTTCCAGCAGCTGGGAAATGGGAGAAATCCTGCCGGGAAAGAGAGGCGAATCAGACAGATCACAGCATTGGGGAGACCTTTTAAAGAAAAGGGACATGCCAGAAACAAAGTTCTCCTCTGCAGGGACTTGTGCCCACTGCTGCCCTCTGCAAATCCCCAAGACCTGCAGGCAGGAGGGGAATCCAAAATTTGGACCGTACCAGAGCAAGAGGCATCTTTGGCGGTCCTGCACCTTGCTTCAGCAGCCGCGTGATGAGGACACCCACGAGAAGGAAGGGGAGGACAAATGCAGGGGCCATGGCAGAAAGTGGGAACTTCCACCCTGCTGCTGAAGAAGAGAAACAAAAATCAGCTTCTGCAGGTGCTGTATTTTTTGCTATTTCGGGGCTTGTACATTCAGCTTTTCTTTCAGAAATCTCACAAGATGTTGGGCCCCAGATTCCTACTTTGTCAGTGTAAAGGAAGGATAACAGAATTGCCTAAGACCAGACTTCTAAGTCAAGAATCAGAATCAGAAGTGAAAGTCAGAATTGAATATTCTGAAGAAATACAGTAAAAGCAAAACTAGAGTATATTTTTTCAAGATTTTTAGGAAATATTTAGGAAATATTTCAGGGTTGGATTTTCCTGAAATGAAAATATTTCTATAGAAAGCAGGCACCTTTCACTAGAAAACCCAGCCAATCTTTTAAACTTTTTTTTTTTTTTTTTTTGCTGTAGAGCTGATTTTGATGGAAATCCTCGGCGTGCCCCGCTCCGATGTGGTGGCTCGCCGCCCTCCTGCGCGGCAGGGCCGGCCGTACCTCGGTGGTTCAGCAGCACGCACACCGGCTGGGAGAACTCGCTGTGCTTGAAGTCAATGCTCTGGAAGGAGGACCTGGCGCTCAGGCAGTAGTTGCCGCTGAGCGCAGTCGTGTCGAGTTTCATCGGTTTCTTCCTAAAAATACTTTCGTATCGCTTCTGTTTGGAGACAAGAAGAACAGAGGGTTGCACTCGAGAGCCTTGCAATATTTGGGCAGTGTGTCTGTCCCCACGAGCCTCTCCAGCCCCTAGATCCAATCCCTCCCTTCCCTGGAATAGATCCAATCCCTCCCTTCCCTGGAATGTGCATCCCGAGAAGTGCCACTTTCACTGACCTTCTTTCCAGATCCAGCTTCCCAAAGGTCCAAGTCGTACATCCAGTGGAAACTCTCCACGCAGGCGGCCACAGGGAAGGAGACGTTCACAAGGATGAGGGTCTCCTTTACGCGCACAGCCAGCACCGGGGGACCCAGCTCCACTGCAGGCAGGAGAGCAGACACACAAACAGTGCTTGCTTGGCTGTTAGCTTCAGAAAAGTAACACTTTTCTTTGCCTGATGTTTGGAAAATAAAACAAGTGCTTCCCAGGGTATTAACCTGGGAGAAACATCAGCCCAGTGAAACCGCTTTGTTTCTGATAGTCCCAGGGGGTCTTGTTTAAAGCAAGCCCAGTTATCCCCAGAGGGCACCGTGCAGGGTGCAGCATCTGCTGCCTTTTCACATAGCAGCCTGGGCATCTTTCTCACTCAATGGCAAAGACTCACTGGCTCTCCGGCAATGTGCATTGCACAAGTGCTATATATAATACAGAGGAGGGCTAAAGTATTAAAATGAGGGTTTACAGTTGTGTTTAAATGAAGTGCTATGTTCCTGATCCTACAAAGCAGGGAGAGAGAAGCCTCATGGGCGACCACATCATCCCGTGCCTGATCTGTTGGCTGACAGCAGCCACCTTTCTCGCAGTCCTCAACAGCCTCCCCCTTGCTAAAAACCCAGTTTTCAGGATGAGCTTTCCTTGAAAGCCTGTGAACTTTAAAGCACTCACCATCCAGGTGGTATTCCTTGAATTCCGATTCTACCCATCGCGACTGGAGCCCTCTGGAAATGGCTTTGACTCGAGCCCGGAATTTAATGAAGAAGTCTGGAAGTGCGCAGGTCAGGTTGCAAGAAGTGCTGGGAATATTTTTGCAATGAGGGACCTTTATCCATTTGCCCATGCGATCCTGGCTAAAAGAGGAAAACAGAGCCCATATGATAGTGAACAAATACTTTAGTTATAAACTGTAGAGCAAGAAAAGAAGGTGTTTTGTAGGATGGCACCAAATCTGCCTCAAATTTCAGCGAGGAAGTATCTTCCCAGACAGGTAAGGATTGGGTTGGGCAAAGGGATGCAGCCAGATCACTAATGAGGGTGACATTAATTAATACACATCCCCAGTGTCCCGTTTTCTTGCTGTGTGAGGACTTACCTCTCACATCTCACTGTGTACGTTACATCTGGCGGGGATCCTTCTCCTGGCATCCACGTCAAAATCATATCAAAATCCTTTGATAACAGCGTAACGTTTTGAGGAGGGGGAAGATGAGCATCACCTGATTGAAAGGTAATATTATGTGAACGATCGGGCTTTGCTTTGGGGAAATACCACCTAGTTTTGACCCAGCTGGCTTCAAAGCTGAGGACACAGCAGCTCATTCATTTAATCCTGGAAGTAGGTGCTGGAAACAAGGACATTTGCTGCACGCAGAAGGCAGCATGCAGGCCTGCTCCTCCTTCTGTCCAGCACCTATTATGATGGATAAACACATAAAACTGTAGCCTTCAGTGAGACATTTCCCACAGACAGGTTTCAAAGGCCATTTCCTTAGAGAGTATTTCTCTTCGCAGGAGCCATTGCCTCGTGTGCTGCTCAGAGCCTCCCTGCGTGCGTCTCCCGCCAGCCAAGCCACGCGGAGCAGCGGCGGGAGCGAATCCGTACCTCGGAGGGGCCGCAGGAAGCACAGCGCCGTCAGGACCCGGATCCTCCAGGTGTCCATGCTGAAGCAGAGCCGTCCTGGTAAGCAGCCTGTGACCTCGGCAATATGTTTTTTCCTCGCTACCTTTTCACCATCGTGTTTCACTGTGTTCGGCTGTCACCGGGAGGACCACGCGACACCAAACTGCGCACGCAGAGCTGCACTTCCTGGAACAGCCCCAATACGCAGCGGAGCTCCTGGCGAAACCGAAATGTCCTCAGGGTTGCAGCACTGCGCCTTCCTGTGAGATGTAACGCGGCTCTGGCGTGGTGGCGGGCGAAGGGGACCCGGGAACTCCTCTCTGTGAGGTGCTTGTTAAAAACTGACCTTCGGAATTGGCCTGTGTGGTGGTAAAATATTAATAGAAGGCAAATAAAGTCTGGAGGTAATCCAGCAATAATAAGAAATAACAGCTAGTAGAACACAGTGCTGAAATAGACTTTGAGAGATGCAAAGGAATTTCTTTTGATTTAAGAATAATTGAGAGATTATTCTTGGTTTAAAAATAATCTCATTAAGAATATTTATCAGTCGTTATATAATTGCCTCCTACTTTATAATGGGGGAAGCAAAGTGCCAAGCTGTGACCGGGATCTGCCCCGGACACAGCGTGTGGCAATGGGAAGACGTGGCCCCTTCTGATAAACCCTGTGCTTCTGTGGATGCCAGTGCCTGTTTCTCCTGATACTTCAGCTATCGCTTATCAGTTATTTCTCATCACTCCCCAAATATCAGTGAACATCAGGGCCAGTTGCTAAGACTCTTCATTCGCCAACACACGGGTGGTTCTGGGCTGCGGTTACCAGCTGATGAGCGCGTTGGTTGGTGGCTTTGGCATTTGCCCTTAGGAAACTCACAGGGGGTTCTGCCTTCAGCACTCAGTGCTTTTGAATCACAGAGTTCTCCCGAGGGAAAGCTCAGTGCCTGTGTTGCTGCTTGCTGGCCCTTCCCTGCATGGAAACTTCATCCCAGGAAAAGCAGGCGGGGAGGCGGGAGCCACGAGGTGTCGCTGCCTTTCAAACAAACCCGCTAATTCCTGCAAGATCCCGGTGCACCTCCCGAAACCTGGCAAGCCTGTTAGAACTCCTGCCGCCTCTGCGTTGCCCAGCGCCCTCCTGCGCCGGGGCCTGCATGCGTATTGGCAAAGGACACTTGGAAATTCTCCACTCACCATTTTCTGAAGAAAGATTTTTTAACATTTTCTATAGGACGAAAATCATCCTTTCTTAGCAGCTCCTGTTGCATTGGCTGGGTGGGATCAGCAGGAACGCAGAGCACAGAAACAGCCTCCGCCAGCCCCAGAGCGGAGGCTGCTCCTGCCCATCCTGCAGCTCCTTCCTGGAGGGACAGCCGCTCCCTGCAGCCCAACAGGGAAGGGGATTCTCTCCTGCTGCTTTTTCTCTTCCTGTCTTTTCCTCTCCCTGGCCCCACAGGCTGCTGCAGGGAGTCTCTGGTTTCAGGAGCTGGTGGAAATTCTTCTGGGAGGCTTAGGAGAGTAGAAGGGTGGAAACAACAGGATGGCCGAAGAAAAGATCCCTGCTGTTGGGAATGTAGAGGTTAAAAAGACTGCAGAGTTTAGCAGTGCTAGATGATAAAATGTGGCAGTGTCCCCTTGACCCAGACAGGCATCTGGGCAGCCTGTCACCAAGGGAAGAGAAGAGAAGGGCTCTGGCTTTTTTTTGTTGTTGTTTAAACTGAGTCTGAAAAGACTTAAAATGAAGAGCAAAAACAAAAACATAAGATGTTCCCCGTACAAGGGCTATAAATCATTTCATGACCTTTATTTTTGCTCCTAGGGTAGGGTTTTAAAGGAATCCAAGCCTTGTCTGTCCAGGGCAGCCGTAGCTGGCGCAGCGTCTCCCCGCGGGTCACGATATAAGAGGTGCATGTGCTCGGAGCCTCCTCCATGCCAGGGGAAGGCAGAAACCCTCAAAGACACCCGGATGGGGGCTCTGGGATTGCCTGTGTCATAGTTTCATTCAACCATCGTACCCCGGCAGGTCGCAAGTTAAATGGATCTCATTTAAAGTCAGAATTACATGGAAAGGGACCTAGTTTGGATGTGAGACCAGGGCTCTCCCTTCCCCTTGTGTCCTGGGCAGTGTGGCAGGAGTGCGGGATGCTCTTTAGCCAGTGGCCTCAAGTCTGCGGCTCGTTTTATTCTGCCTCTCTCCCTTTGCTTGCAGCCTGTCCCTTCCCCTTTCCAGGGCCCTTTTCTTCCTGCTGAAAGGCGTCGCAGAGCCTGCCTGGACATGCAGGAACGGTGAAACTCCAGTGCACACAGAGTAAAACAGCCCACAAGCTGCAGATAGAAAAACACGGGAACGTCCTGGGGGCACCGTGCCTCCCGAAACCCCTTGCTCTCCCTGATCAGCGTGGGAAAAGCGGTGGGGACCCTGCGTGTTCCAACAGAGACTTAATTCCAGCAAGCCGCCTGCTGCCGTCTGCAAGGCAAGTTCTGCTCTTGGGGGCATCCCACAGCCTTGTCCCTCTTTGAGACCGTGTCCTCGGTGGTGCCCTGCTGTCACCCATCCTGCTGCCAGGGCTTTGCTCCTGGGCCGGGGCAGCAGGATGGAGCTGGCTGGGAAACAGGGGTCCGGGGGTATCCACCTGCCTGCTCGGAGCAGGAGATGAGCTGTGTGTTGGGGATGTGCAGGGCGGAATTCCGGGTGGATTTGCCCGCACCCAGGCCAAGACTGCTGGATGTGATTCCCCTGCAGCCGCTGGTGGCAGCAGCTGAGCTTCCTGCTGCGAGGGCAGCCTTTCTTGGAGCGTTTGCAATGTTTTGCATTGCACTATTTGGATGCCAAAGCTATACAGTGCCATAAAAGTTAATTAACCAGATAACTAATTAAAGGCTTCTCCCTCTTATTGTTGCCAACTTGCAATTCAGAAAGGGGCTTGTGTCAAAGTAAATCCAGCCACACACCCCGGTGAAAGGAGCGATAACCATTCCAGGTGCCATTAACCATTCAGGGACTGGTGCGGGAAAATCCCCTCGCTGTCTGGGGGAGGAAGGTCCTTGTCCTCCTCCTCCTCCTCACATGGCACCAGCGTGGCCGACGGGGCCGTTACAGTCTGGACCTGAAGCCAGAGGGCAGGATTCGTAGGTGCCCAGAGACATCGAGGGTGGCAGAGTCCTCTTGGGGGTGACGTGTCCCTGAGGAGCTCGCTGACCTGCGAGTGGAGGGTGACAAGTGGTGGCAAAACTACTCTGCTGCTCCAGAAAAGGTCTCCGTGTGCTGTGGGAATCACCTGGATGGGGGGAATCTCTCTGGACAAGCAGGTGCTGATAGTCCCTGAGGCTGTTTTTATTTTTCCATGGCTCACCGCATGGAAGATTGGTAACGTTTTAAAGAAAGAGTCAGCAGTGACGCATCATTCACACGGGCCAAGTTTATCAGCAGTGTCACAGGGTGCCCGATTGCCCCAGCAGTGCCCGACCTGCTGGTTCCAGGGGTCATTTTGGTCCTAGGGGACATTCAGTGAGAGCGGGCAGGGCAGAAGAGCCAAATGAGATTCAGACTCCTCGGCCTGGCCACCAGCCAAGGGACGTGCAGTGAGTAAGTGGCATCAAGCCCAGATTTTCCAGAGGGCTGAGCTCCCACCTGAGCTCCGGAGAGGGGCCCGGATTTCTCGAGTGCTTCCTCCGCACACGCCGGGTGCGCGCAGGGTCCGGGCCCTTGTGCAATCGCAGCCGGGCTGAGGCAGCCGGAGTGTTTGAAATTCCACCGGCCCTCCCTCCCCGCTGAGAAAAAAAAAGGGGAATTGAGCAATTTCAGCAAGTGTTCCTGTGTGCGGAGCTCACGTACTCGCAGGGCGGACCCGGCTGCGGCCTGAGGATGCTGCTGGCTTCACCCAGCAGCCAGGGACCCTCGTGAGACCTGGATGCCACCAGCGCTGACATGAGGCCCCTGGCAGACGCCTGCACCAGATGAGGACCTGGCCAGGGTCCCAGCACCGGGAGAATACGCTTCCCACCCCCGCGACTATCAGACCCAGCCCTCAGATGACAAGAATTTAATTTAAAGGCTCAATCTCTTGTCTGAACAGCTCCCTCCCTCCCCCACTGCGATGGGAGGAAAATCCTCGGCGAGGCACCCGGGCGAGTGGGAAAGCTGCGGCGGGAGCTGTCTCTTGCCCTTTAGCCATCCAGGGAGGAAGAGCTCATCTGAATGAAATGAGGATCAATCAGCGAGAGGCATGGGAAAAGCTGGGAAAAGGAGCCTCCAGTGATGTATATTCATGGGGGGGAACCTCCCCCAGACATGCAGCAGCTTTGATGAAAACCCTCCCAGCTGTGCCGAGCCTTTGAAGTGACACAGCAGAAGCGTATTCACGATTACCCCAGAGATAGAAGCGCAGGAGCTCGCAATCAGCCGAATCCTTATATTTAGGATAGACTTTAATGCTTGCTTTTTATAACTCTTTCCAAAATTAATAAGGATCCTCCTCGCTGCATCCCATCACCCCGGCTCCTTCCCCCTCCGCCCCGACACTCCAGATTAGCTGCAAAGCAGAATCATGTTCCTGAAGGGCAGGGGATGAGCTAGCCTTGGTGTCCTGTGATCCAGAGCAGCACTGGGAAGTCTGACCCCTTAGGAAATACGTGGCCACTAAAAATGTTTCTTTTTTTTTTCCCTTCTTCCCCCCCCCCCCCCCCAGCAAAAAGGATAATTCTGAACTCCCTCCTTTGGGTATCAAAGTGTTGTAGCACTTTGTCAGCAATGCATCTCCTACTTCAGCTTTTATCTTTATTTTTATCTTTATTTATTTTATCTTTTCCTCCCTAAACCGGATCTTAGAAAGCTGAGCTCCAAATCTGCACTCTAGTCCTGGACCCAGGCAACGTGAGAGTGCCCAGGGAGGCTCGTGCAGGGTCTCAGTGCTGCAAGGACTTGAATCTCAGCACCTACACCCCATGGAAACTTTGGCAGGTTTTTATTGCTGTTTTTTATTTATTTCTCCATTCAGAACCACGGTGGGAAGGTCAGTTCCTGCAGAAAGCTCACCCAGAAAGCCACACACTTTCCCCTGGCCTTTGCTTCCTTTAGGTGGGTGACAGGAGGCTGAACACAAAGCGCACTTGGGTCCCTCCTCTGAAGAGCCTCGAGGAGTATCCAGTAAGAGGAATACCGGGTCATTTCTCCCTCCTGCTGCCCCTTCTCCCTGGCAGGAATGCCCATGGGAAGAGGCAGATGCAATCAACCAGGACGCCTGTGTTCAACGCGCGTCAGTGCGTTGGCAGCTCGGGGTGATCAAGGCTCTCTTGTGATGCAGGGGCATCGCCAGGGTGTTTTCTTCTAACTCTATCAGATAACTTGAAAGAAAGTCAGTGAGTTTTGATGTTGTAAGAAACCAATTTGGGAATGACCAGAGACAAAAAAATTGCTCAAGGGTTCAGTTATCAGGGAGCTTCAGCACCGTAGGGTCGAGGGGGAGCTTGTACATGTTCCTGGTCCCTTTGGCATTGAGGTGGCCTGTTTTCCCTTTCTCGAGTGATTTTACAAATTGCTGGATTAGCAGCTGAGCTGGAAGTGTAAATGAGTGAAGATGGGAGGTCGTAGTCCCTGCAAACCACCCTGAAAGCTCTTCTGAAGACCTAGTGCAGTGGGGAGCCTCCACCCGGGGCAGGATCTTCCCAGGCTCTTGCTAGGGCTCATTAGCACTAATGGCAGTTGGGCACACGCAGCCAGCGACGAGGAACTGGCTGAAGCCTTTGTGCTCCTAGGAATGTGTTTGCACTGGGAGCGTTGACGTTTCTTAGGGGGAGTTTTCTTTGCAGGGATGGTGCAGGCTCTGTTTAACTACGAGATGAGGCAGGTGTGGTTACACGCAGGCTTCCCAGCAAGGCTTGAGGACAACCAGCATCGGCGTTGCCTTTGGTCCACTGAAATCCTAATACGGCCGCCACAATGCAGTGGAAGTGCCCGGAAAGCCAAGGAATGGGGCTGTCCATCCCATTAATCCTACCCACGGAGAACAAGGCAGGTTGGGCTAGTGGATGGGACATCAACCTTGGGACCTTCTGTGTTGGGCTCTGCTCGTGGGTCTCTTGTGTTACCTTGAGCAAGGGATGTCCCCTTTCGGAGCATGGTTTGTGTTCCCTTTTCCCGCTTGTTTCTTAACAATTGGGATTTATTCCCTGAGCAACATGGTAGAGCCCAATGGTGAAAAGGGCCTGGAGTCCTGATTTCCACCCTGCTGCTGCACATGATGCTCACGTTGTGTGAACATCACACTGGTCACTTCACTGAGGCAGTGGTGAGCGAGGCCCTGCCAGCTGGCATATATTAACTCAAAAAGCCTGCAAGACTTTAAAAATCTAGACTGATTTTGGATTGCTTTTATTCATCTTCTTGCTGGAGAACATTTAGTGTTCCAGTTACATCATGTTTCCAGGCCTTGCTTTGCAATGTCTTAGAATATAGAAGGGTGAATCAGAAGTGAGCCAGTTAAACGCCTTCAGACTCAGTGAGAATTAATGTGGTCCTCAATGGATCTACTGTAATTTAGTTCAAAGGGGGTTCAGATCAACCCTATCTGATTCTGAACTGGAGCATTTGCCTGAGAATTCCCTCACAGTTTACTGACCTCTTTTAAGTTATCACCGCTTATTTCCCTGAATTTCCCCCCGGGTAGACCAGGAGTTTCAGCAGTATCAATCTCAGATGACTCCACTAGGCCTCTAAGAGCTGTCATAGCCCTGAGCGGTTTTGGAGAAGGGCAAGAAAGCAACGAGGAGAGGAGGCTGTTGGAGAGGCTGTTTGGAGACATGGCAAAAGAGCAAATCTCCTTCCTCTGTGGAAGGAAAGGGACGGGTTCTCCAGGCACGGAGTCCAGTGAAGACAGGGGAGCAACGGTTGAGCACCAGGTCTTGCTCGGCCTGTTTGAAGGCACGTGGGGAGATGCCATTGCCTCCTTCCTGGCCTGTTCCTCCTGCTTCCTTGGGGCAGGCAGGGATTTCCCGGACGTGTCCTTTAGGAATGGCCCATGTCTCAGCTGACTTGGATACCGGGACATTGCCTACCAGCTGTGTCAGTGCCTCCTGCCTCCAGCCCCCTGATCTACACATGTTTCCCAACACTTCCCAGCTTGGAGTGAGTTTATGAAAAGGAGGGAGACTCATGAGGAAAAGGGAAGGAGCCCGACCTGCTAAGCAGTCTTCTCCTAGACATTCTCATCTCACGTCCTGACCCTGTAACATCCCAGACTGCACAAGGCTCATCCTGAGGGACAAGACATGGCTACTCATGTCCTACATAGCTCCCATGGAACCTTTAAGGGATGGGATCTCCGTCTTGGGAAGAGGCTTCATCTGCTCTGCGGTGTGTTCATGCATGCAAAGATCCTTAGAAAAGCATGGGATACCTTCCCCTTACCTGAGCCAACAAAAATGTCACGTCTTGAGAAAAATGAAATGAAATCTGATGCATTGACTGTCCTGCTGGGCAGACAAATATAATCTGGGGGGAGGTTTGTAAAAGAAGGCCCCACGTTTTCCATGGATGGGTGAATTTCTAACCTTTCTTGAAAGGAGCTAAGGGGAGAAACCAGAACTCAGTGCTTTAATTATTTTTTTGTGACAGGTCTGTACAAACAAAGGCAATGCTGGAACTCTGCCGCAAGCTCCGCTCTGCCCGAATGCAGAAACGCGGCAGTTGGAACCTGCTCGTGTTTGTTCATACTCTGCAGACCGAGGTGTGAGACAGGAGGGCGATTCCTGACGTCCCGGCGGGCTGGCCTGGGAGGTGAGAGTTGTTCCAACTGCAGAAGAGCAGCCGTGTCCCTCAGCCGGGGTCCTGCCAGAGCAAACGTTTGCAGACCCTTTTCTGCATTCGTCTGCAGTCCAGGACATGGGCTCGTCGTGGGCTCTCTGCTGTGAAAGAGACTTTTTCGCAGACTAAACCTGTAGTTACGAAATGAAGCCGGCCTCAGATATAACAGAGAAAGATCAGAGAGGCAGCTGCTATAATTACCGCTAATGATTCGTACATTTACCTGCCTGCTGCTTCCATATAAACCTTTTCTGTGCAAAGACTGAATAACGAGCAGCCTCTATCACCTCCTTCCTAAGAGTTACCTCCCGTTCCCTGTGCCAAAGGCCTCGCTTTGAACAGCGCCCCGGCCCCGCGATCACCGCGGCGTCGAGTGTCGCTGCCATCAGAACATCAGATTCATAAACTTGCAAGCGGGTTCATTAAGATCAGTAGGGAGATGCTGTCCGTAGGGCAAGACTGTTCCCATTAGCCTCCTCGCTGCCTTTTTATTGGCAGCGTAAGTTTCCAGGAGGTTGTTTTGCTTAATGGAGTAAAGCTGTTTTAGGCTTGCTTTTTTTTTGCCCGTTTTTTGAAGCATTTGTTGCAGGGCCCCGGGGAGCTGAGGCCAAGGCAGGCAGGAAATCTGCTGTTTCAGGACTTTGAAGTATTTGGACATTCATCTACATTCACTCCCCTCTCAGATACTTCTGGTTTGCTTCTCCCACCACAGTTTGGGCTCAGCCTCCTGTGAGTGAAGTGTCTCTCTTAGCCTGGCTTAGACACTGGGCAACCTCTTAGGAAAACAGCACTGAGAGTATTTCTTTCCAACGTCCTTCCTGCCCCAGACAAAATTGGATTTATTGCATTATAAATATGTTAACTGGAGCTAAGGTGAAGTGGTTGTTAAAAACAAGCACAGTTTACAGACCACCAAAGCCCAGCCCTCTGCCTCTTGCTGATACATTACGGCTGACAGCAGTAATTTTTAGTGACAGATACAGAAATGACCCTAGGGAAAATACAACACTGATGGAAGTTTCCTGTGGGAAAAAAGCTTTTTTTCTTTTTTTTTTAAGTGCTTTCACCTTTTCTGTTTTTTTCTTTTTTGTCTTTAGGGATAGATTCCTCACCAGCATTAAAAGCCTTTTGATCCCACTAATTTCACCGTAATTGAAGGTCACTCAGCGTCTCATGAGAAATAATCAGTTTCTTTTAGGATGGGGCTTGAAAGATTGCCTGCACTTTCCGATATTATTGGATGTAAATAGCAAGCAACCTGCGGTGGGTGTTTGTTGCAATGGCTGGAAGGCCACACCTCTGGGTGAAACCCCGGCGTTTGCATAGCGACTGATACTGTGAGTTAAACTGGATTGCACAACGCTGACTCTAATCTTGACTGCAAAGATAGCATCAATTCTGAGTCAGAACCATATTTTCCCGTATCTCAGAGCCGGGATATTTTTGCACAGCAAATGGCAAAAATTTACATGTATGTAAATGGCTTTAATCCTGATCCCAGCGCTCTGCGTGAGTCGTGGGATCTGCCCATCTCGGCTCCCGCTGTCGGTGTCCGGCATCCCGACGAGCGGCTCGGCCGGGCCCCGCGCGCGGGATCTGCCCATCTCGGCACCGCCGGCCGCGAGGAAGAGCTGCCGTAAACACAGGGGAGGAGACTCCGCGGGGAGGATGAAGGTTACGACAACACGAGATCCCGAGATTCGCCGGTTGTGCGACACCATTTTATTAGGTCATAGGCCCGCACCAAAAATCTTCATTAGAAAACATTGCTGGGTGATAACGTTGCACCTACTTACACGATGCGTAAATCACCATCGTGTCAGAGCAAGGAAGTGACTAAGTAAATAAGTGCCCACATCTCAGGCCGTCTTTACGTGGCCAAGCGCAAGCAGTCGGGGACCTCGTCCATCCAGACCCCGAGTTGAGCAAACAGGGAGCTGCTGCTCTGCACTTCACCCCATCGGACCAGAGAAGTGTCACGTCGGGTCCCTAACCCTGCCCTGAGACTGTCGGCCTTTTGAAGGCCATCTGGATGTTATTCTCTAAATAAGTCCTTCTACAGAACATGGTGGAAAAGGAGGAAAACATGAATTGGTAAATGTACTCATTTGTCCAGGGATATTTTGCTAGAATGGTGACTATTTTCCATTGATAATAAGATACAGGTAACTTAGGGTGAAAATTAACTGCGGTTGTAGTAGTGTCCACAAGTCCCAGGAGCTCTGGGATTCAGAACAAAAGATAATCCCCATCCTGAACTGAGTCCTGCTGCAGTGGGAGGCCATCAATATTTCCATGCATTTTTTTTTGCTTCTCATTTGAAAGGTATTTGTCGTCAGTGATAGAATTCTATGATTTTCTTTTGTTTGGTCGCAGTGACTAAGGTATTCACGCTGTAATTAATATCTGCTTCTTTATGTTTGATAATGACATACTTGTGAGAAGGGTGAGATTAATGGCGCATGGAGCAATCCCTTGTTTGGCTTCTAGCTGGTGAAGTTGTGCGGAGGAAATGACAAACGCCGAGGCTGGTTGTCACTGTGTGTCTGGGCTTAAACACGGAATTAGGGCTCTTGCCTCCTGACATGACAAATGAGCTGGGCTGACTTAAACCAGCTGAACACCTAGAACTTGGCTTGGGTGGTTTTTTGCAGGTGTTTTTAGCACCTAACACCCCTTTTCATCAGCAGGGAGTATCATATGGATCCTGTTACCTAAATAGCTGATCGTCCCTGCGTTTCCAACATGCTCACCCTGGCGCAGGATAAGGGGGATGTTCTCTCTGCATGGGTTGTCCGGCTCCTCCTTGATGTTAAGTACCCTTGGATCCGACTGGAAGCACGTGCAAGGCCTGAGCCTGTTGAACAGGGAAAACTACAGTTACTTTAACGGTGCCAGTTAGCTGCCAGGATTTTGATGAGGCTCAGTGTGTTCATTAGAAATTGCTGGTTATTACAATTAATAATACACCAAAATTAATTACTGGAAAGAAAAATAATATCCACGCTGAGCCGTGCAGGTGAATGATGGCAGAGGTGCCTCCTGCAGCTCCTCTGTCTCTTGCTGCTTGCACTGTTTTCCCAGAGGAACTGGGATTTCAGGGAAATCTCCGTGACAGTTTAACCTATTTTCCTGATGCAATTCATTCCCCTCTGCAGGCTCTTCTCCAAGCAACAAAGCAAGAGAAAATAACTGCTCAACCAGGACTGAGGACCGACGGAGCGGCAGCCCCAGAGGGAAATCTGCCACGCCGGGTCCTGCAAGGCACCACATCCCTCAGGAGCTGCGTGCTGAAAATGCAGTCGGATGGGGATCCTCCGCACGCGGAGCAGGTGGATTTAGCCACCAAATTTGAAAATGTAAAATCAATTCCAAAACTGTATGATTTGGCCAGTAAGTATACCAGGACTGAAGAGTGTGCTCCAGCTCGGAGACACGGCATGGTTCGGCCTGTGTTTTTTTTTTTTTTTTTCGCTCTGTCTGATTTATTTAAATCCAGTCCACGGAGAGCATCCCTGCTAAATCCTTAGGAACCCAGGGCTGGATGCTCTTCCCATGTCCTGTTTTCCCCATGGCAGTGTTGCTGCCTGGCTTATTTGATATCGTATGTCCCCGTGGCTTGTCTGCTGTGGTATCTTCTTTTTCCATCAACAGCCAATGCCTAGGATTTCTGGAGATGGTGAAACCCCTGCAGAATGCACCAGCGACTTGAGCAATGCTGTGCATGGGAGGAAAAATTCCTCCCTCTTCCCTAGAGGCCACCAGCCCATGCCTTGAAGCAGGAGGTTTCATTACCCCTATTTTTTTTCCCTTGGCTTACACGACTGCCAGTGTTATTTGCAGTCATAAAATTTTCCGACCCCAGTTGGAAACCCAGTCAACGTTGTTTGTCTCGCTTGTGTTCCTGCGGCTGCAAATTCCTGTGCTCCGCAATGCGCTGGACACAGCTCTTTCCTCCTCGGAACCCACTTACGCTGCCCTTTAGTTTCACTGCGAACTCGCTCAGTCCCACAGGCTCCAGCCGAGGTGCTCAGCACCTTGCAGGATGGAGCTCCCTGCTCTGGGCTGGTCTCCGAGTTGGGATGACTCCACACAGCAGCTCGGTGAGGGCAGGGAGTCCCAGCTGGCTGCTCTGCTTCTCACCGTGGTCCTGTTTCCTCAGTGCCCTCCGTCAGCGGAGCAGCCCTTCTTGAGAGCCTCTGAATCATCTTTCCGTAACAGCGGCCAGGGAAATTTCCCTGTATCCCCACCCATCTTTGTTGCTTCTTAGATGAGGCTTGCACAGTTAAAAATCAGGAAGAGCACTCGAGAAATTTTGTGGCTGAGTTAATTTTATTTGCTCTTTTATTTCTGCTTGGGTTGGGGTTTTTTCCCTTCAGTAAACAAGGGTGAGAAGTTCCTTTTTTTTTTTTCTCTCCTTTTTTTACATGAAACAGATTTTCTCAAAATGAGAGAAATGCAGACTTGCAAAAGCCAGCAAGCCGTGAAACATGAAGATAATCTTGTAAGCGTTGTCAAGAAAATTTCTTATGCCTCTTGGATCACGTACATAAAAGCTTATTTGCCTGGGAATCTGAATACAGGGACATTTTGATCACTGAGAAGAAAACACAACTTTGGGTTAGTTGTTTTACTGCTTTTTAGCTTTTATTGGTAGTGAAAGGTTACAATCTCAAATATTTTGTGAAATAATTGTTCTGAATATCATTTATCAAAAGTGGAAACTAATTGAAACATTGAAGCTGAAGCAAAATACATCCATAAATTCAAAGTTCAGCTTCAGATGGGAAATCTTTCAGTTTTGTTGATGCGTGCAATGTTTTTATTTCAAAGGAGGAGCATTCCTGAAAGCACAAGTGCTTACAGAGATGCCCAGGTGTGAATACGAGGGAATATGAGTGAAAAACACAAGTTGCTTCCTGCTAACGTGGCACCTCTCCCGAGCCAGCGTTGATGCTCCTTGTCCGGCCGTGTCGGATAAAGCAGCTCGGAGCAGCTCTCGGGTGCAGAGGGCTCTGAGACGAAGACGTGGTCCTCAGCGAGGGCTGCTGAGGCTGCAGGACAGTGTTGGGCTGGGAAGAGAGGCTCTGTGCTTAATTCAAGGGGGATCCTTGGGGTGTGGGGGTGAAGAGCTTGTCCTGGGAACTCCTGCTGCAGCCTGCGGTTCTCAAAGCACCGGTGATTTGGGGCCCGCTTGGGCTGCAGCTGCTAACAGGAGGGAGGCAATTCCAGCCCCGTAGGGACTCCTGCTGCACACAGATTCAGTGGCTGGTTTATTTGATTTTTTTTTCCCTCTCTCCTTCTGGCATTAGTAGTAAGGGACTGACTGAGTGTCTTTGCTTTATTCCCAGGACTGATGAATACCCAGTTACTACACAACCATCTACTCTTCAAAACCACAAAGAATGACGTAACACCAACCAACAGAATCATGTGAAGAACAGAGAGTTCAGTGATTCTGGCCTGCTGTCATCCTGCAACAAGAGAAGGTACTGGCAGCATTTCTGTATTTCTGGCAGCTCTGTAATATCATGGGGCTGCAGCAGCTTTTCCTCTGATGGCTCTCACAAGGGCTGGCTGCACAGACCTAGGCTGGGGTGTTGGGCCTGATATCTGTGAGTGAAAAGTATTTCTGCCTCTCCTGCACATGAGGTTTTGCATCCCTTTTTGCTGCCTGCCTTCCTCTTAGCTCTAAAGAGGGCTCAGCTGCCCAGGCTGACCTCGCTGCCAAGCACGAGGCTCACCTGTGTTGGGAGCGCAGGTGGAGAGGGTTTGTTCCCCAAGGCCCCGGGGGCTGGGATGCAGGGAGAGCTTCTCCTTTGCTTGGAGCAGGGAGCAGACACGTTGTCAGCCCTCTGCTCTCCTGCAGCGGCAGGAGGATCCCTCCATGCGAGGCTCGTGCTGCTGTGCAGCTTTGTGAGGTGAGTCAGGAGCATCAGCCGCGCTGGGCTGGCACCGGGGAAGGTCTGAGGTCGGACTGACGCAATCCAGGAGAGTTAAACTGAGCCTGACCTCAGCTTCCAGGTCCTCTGAAGGAAGCATGTTTCCATGGTCAAGGACATGCCCGCCCTCCTAGGAGCAGAGTGTAACCAATGCTAAAGGGGAGTAAAGCAGGCAGAAATTCTGCCCGCTTGTCCCCAGGGCCACAAGCGAGCGCAAACAGAAATACCCTGACACGATGTTATTACTGTCATCAGGGCGCCCCGGACGCAGGGGGGCCCTGTTAGATTGTGCACAGAGATAACTCGGAACATGTAAATAGATCGTCCCAGGCTCCAGAGATCCCAGCTCAGATGTTGCAGGCTGCAAACTCGGGCGCTCGTAGCCCTCGTTTGCATGACGAGACGGGGAGCGGGAGGCCGCGCAGCTGCCGCCCCACGAACTGTCTCCAGATCAACAGATTCCTTCACCCCTCGAGGTGCTGCAGTCTTTAATCTCCAGCCCTATGGAGATGCTCTGCACAATTAACACCGATGCTTATTACTCCCTCTTGCTCCATCCTTACCCCAAAGTTCCCTAGATAAAAGGGAGGACTTGTAAAGCTCAGAACTCTCTGTGGCAGTTTCCTACTTCATGCATTTTTACTCCTCCTCCCGGCTCCTTTCCCTGTCGTTCTGAGACTCTCCCTGATTTTTGTTTGTAGTTTTTCCCAGGAAATTCAAATTCTCCTTTTCCATATTAGGATTGTCCATAATTTTATATCCTGCACGTTCGTCTCGCTGTCTCTGCAACTTTTTTCCTCTGTATGCCCAGGTAATTTTGGTTTTCCCCCACTGGGTGGCTGGCTGCTCATCTGCTCATTTGCAAAACTGCATGGAGGTCTTCCAAGAGGAGATATTTTCATTTGGTTTCTGGTAGTTCTGACTCAAAAGAGGGGCAGAAATTTAGCAGAACAAAGTTTTTAGTAGTGATTTTTATTATGTGTTTTTCCCCAGGCCCAATCTGAAAATAGTGTGACAGGACTCAGCAGTGGCTGTAGTGGCTCTGTCAGTCTCTGTGCTCTTGGGCAAGACTGTTACCCTGACTCTGTTTTCTCTGGTTATCAATGGCATAATCGATGGGTTTGTGTATCTGCCAGGGATGCTCTAAGGATTAATTAGGTGGTCCCTGTGGAGTATTTTCAATATGCGGTTTTTTATGACTGAGCTAACTCTTATGCTGTGGAGCCAAAGTGTGCTGGAGTAAATCCAGATGATCCCAAGAAGCTGGGAAATGTGCGGAATGAGCAGCTACTGCAGAGCTGCGGATCCATCCTTTTTAACCGCAGCCTCCTAGAAGGACTTTCATTACTTGTAGCAGGTCTGCAATGGAACCTGAGAAAAGGAAGCTGGTTTGTCCTTGGGTTTAAGCTAATTATGTACAGAAGATCGGAAAAGTTACAGAGGTCCTTGTCAAAAACATGCTGAAAACCACAGGTGGATAGAAATGGGTCAACGCCGGGGTGGAAGAAGTCAACAAAGACTTGCTCAAACTTTCATGTGAGTTCCTTTGTGACTGCAGCGCTGTGGGCTGTTCCAGGGATTGGTCAGCTCCCAAGAATAATTCTTGGAACTAGTGAATTTTAAGGAGCTCTGATTTTAATTCATATAGTTTAGTTTCTGTGGTTTACATCAAAAGACACCAAAATGCTGGGAAAACCTCTGGAGCAGCCACACCTCAGTTTGGAGAAGGACAGTTCATTCACACCTACTCCAGCGCTCTTCCTTTTAAGCTATATTAATTATTTTAATAAACAAAACAGTTTTCTTTCTAGAGCATTCTCGTCTTTAACCTCTAGTCAGTTGAGCAGTGTCCCCAGCTACTAGAAGTTGTCCATCCCTCGTGTTTTTTTATTATTTTTATTTTTTAATTTTATTTGTATTAGACTATAGGTTTTCATTTAGTCTGATATGGGCAAGGACAGGGCAGTTTACTGGAGCTCAGAGCTTCTGACGTCTTCCAGCTCACGGTGTGTGCCCGGATTGGGCAGATGGCCCTGAAAACAGGGAACTAGGTGACTGGTTAGCTGATTTGCCTGCACAAATTGCCATTTGCATGTGCAAATGCAGCTTCTTGGAAATACAACTGGTTAGGCATATATATATATATATATATTTTTCCTTGTAGAATATTCAATCATCTTTTTTTTCTGCTGCTTTCACTTGCTGCAAATCAGGGTTAGTCCAATTAAATGAGTGCAGTTGCCTCAATGAAAACTCATATGAACAAGAAAAAAATCAGGTTTATTGGCTGTGTGATGATTTTCACTAGAGGAAAAAAGTCAATATGGATGGTGCTGGGAGAGTTGACTTTACTGCATATTTGAGATATTTCCCATCCTAAGTATAGGAAATACTTGAGCAGAGTCAACAGCAGTGCAGTCAGCGTGCGCTTCTCTGTGGATGCCACCGCGCTGGCCGTGTGTTGTGCTGACAGAGTGAATTCCAGATGCAGCTTGGGGAAGTGGTGATTAATTTCCAGCCATTCCGAAGAGGAAATTATACTCGTTAAATCAATCGAGGTGAATTTCAGCTCTTGCATAAAAGACACCCTAATTGCGTTGGTGAATGGAGAATGAACTGCAGCACAATGCGCAGGAAGCTCACACACCCCCTCTACTATCATTAATGATTGCAAAAGAGCTGAAATGTTTACTCACTCCACCAATAACATGTTTGTGTTCCCTCTCTTTTTCTTTTTCTTTTTTTTTCCCCCTGACCTTATTTAATTGCCAAGAGAAGGGGCAAGTGTTTAACTAACTACAAGCCCCCACTGTGCTTCAGGTCACTTGTCACGGGGTGAGAGCTGCCCTAAATGAGCCCTTGGCCGGTGTTGCTGCTGTCAGTGCCCCGCAGCAGAGCAACGAGCTGCCTCAAGCAGCTGCAAAGTCTACAGCCGAGCTCCAAGGACGATCCCAGTTGTCTCCAACAGGATGATCCTGGTTTTCTCCAGCCAAAACCCTGCTCCCTTCTGCCTAACTTGGTGCTCCCATCGCTTGGGGTTTGTTTTAATCCATAGCCCGCCCTGCTCCGCGTGGTCATTAACCACGGCGAGGTCGATGCCGTGGGGCCGAGCTGGTGGGCCCTTTGGTGGCCACAGTCGCCCGTGTGACTCTTTCACCCCCCGAACGGCTCCTTTCTCAGGCACAGGGTGCCCGAGACGTCTGCTTTATTAGCTGAGCAGGGTGATTTATTGGCATCTAATTAATAGGAGCTAAATTCACTTCACAAGGAGCCTGTGGAGAAGGGAAACAGCTCAGGAATGAGGCAGCCGGGTGCGTTGTGGCTCTGTGACTCAGCGGGTGCAATTAGGCCGCGCGGGGCAGCGGCCGCTGTCCCTCCCAGTGCCAGGGCTCGCTGGGGACGGCAGGGCCAGCTCAGCTCCCTGGAGCACCATCCGGGTGAAGGTTTTTCCATTGGCCGCCCCTTCCCTCCTTTTTTCCCTCCCTCCCTTTTACGGAAGGGCCGGGGGAGCAGTGTCTGCTCCCACCGAGCGCCCTTAGGTTGTGTGTGGTCCCTGTCACTTTATGGGACTTGGGTAAACACCAGCGGCTTTGTTATGTGCTGAATAGGAAAGTTAGCCCAAAATTAGCACTAATGTGGGGTCATTTAACCCTTACAGGAGGTCTTTTGAGAAATCATAATAGGGCCATGCAGGAGCCAGGACAAAGCATTCCCAGAAACCACTATTATCACCCCGAGACAGGGTCAAAAATGTAAAATGCTCCAGGACCAACTGAGAGAAACTTTCCTCCTGCTGGGCTGATTATTCCTAGCACAGGTGCTGCTCCCAAATCCCCCTGCAATGGCCACAAGCTCCCCATATTATTCCTCGGGTTTCAGGCCAGGAGAATTAAAGGTAAATTGAGGCTGAGATGAGAGTCAGCATCTCCTGGTCCAGCACATTAATTGCCATGAGGGTGGCTGGGTCTCTGTCTGCAATTTTTGTCCAGCCCTAGAAACAAGAGCTGCTCTTTAATTGCCATTGAAAATAACTGTGTGTGGCTTGTCTGGGACGTGTAGCAGCCTGCGAGCGCGTGGAGGATGTCGACGCGCCGGTGGCCTCCCTTCCCCGGCAGCCGTGAGCCAGGGCCGGGCACAAACGTCTCCAACGTGCCAGGCTGGAGCCGTCATCCGTGCGGGAGGCTGCTCCAAGGTGCTCCCAGGGGATGCCCATCTTGTGATCAGGGAGTTGGGACTTGTTAGAGCTCCTGGTCAAGCAAGGGGTGAGGATAGGAGAGAGGAGCCTGCTGCTGGTATGGGCTGTAGGTGCTATTCGAGGCCGCAGGTGCTTGCGGGGCCTGGCAGAGGGAAGAGTGTGGCCCGGGTTGTCCTGGAAGGAGGACAGGAGTGGGAGGACAGTACTCCAGGCTCCTGGGGCTGGCAGAGCCCATTTATCTGTACGTTTGCAAACAGAAGAGCTAGAGTCTTTGGATGGGTGACTTTTTACAGTATTAAACAACCTTAAAATTTCCACTTCATTTATGCCTGCTGTAGCTGAAAAGGCAGGAGAGAGGAAACCTGAGTCACTCTCGCCCTGATGAAAACCTAGCTGTGCCTCTCCGAGCGCCAGTGAGTCCTGTCTTTCTAATTCCAGCCTTCCCAGGATGATTCCTCAGGTTGTTGGGAAATACCTTCGTGCCAGGCAGTCAGCGGGACCGGAAGCTCCAGACACCTTCTCATCTGGAGAGACGATCAGACAAAATGCCAAGCCCAGGGGGCAAAGCTTCAGTCCTGGTGCCAGTCCTGGTTATTACATATCTGGGTTCTACAGCCTGGTAGACTTTCATCATATAATTTATTTGCTTCTTAACATCCCTGCAGTTATTAAAAGCATCGTGCTCCCAACTGCCACCCAAGGTTTCTCTAATTAGTACATCTGCCTTTCAAGGCAAATTTGGATTGTTCGTTTTACAGCTTGACCTCGGGCAGTGAATGGCCAGAATTCGGCTTGGGTTCATGATAGCCGAGGGAGCCGCCTGGGGTCTTTGAGACGTGGGACATCGCGGAGAGGAAGAGGTGACATTGCAGGGACAGGCTCTGCAGAAACGTCAGCCAAGTGTCACGCTCGGGTCACGGGGGAGCCGTCCGAGTGCCCGCGCCGGCGTTCGCCTTGCAGGGCTCTGCAGAGGGCAGCTTTTCCTTGTGTGGAAGAAAATCCACAACCCAAAGCTGCAGAGAAGTGTCCCTTGTGGCTCTGAACTGTCCCCACGTGGCCGTTGTCTCCAGTCAGGGCTCAGCGTTGGCTCCAAACAGCCACCTGCATCACCCAAATGTCTTCCCATGCTGCAGGGTTTAGCACCTCGGTGCGAGGAGGGCATTTTAGGCTGCCTTGTGTTCGCCCATGCCCAGTCCCTCACCCTCCTTCCGAGGGCTATTTGAGGGAGAAGAGGGCTGATCCAGGGGAGTTGCAAGCCAAGGAGCAAGGAAGCCAAGGTAAGGGCCAAGCCAGCTCCTACAGCCAGAAGCTCCTGCGAGTGGGAGAACCCAAAAGGAGATGGGAATAGGCCAGGCAGGAGCTTCAGGTCTCAGTTGCCTTGCATATTTATTCAACACTGGGAAAGATGTCTTTATATCCCGGTAAGCAGGGGTTCTGTCGTCATCTGGCATCCTTCAGTCTGAACCAAATCCTCAGCTTTTCCTCTCCACTGACCTATGAAAATAGCTGCTCCCAGGACTGATCCAGATTGGATCCATCTAGTTCACCTGAAAAAGATTTCATTCTGTACTAAAACTCAGAGCAGCAGGTACTGATTTCATTGGCACTGATTAATCCTAAAACTGCAGGTAAAGGTCTTGCTGTCAAGGTTAAATTCTTTGGGTCCAAATGAAATTGGAGCTTCCCTTTTTGTTGTTTTCTTAATACTCATCTATATTTGGATTTTGGCGACAAGTCGCAGTTCCGGCTCTGGTAGAGACACGGCTTTTGCTGGCACAGTGGGATCCGTTTGATCTTGTTTCAAACTGGGGTAAAAATGCGTTGCTATAAGTCACATCTCCACTAGTGGTTTGCGTGGGTGACTAGACACCCAAGGTAGGCAAATTTTTCCAAGACTCGCATAAAATTACCCACAGTACGGTCCCGGCTGCGATCCCACGAGAGCCGGGGATGGCAGGGATCCAAGCGCTTAGTGCGGGACTGCCCCAACAGGCCTCCCATTGGAACCAGCACAAAGGCAGAGGGAGGCGAAGCCCCGGCACACGGATGGGCAGGGAAGAGCACTTTGGTCTCCTGCTTTCCATTTCAGAGCCTTAGGTGCCAGCGGTGGCAACGGAGCCTTCCTGAGTGTCCGTGCCCAGTGCACAAACCCAGCAGCTGAGGTCGGCAGGTAAATGGTATTTGCTGTTCTCAGCAAGCCTGCCCAGCCCTCCCCAGCCAGCATTTCGGTGCCATGTAGAGTTTGCAGGAAAATGTGGAAGTGTCCCCTAAAAAGCTTGACTGATTCTCAGATCTTGAGGTAAATCAAGGTGGGGTTTTTTTTTTTTTTTTTGTATGAAGGTAAAGTAGTAGTTTGTGTTGTAATAGGAATGTACTTCTTGCAGCAAGCATTTTGGGGAAGGAAAATCCCCAAGCCCTTAAGGGTCAGCAAGCCCTTCTTGGTGCATCGCTCCAAATGTTGCAAAACTACCTGATATTTTCCCCTCCACGGGGCAAGTGGCACTTTGTAATGAACTTCCTCTTAGTCCCTCACCAGCAACTGCCCTGAGAAAGGAGATCCACCCTTGCAGAAAGCAGACTCAGCTCCTGGATTTGCCATTGGGAGGCCACTGGATTTACACATTCATCCTAGACTCTGCACAATGAGAAAAGGATCTAGTAAGTTCTTCTGAGGTTTGTTTAGATTTGCTATTGGAGAAGGTAATGCACTTACAGGATCTAAATTTAGCTTTTATTTAAGATGGAAGGGTGTTTTTTTCATTTGAGAGAGATGCAGGATGAGCAAGTAGCATGAGTCAGAATTCAGTGGGTATTTATTTGATATCAAATATGATCGGCAGGTGCCAACTAAGAAGCAGAGAGAGGTCCCCCACTGCTGGAGGGTGGAGTAGATGGGTATCTGTTTTTCTTTCTGCATCTTCCAGACTCCCTGGGGAGGATGTTTGGCAGAGAGGAAGCTGGTGGAGTTGTAGGGTTCCTTCTGGCCTGTGGTAGCTCTGAGTAGGAGGGTAGGTAGGAGCCTGGGTGTCTTTTGGCCCTGGGTCCCTTTGCTGGCCGTAGCAGCTGCCCGTGGGCTGCAGTGAGCAGGTTTTCGTGGGTGAACCCCTCCATGGCCATGAACTGCAGCCCTGAGCTGTTGTTTTCATGGCAGGGCAGCTGAGCACGGCCTTGCTTTGCTTTGGCTGCAGCTTCCAACCACTGCAGCCCTGCTTTGGAAGGGGCTCTGCCTTCCCTTTGATGGCTGCTGTTAGCATGACAAAGCTGGAGCCCTTGGGGAGGGAGCAGGGCCAGCAACATCCCTGTTCCCCAGAGATTTTCAAAGGAAAATCCCTGCCTGTAAATAGCTGAGAACTAGACTCAAAGCACCGGGTGCTTCTCCCACACGAGGCTGTATGGAAGTTTGTGCTGTTCCCTGTGCAGCGCCAGCCTGTGGGACGGTGGCTCTGGGACTCACGTGGGGCCTTGGGCAGAGGTTTCCAGCTTGGGATGCGGTTCCCACCGCTGCGTGCGGAGCCCCTGCCCGGCCTCGCTGGCTCTCCCGTCCCTCCGCACTTCCCTCTTCATTTGAAGGCTTCAGGAGCGGAAGGCAGCTCCAAACCAGGCCTGGGATCTCAGCACTGTGCTCCCAAATCCAGGGACAACGTTATGCTCCCAAATCCAGGGACAGCGTGTTAGAGTCAAATCAAGATTGCAGAGCCAACTTCTTCCTCTTCTCTGTAAATAACCAGGTACAACAGCTCTCTTGTCAATGTGCGGTGAGAAAGTCAGAGCCTGCCAAAGCACCAGGAAAGGCAGAATGACTGGAACTCAAGTTCTGGGCCATCCAAAACATCCCCTGCACCAGTGTCCAGTGATTGATTAAGATGATTAACAGCAGGTATAAGAAAGAAGTGAGACATAAATAAAATTTGCACAGTGCTTTGGTTTCTGGCAAGCCTCAGCGCTGAAAGGTCAGGAGCTGTGGTCCTGGCAAACACACGACTGGCTTAAAAGACATAAACCCGGTCCCTGGCAGACACAGGATTGACTTCAAAATTGCTTTACTTTGGCAATGAGGGGGGGAGTTAGTTTTGTTTCTGTCTCTGGGTTCCTGAGCCTACAGGGATTGTATTTTGAGGCATTTTTATGACAGTCATGATAGGTAGAGATTTATATTTAGCGAAAGCTTTCACATGATCACACAATTACAGGAAATTAGGCTGTTAAAAGGCAAATAAATAAACTAATAATAACAGCAATTATCAGCAGATCTGTGCTGAAACCATGAAAGCTGGCAGCTCTGAGATGTTAGGAGCTGCAGATGTTACACATAGATATATATCTGTGGCCTGAGATTTTTCTGATCTGCTACAGCAACTAAATTGTCACATAATGATGTTTTTCAGGGCCTTCGGAGCAGATTCATGATAGTCCACGAGGTTTGCCTGATACTCTTTTTTTTTTTTTTTTTGATAATTAGGAAGTTACTGACTGGAATCTGACTTCTTGCTATGTTTGTGTTGAAGTCAGAGACATCTCTGCAGCTGCAGACGCCCAACAGACACCAGGATCCAAGCACTCTTCCTGCTTCCATATCAGTCTGAATGTAAGCCCTTTTTCTGTTGCTGAGATCTAACCCACTGGCTGATAAAGAGAATTTATTCTGAGCAATTTGGGCCGGCTCTGCTGGTGATATTTCCGTATTTCTGCTCATGAACAGCTGATAAATGATGAACAGAGTCAATTGGGGTGTGTGAGACTAAGCTCACCCCTGCTGCAGTGTCGCTGGCTCACATTGGGTCACTCACTGGGTGAGATGCAGCACTGACTGACTTGGGAGGACATCAGTCCTCACATCTGCCCAGCGCTGTCCCTTCCAAGGATTCTGCTCCCTTTAAAAGTGAGGAGAAGTGAAACTTCCTCCCCAGAGAGACGCTGGCTGGGACAGTGGGTTGTATTTGTTGATTCCAGTTGAGGGTGGCTGCCCCGAAGACTGTTAGTTGGGTCAGTTGTTTGTAACCCAAACCTGTTACTGTGCAAAAACTGGTAGAACTAGCTAAAGACAACAGGAATTTTCCTATAACCCCGTGGGCTACAACAGATAATAACAAACTGCCCTAGCTCTATTAAAAAGACATTTAAGTATTGGGTCATATTGTTTAGTGGTGCAAGGATACAACAGAGCCACCTCTTCCCACATCCCGATAGAGCTGCTCCCTGGAAAACAACTGCTGGGAAAGGGTCGATAAAGGATCTTCTTGCTGTGTCTCTTCAGAAGGCCAAATCTCCAATTCCTTTTCCTTTTCCTCATTGCCAGGGTTACAACAGTGCTGCAAGATGAACGTCGTAGCCTGGGTTGGGCGACTTGCAGCTCGGAGACGTCCCAGCTCAGTGCTCTGTGCCCTTCCTGAGGAAGATGCTCAAGGAGACACTGGGGTCTTCAGGTAAGAGGGTTCACTTTGGTTCTGAAAGATTCCTGTAACGTAATGACACAACCCATCTTTGTGCTGGAAAAGCACCTGAAGCAGCTGTGTCTCCCTTTGGAGAACAGCTCACTTGAACCTGCTCCAGGCACTTCCTCTTGCTCGGTATTAATTGTCGGAGTGTTTTAATAACCTTTGGTCAAGCACAGCAGCAGTTCCTGGCACAACGGGGCACCTGGAAAGGATGTTTGACAGCTGTCAGTGGGAAAAGCTGCGTATCCTAAAGGGCTGAGAGCTCCTGCTTTGAAGTTACCTACAGGTTATACGGAAAAGGAGCCAGACTGGGAACGGCGAGTGCGAAATGCCTTGTGCAAGGTGAAGAAAATCTAGGAGCCCATGGATGGCACCGCCACAGAGCCACCTGCACCACTCCAGGTACTGACTGGGCACCGGGGACCCGCGGGGTGATGCTGTCCTCAGTCATGGAGCTGCTCATCTCTCCCTAACGAAATGCAGCTAATCACAAGCTGTCCTGGATGTTTAAGGAGGATTTAACAGACCAAACACAAGTGCAGCGCTGTTGCCGAAGAGAGGGTGTAATTGTGCACAAAATTTGGCCCTCTCTTTTAAACTTTACAGTTTATCTTGCCTGCTGCCTGCTTTATTTTTAGAGCATCATAAAGGGCTTTTGTTCCAGGGTATATTTAACAGGGGAGTGGAAGGGAAGTAGGAGGGTTTTGTGCATGGGGAATGTATCTCTTGGTCTCCTTCTAACCCACCCCCTCACCAGATACTCTTGGAGGGTGGAGTATAAATGAGAGAAAAAAAAAAAAGGTGGGAAAATAATAATTAAAAATACTGAAATCGCAATCAAAGGGATTGTCTAGGCCTGGAGGCCTCTTGGGTGCCGTAAAGCCTGCATTATCACAAGAAAGACGAGGTGCCCAGGAGAAGGGAAGAGCAGGGCGAGGGTGCTCCCCGCCTGGCAGTGCCACCTGCTCCCGTGTCACCCTCCTGGGGCGGGATCCCCACGGCAGGGAGTCCCTCGCGCTGTCACCTCGGGGCAGCTGGAGCTGGAGGCCGCCGTGAGCCCGGGCACCGCACGGGTTGCGTTTCGGCCAGGAGCAGTTTTATTCCTGGAGGCTGGGAGAGCGTCTCAGCGCCGCTGCTAAGCACACAGCTAATTGCATAAGGGACAAGGCTGTGTGCGTGGACGAGCTGGCCTGTTCCTGGCTGGCAAGGGCTCGCTGGCCTCTGCTGCAGCAAGATCCACCCAGAAAAAAAGAACTGGGTGCTGCATCAGTGAGAGTTTTGCCAAAAGCACTTTTAAGTATTATGTTTTGCCAAGAGAGGTGACCACAGCTGTCCTTTTGGAGTGAGTTTGCTCGCTCCAAATCCATGTTTCTGTCCTCGCTGCCAGATCTCCCTCGCTTCCCAGAGGGACCTCCTGCTTTCTGAGACGGACGCCAGCCGTGCTGAAGCGAGGTCGGAGCTGGTGGCAGCGAGCAGGACCAAGAGCCTGGTAAGCCCAGAGCAGCACTGGCTGCTCCCACCTCTGTCTGGGCTGTAGGGACAGAGCTGGGAGCCCAGGAGGGTTGGGTGATGCCCTAGGGGCACCTCTGCTGCCTGTCACTGCACCAGTGCAGAGGACAGATCCTCAGCACCCCAGCTCTGGGCAAGGTTTCCTTAACCTGGAGACGTAATAGGAGAAAGTCCCAGTGAGGCAGTGGCAGCTGCTGCTCTCCAGTGACCCATTGCATTGCTGCAGACCCTCCCTGGCTGCCTGGCACGTGGGCGACAGCCCTGCAGAGCCGAGGGCTGCCCTTGCTGGCTCCGCAGGGCTCGACCCTCGCGCGGCTCCGTGCGCGGCGCCGGCCGTGCTCCGAGTCAGCGTTGGAGCAGGAGCCGTGCGGACACGTGGGACGGGTGTCCTACCCTAACGAACGCGCTTTGTCTTCGCGTCCGCCTGCAGAGACTTGCCTTGTGCTGCCTGAGTGGGCTGGGAAGGTCCCTTGTCACCATGCTGGGAGAGCTGTGCTCGCTGCTCTGTAAAGGGAGACTTAAAAGTTTGCTCTTGTTTTCACCTGCTGCTGCAGGCAGCTGAGGGACAGCTCCAGTGAGTGAGACTGTGATGGGGAGAGAGAGAGTGGTGGAAGCCTCTCTTTTTCCCTTTGTTTTAAGGCTTGCACTAACTTGTCTTCTAAAATCCTCTCTTGCCTTCCAAATCCAGTCAACATGAGTCACCCACTGAGCCCATCCTTTGCCTTCTCATTGCAACACGGATGACAGAAACCATCTAACAGGAGGGCTTGAATCCATGATGAGTTTTGCTCTATTGCACAAATCTTTTCACTGTTTTCAGGTGAGTTGCTACAGAGCTCTCACCCGGGTGGTACTGGGGCAGCCGCTTCCCAGCGAGGTCCATTTGGGGGACCCGCCGCCCTCGGAGCAGCGTTCCCGTCGGCACCGCACGGGATGGCAGGATGAGCAGTGCCTGCAGGCTCGGCCCACAGACCTGTTCTCCTCACTCATCCAAGGCAATGGAGAGATCCCAGGAGCCAGTCTGTTTGCGGTGTGTCTTGGCAGCCCCCAGTCATATTTTATTAGAGAGGGGAAAAAAAAAATCTTTCTGGAATGAGCAGCTAAGAGAAGGTGAGAAAAGGGGGGGGAAAAAAAAAAGAGGAAACTTAAGAGGCACTTTTATTTTGCCTTAATTCATGCCTCTTTATACATGTATGCATTCATGTCTGTATATTTATTTATAAAGAAAGAGCAAAAGACAAATCAACCCCCAGCTTCTTAAAAATGACAGCTCTTTGGCATTGCTGCACATGAAACACATCCACCAAGCTGAAACTCATTATGCCGCAGATGAATAACCGAATCCACTCCTCTCTTTATCACATCTCCTTCCCCCCGAGGGCCTTTCTCTGCCTCCCCACCCTCGCGGCGCCGGCACGCAGAGGGTTACGGCTGCACCTGCTCCGTGTACCTGTCCCACGGCACCTGTGTCCGCAGCCAATCCGCGCCGCGCAGCCCGCCGACCTGTCAGCAAAACACCCGTGCGCGGAGCTCGCCATAAATCACACGCGGCGCAGGGAATGTCTGCACTGAGCAGGGACTAGCAGGGAGCAGCGTCGGGACGGGCCGCCTGCACGGAGCGGGGACCGGGGAGAAATATGTCTAATGAACTGGAGTGAGTAGTTTGGTTTGTTTCTTTTTCTTAACTTATTTACCCAGTCCTCTCCGTACGGAGGCTTACGTGTTTCTGCTGAGCTTGTGGAAGTATTTTGGGTTTGAATGACTTGGACTCCCTGGGTTCACCTGCGCGTCCAGCTGTTTACCAGTGGAAATGAAGAATGGGATGGGAACATTTTTTTATTTTTTATTTTATTTTATTTTATTCAGACTTTCTGCTCCTCGATGACCTGTTGTTGGTCCTCACAGGAGTCTCCTCATTATTGTCAAGAGGTTTTTAAACCACAATCCTATTTTTCCTCAGACTAAAGTTTGACACATGAAGTTTCCATCTCGAAGCAAACCTTGTTTGCCTTTATCCAACAAAACTCTAGCATATGCTACAGTGACCCTGTATTTATTTATTTATAGAAAATACCTTCCAAACTATTTATCAGTTTTGGTTAAATTTCTAGGTTTTTTGAAGTAAATGTTTTCAGATTATGATTTTATCAAGAAATTATAATTGATTGGAATTTATTCATTTTGATTATTTAAAAAAACAAAGCATTTTATTCATTTGTGCTTCTAATCTTGGGACTCCAGAATATTTTGGGCTCTGGATACTGATGACTATGGCTCTGTGCACCACGCCTTGTGCCTCTGGAAGGAAAGCAAAAGAGAAATGTTATATTGCTGTGACTTTAGGTAGCAAAAGCTAGAGGATTTTTGAACAATCGTATAAAAAAACATCGAATTATTGTATGAGTCCAGTCTTAGAAAGCTATTGAGCTATGTATTAAATACATATGCATATAATAAAATAGATTCAGAAGTGCTTGTTGATACTTGCACCTGAGTGTGGCTACGGTGCTTCCGAAGGTGTATTCGTACAGGAGAGCACGTACGTGCGTACTGGCCTGACAGAGTGTTGTGACAGCTAATCTCTTAATAATTAGGAGCCCTGAAGAGGTGCAGCACAAATTATTATTTTATATAAACACTGAATCCCTATGCTTGCTTCAGTTAGCAATCAAGGGCTGAAATTTTTGCTTTCTGAACTCTTTGGGTAATTTATAGTGTTTTTTGGGGTTTTTTTTTTGAATATACGCATTTATATAAGTTAGCATGAGGCCATGTGGTTTACTCTCAGAACGCTAAAGAGCGTTTTGTGTGTGTACAGAGCGTATTGCAGAATTAGATTGATGTATTCCTAATTATGGACTGGGGCATTATGTTACCTGATGAATTACATGCCTGCTTGCCTCTCTGCTTGCTAACGGACTGTTAACCCCTGTGCATGAGAAAGAGGGGATGGATGCAGGAGCATCCCCTTTGTGATTCCGGCTGATAAGGCTGCAGAGGTTGCTATCTCCTCTCCATCTTAGCAGGGACCTTTGCAGCTTTGTTGGGTTCTGTGCAGAGGTTAAAGGCTCTATGCAGCCAGCAGAGCCTTTCTGAGCAGCGGATGTTCCCCAAGACTTGAGGGCGCTTTTGGGGATCTCTGGAACTTCCACTTCAGGTCGCTAGTCCACAGCTGGCAAAAACTCATCTCCAGAGAGCAAGTTGGGTGTCCGAGCGGAGCGGGAAGGTGCCTGGTCGGAGGGGCGGGCGGGAATTGCGAGCCCTGCAGCAGAAGCCATTTAGGAGCACAATGGGCCTGGAGCACCCGAAATCTCCCCAGGGAGCAGCGATGGGAGATAAGGGAGCTGGGAACCTGGTGGGGGGGTACCAAAGGCATCACTGAACCAGAGAGACAGCCCTGGTGTTTCCCGGCCGGGAGAGGGGAAGGAGGAGGAGGAGGAGGATGCTGGAGAGCTGCAAAAGCAGCATCAGAGCAAGGGGGCTGTGGCAGGAGCTGTTCCTCATCACCGGGGACGGAGCAGCCCCTCCGGCCGCAGCAGAGGGAGAGGGTCCTCGGGAGCAGGATGGAGGATCCGATCGCCCGGCTGGGCCCCTCGGAGCCCCTCGGCAAGAGGGAGGGCGCGGGGAGGACGCGCGGAGCTGGTGGAGGGTGCCCAGACACGGCTGGTCTCACGGGAGCTGCGGTACCCGCCGCGTACCCTCCCGAAACGAAGGGAGGAACCAACCCCTCGTTTTCCTTTTTCTTCCCTTTTGCCCCTTTAATTTCGCAGAAAGGACTTGGGAAAAAGACTAGTGTGTCATGAGAGAACGAGGTGGTTTCATCTACTATAAAATATTCTAACTGATAATTTCCATAGTCTTCTATATTGAACTTATGTCTAACTCTGCAGTGCGTGGGCTTGAAAGAGTTAACCAAGAGTTACTCCCAATTGTGGTTTTGTGGTCGAAACCATGATCGCCAGAAGCAAATTTTTGTCATGCATAAGGTGTGTTATTAAAACTTGAGTTATGCTCCTGGTGAATGAAAAGTTAAAGCCCTTTTATAAAATCCTGGCAGTAAAGCACACAAGGGCTAACCATACTGAAACAAGGTACACTTTCAAGGGAGACGTGGGTTTTATTTTTTTAAGTTATGTAAAGAGAAAGAGAGATTTGTAAATTAAAGAAACAACAACCAAATAACTGCTATGCAATTCCCAACAAAGGAATAAAAGCTCTCTGAATAAACTCTAGACTCAAAGCGGAGATAAATCAACATTTACATAGTATCTCAGCTTTGATGCTGTGGGTCGCGTTTTCAGCTGATTGGGCCCTGGTGCCATCTCAGTGAAGTCTGCAGGACGGGGACAGCGCTGGGGATCCGCTCCCGCCCTGCTCCGGCGGCTGCTGGACTCCTCGATTCCCTAAAGTGTCTGTCCAAAAGCAGCTCCCATCGCACCTGTAAGCGCCTCGCTGCCCGTTCCTGGCGGGAATCCACGGATCCGTGTGTAACGTGTGCTCAAGGATGGCAAAGTCAACAGCTAAAGCGCACGAATCGGTGCAGTTCACTTAGGGGGTGGCTGTTAATCCTGTGTGGGTAACACGCTGGTTTCGGGAGCTGAGGAAGGTGGTGCCTTGTTTGCTGTTACCCCTTCAGGAGTTGGACGCTGCTGGCCGCTAGCTGTGGTTATGGCAAGGGGGGTACTGAACACCTGAACCTACATCAGACCTTTTCCTAACGTGTTCCGGACCAGGAAGGAGGAAAGGACAGGTGACACTTCCCAAGAGACTTGGCTCCTGGGTGCCAGCCACCTGCCTATGTCAAGTTTTAGTTTCTTTTCATTGCTCTTTGCCATCCGGGCTGGGAAGGTTGTTCCCAGGACATGGGTTGTTTAATAGGATTAAACCTAGAATGGGATGAATTGGGGTTATTGGGCAAGTACAGTATTGGGAAGATGTTGTGAAATTTTGGATAGTCAGAGGATACACTTGAAGCCAAGTGTGGTATGGAAGATCCTGGTTGGCCAAGCTGAAAAGTCCCTCCAGAGTGGGATGAAAGAGGAAAACAAAAAAGAGGGAGAGGACTCGAGGCGAAAGGATGGAGGAGATGTTCAGAAGGGAAATACTCAGACAAAAAAGCAAGGTAGGAGCAGAAAGGAGAGAGCTCCATAGAGCCGAGCAGACCCTCTCTGCTGGTGCAGCAGCTCCCCGCGTCGGACGAGGATGGTCCGAAAGGGCAGAGCAACCGGCACCGGGGCGTGCGGCTCGTGCGGGGCGTCCTGCCCTGCCACACGCTTCCTGTAGCCTCTTGGGCAACTGGCCCTAGGATTCATCTCCCCCACCTTCAGCAAGCTGCAGCCCAGGTGTGGGCTTTGTCAGGCGTCTGCGTTTCCTCTGCAGCAACGGGAAGAGATAAGCACGGCCAGAAAGTCTTTCATCCCTGCTGAAACGGGTGCGTCGCGTTGTGCCGTTGGCGGCACGTAGGAAGCCTGGGAGTCAGCGCCGCCGGAGCAGGCGTTAGGTGAGGTTAATGGGAGTCTCTGCTCCTCGGGATTTCTTAAATGAGCGCTGAGGTTCACGCGGAGATGCCGAACTCCAGAGATAGTCCCAGCGTTCAGTCTGTTATCACAGCATCCTCCGGTGGGTTGTGATGAGGGAAGTCGTTCTGATCGTAGGTCTGGTAGAACTGGGTTGTGATTTGCTTCTTAAAGCTGTGGAGTCACGCGCTTAGAGGAGAATTAAAAATAAAATAACAAATAGCTAGCTTATTGGATGTGGAAGTGGGGGAAAATCACCCATAAGCATTCATAATAATAATAATAATAAAAGCAGCTAAATTCTTAAATTTCAGAGATATGAAGCTATTCTCATCCTGTGTGATCTTTCTCATGGCACTCAGGACTTCGAGCTTCAATGCAGTTTGTACGTTGTGTGTTGGGGAAGATGAAGGTTTGTGCTCATGAATACATGCACACATAACGTGTCTTTATCTGTCCTGTGAAAATGAGAATGAGAAAGCAAAAGTTTAGAGCAGGATTTCAGAGTGCCAAAGAAGAGCAGATGCTCAGCCAGAGGTGCTGTGAGGGACCTGGTTTTTTGGTGTTCCCCCTTTTGAAGGTAGATCACCCTGACACTTAGGACTCTGTTTCCTGAATTGCAATCTTTCTTGTAATATGTTATAGTAGGCAAAAAAAGGACACTGAAGGTAGAATCATTCATGAAATACCACAGTCATATGGGTGGATACATCAAAGATGTTATCAGGAAAAGCCCCAAAGTGGCTCATGAGCTTGTGGCATCACTCGGCACTGAATCGGCCCATGGACGAGGCAGGGACCGTTCCCCTGCTGGCACGGCATAGCGGGGCCTGTCCCCATCCCGTGCCATCTAGGCCAGACCTCCCGTGATTCCTCTGTGTGTTTATTAGATAATTCTTTCTGTAACTTCTTTTTCTTCCTGGTCCTGGACTTCTGGCTATGCGGGTGGGCCTGGGAACAGGGATTTGCTGATGGCTGCGCTGCTGCTTTCTCTTCGGATGTGCTTATTAGTGAGACTTGCAGAAATGGGGTAAAATAGGAATTCAGCTCAGAAACTTGTATTTAGTGAATAGGCCACGCTGGGGAATGCTGTCCTTCCTTGGCCAGGGAGCCTGGTTTACGGGCTGCCTTCTCTGTCCCATAAGGCAGTCCTGGTAAATGCTGCGCTTTCCTCATCCTGCTGTCTTGAGTGCGGATTCCATCCCCTGCTCCTGGTAAGAGGCTCTTGGGGAACATCGGGGAGCGCAATGTGTGAAACCGGAGCTATCGACAGCACCCGGGTGAATGATCCAGTTCATCTCCGGGGTCCCTGCAGCCGGGGGTCTATTGGCTTTGAATCCCCGTTGCTGGTGGCTCTGGGTGCTCTGTGCTGTTGACTGCGATGTGACTCGGTGGCCGTCGGCAGCTGGTGTGACTCGTGTTTAGCTTGGAGACCTGATTGCTAACGGGAAAGAGAACAGAGAGAAACAGCACAAAGCTCCAAGGCGGCAAAACCGCCCCCTGAAACCCACCAAAACGCGAAGGGTGACGGGGGTTTCTTTCCTGCTCAGGTGATCTCCCCACCTAGACCCCTCGGGCAAATTCTCCTGCTCCGGAGTGTTTATTCATCATCAAGAGGCCGCTGTTTTGGTAGACTTGGCAAGTAGATAGGGGAAACAGAGACTGGGTGGGATGCAGCGGGGAGAGGGGCTGGGATCACCTTGCGTCGGATCCGGAGCTGTTTAGAAACAAATAGGCTGCTCCCTCCCGGTGCCGGCGCCGAGCGGGAAGGGCGGCCGCGGGTCCTCACATCTGCACCAAGGCTGCCTGCAAGGGGACTGTGTCCACCCCTGTGTGGAGCAGGGGCTTGGCAAGCAGGGAATAGAGCGTGGAAAAGGCAATGGAAGCGAAGTTCGTACGTGCTTGGATCGGGATTTGGATGTCCCTTTCCCTCTGCTTTCCAAGGTTGCTAATGCTGCGTTGGAGGGAGGCCGGGTGTAGAGGCAAAGGGACGGGAGGCCGCGCTGGAGCTGCGCGCGCCGAGAGGCTCCCAAGGGTCCCGGGGGCTCTCGCAGCCGCTGGCCTCCTCGCATCGTCCCCGCAGCGCGGCCCGGCCCTGCGGACGGGGCTCCGAGCGGCGCGGAGTGGCGAAGGGAGCTCGGGAACTCTGCAAAAGCAGTAAGCCTATAAATACAGATCCCCCAAGCGTCACCTTGTCCGAGTCCTCAGCTGCATCCATCACCACCGGCTCCGTGGGGCTGACGCAGCTCCCAGATGCCAGAGGAGGCCCACGGACTCGCAAGGACTCAGTGGTTTCTAAGCAATCCTGGCTGCCAACTGTTGCCCTCAGAGTATCTCGCTGGTGTAGCCTGAAATGCAGCTGCCGGGACTGCCTGTCCCTCCTTTCTGCCAGAGGTTGTTCCTCCCTATCAGGAGCAGCACCTCTGTGTTATAATTTCTGATCTTCTACGCTCCTGAGCTCTTTGTTGCTCATCCCACCCCAGCGTGTTTATCTCCGCTGATTCCAAGCGATAGGAGCCGAGTCTCACCCCGAGAGCAAGCGGCGCTGCCGCCTCTCCTTCCTTGAGAAGATGGGATTGAGAAGGGGTGAGGATTCCTGTCCAGACAGGAGCGAACAGCCCATCGCCAAGTCGACAGCAGTGAAACCTGAGTCACGGCGCTCGCCCGCCTCGGAGACGGCACCGACGGGGAGGGAGGGCTGCGTGAGAAACGCTAAAGACAACGAAACTCCGCGGGCACCTGGGGAGGTTTCGTGCGCGGGGCGAGACGGGCGCTCGCGCGTCGGGCCGGCGCGAGGCGGGAGCGGAGCGAGCTCATCCGGGAGCGGATAACGTGGAAGGAGCCGCTCCGGGAAGGCTCCGGGCTCTCCCTGGGGGAGCTGGGCCCCCTTGGTCATCCTGAGCCTGTTCCTGTCCATCACCAGCCGTGACGGCCTCCCCGCAGGGCAGCTCGGTCCACCCGGTTGTGCCCAGTGGTAACGGGGGTTTCGATGGGACCAGGCTCCTTTGGGAAGGAATTCCTGCTCTCCGAGGGATTCACCGAGCGGTCTGGGCAGGGCTCGTTGCAGAAGGATGGAGAGCGGCTCCCGAGCAGGAGCAGCAGCAGTTACTCATGCCAGGAAGCGTCTTCTCCCCTATAGCAGTTGTTCCTGAAATTCCAAGGCAATTCCTATACCATTTGTTTCCATAAATAGAGAAAACATTCTGATTCTGGTAGTTGTGGGTATTTAGGAAAATCTTCTTTCACATATATTTTTTTAAACCTTTTCCACTCATGAACGCTGATCTGCCCTTCCAGGAGCTTTCCATTTTGTGAGGAAAAAAAAAAAAAAATTCGTCCAAAAAGCAACTCATTTTTGTCCACAGAGCAACCCATTTTTGTCCACAAGGCTTTTTTTTTTTTTTTTTTTTAATGATGAATGGCGTGACATTCATCTGCTGTGGTGACACCGTGTTCCTGCGGCCGATGGACGTGCCGGGAGTGCGGCCGCTGACTCAGGCTGTCCTCGGAGCAGGGTGAACCTGAGCAGGGAGCACGCAGGGAGCGAGCGGGGCTGCTTCTGTGCTGCTGCTAGCGTGATTTGCAGGAGGAAACGAAGAGCAACGTTGGGGTAATTGGGTGTCTGATAGTTTATTAACATAAGGTGGAAAGGCCCAGAGAAAGTGCCAGGCAGGGCGTTATTTTGGTGTGCTGCTTCTTGGCACGCGTGGGCCCGTGAGCCTCACCGCTGTCGGGTACTTTTGTGGTGGAAGGGAGGGTGTTGCGAGCTGCCTGTCTACTTCCTTCTGAATGAAATCATGTAGAAATGTTTGGGGGGAAATAAAAAAAAAACAGAATTAAAATTTAAAAGCTTTGACTACAGCAAGGGAAAATGGCAGGGTTTGGTTTCACCTGGCTGGGTCAAGTTCTCAAAAATACTGAGTAAACATTTATATTTGTGGGCTGCTCTGGTCTTTAGCTCAAAATTCAAATAATACATTTGCAAAGTTTTTATTCTCTTTTTGTATTGGAGGCCCTGAGCAGCCTTGCCACCCAGTGTGGGCCCTGGCAGCGGGCACTTGCTGAGGAAGGAGCTTTTCCAGATGATGCTCTGGGGCTTTGCATCCTTCAGGCTGCAGGAGAGGAGCAGAGACTCTGAACAGCCCCATCCAGGGAGGCTCTGGTCTAATTCTGTAGGTAGCTGAAGGCAGAAGAATTAGGGATGAGAAATCATGGACTCCAGAGAGACTTGGAAGCAGCCCTTCTCCATTCCATTCGTGCCTTGGGGAAGCCCTGTGCGTGTCCATCGGGATGGCATGGAAGCTACTGTGCAAAATTAGTTTCCTTCATGCTCTGTTTTCTCTTTGGCTCAGCTTTAGATCTGTGCGTCTGATGAAGAATGATACAATGAACTTCCAGAAATTCTCTTACACCAGTGAAGATGAAGCCTGGAAAACCTACCTGGAGAACCCGCTGACGGCAGCCACCAAGGCTATGATGAGGGTGAACGGAGATGATGACAGTGTGGCCGCCCTCAGCCTGCTCTACGACTACTACATGGTAGGTTCCCGTTGGGGCTGGGCACCTTGTCCTAGAGGAGAAGGTGCAGGGACGTCGTGTGCTGCTGAGCCACCGCCGAGCCCTTCACGTCACTGTCCAGGAGCTGCTCCTCATAACCCCTCCGGGCACGAGAGAGCCACATCCCACAGAGGGAAACAGCACGGGCTGGAAAACTGAAGCCAAGAGTCTCGGGCTGGCTTTTTGTACCCCAGACTGGAGTGTTTTTAGAGACAAGGTGCTTGTAGACCAGAGCAGCTCTATTTTTCCAGTGCTGTGGTCAGAGGAGTTTCCATTTAGCAGTGAGGGAAGCCATTAGGACTGGTGTTCCCCATATATCTGGGCACTTTGGAAAATCCTTCCCAGAAAGAGCTGGTGTGACTGCCAGAGGCCACCCCGGGAATCTGTGGCAGAGCCAGGAAGACGGCCCAGGTCTCCCATGTCCTCAGCTGGTGTTTATTATTCACCCTGTATTTTATTATTCACCCTGTATTTTATCTGTGAGGCTTCTCTTGCCACACAGACGAGGCTAATTTTGCCTCTGTTTTCTGTGCCTAAAATATGACAATAAACAAACCCTTTTTTTTCCTGCCTTGTTCCAGGTCCCAAAGGAAAAGAGGATTCTTCCATCTGGAATGATGGGACGCAATGAGCTAGGAAAGAGGTTAGCTTCATTTTTTGCTCTCTGTAGCTGTCTAATTCTCCTGCAGCTGCTTGCATGCGCGATGGGTCTCTTTGCTTGCATAAAATAGACATCAAAGCACAGTGTTATTACCAACAACAGTAGTGGTTATTAACCCTCAGACATATATTAAAATTCTTTAGGCCAGATCCCAAGCAGGTATAAATTGAGCTATACCCATTTGCACAACGGAGGATCTCTCGAGCTGTGTTCGGAAGAGCTGCACTGATTTACAGAAGCTGAATGATTTCCCTTTATTTTCCACTTTTGACACTGGGAGAGAAAAAAAGGGATTAAGGATTGGCAGTGAGAAGGGAATGACCAAGTCCTCTACCATTCACCAGGCTGCTGAGTTCCAGTTGCTTCCAGTCTCTCGAGATTCTCTTCCAGTGACTCTTATTTGTCCTTTGAGGTTTTCAGAAAATTAACTATGAAATTAATGGCTCATTTACCACTACGAATTCAGTTCCCCTTCCTGGATGCTCTGCACTTTGGCAACCTTTTCTGATTGCCTGTTTTTAGCTGCTGGACAGAATAAGCCTCTTGAATGGTAGCTCATTTTTTCATCATGAGTATGATAACTGAGATATCATAGCATGATAGGAACTTCTCCAAGAACTTAGTTTGCTGCCTTTGCCAATAAAACACACATTACTTCGAGAAATACCAGAATGCCCTGGCGAGAGGGGAGAAAACTGCTCAGCTTACTCATGATCCTGTAATCTTTTCCTGCTGCTCCGAGTGTTTAATAACCTAAGCAAAGAAAAGCTGCACTTAGTCCCGGGGTTTGCAGCCCCAGACTAGGTCTAAGCCGTGTTCTCTGCTCCCATGTGAGCATCCCCTACGTGCCGGGCTCCTGCCACGGCGCTGGGGTGAGTGCCTGGATCTGCACCCTGAGGCCTGTTGTTGTCCGTGCTCTGCCCTGCTCTGAGACGGGCCCGTTTCTCCAGCAGGCACTGCCACGGCGTGGAGTACGAGCCGGAGCTCGCGTCCTTCGACGGCTCGGCCCATCTCATGAAGCTCCTGTCTGAAAACGTCTCCGTGAGCCAAGATTATTGCGAGCCGCAGAAGAAGAACGGCCTGAGCCTCGAAGGCCTCGCCGCGTCGCACAAGGCAGCCTTGCTGCCCCCGGGCACCAGCAAGCTGGACGCTGCCCCGGACAACTACATGGTGCCCCCAGGGGACGTGTACGACAGCGGCTCCCTCAACTCCCTCTTCGAGCCCATCCCCGTGGCGCCACCGCAGCAGAGGTGGCAGCCGGACAGCACTTTCAAGGAGGATCCCCAGGAGGTCAGGGCTGCTCGGGGCTGCGGGGCGGCCGCGCGGCCGAGGGGACGGCGCGTGGAGCCCTCTCTAGCGCGGGGCTTGCTCATGCTGCTCAGTGGAAGCTTTGCTTTTGCCTTAGAAGCTTGAAGCAATTCAACTGAATTAGTGTGGGCTTTGTTTGTTTGTTTTGGTGTTTTTACATTGATTTTGGAGGTGGGATCAGGCTTTGAACTGAGGCTCCTTGTTTTAGCAGAGCCAGTGTTGTGAATCGCCAGGAAAAAGGTGGATGGGCAAAGCAGTGTAAGATCCTGCTTTTGACTGTTCTGTCTCCCTTTCCTGCAGTCGCTGCTCTTCAGTGACATCCTCAAGCCCCCGCCAGAGCCACCTTGCCCTGAGAGTTACACTGCTGACGGTGTTAAGAGGTAACTGCCAGTCCATGGTCCCTGGGTTTCCAGCCAGAGAAAAGGAAGGTGACAATAGAACTGGGTGAAGAGCAACCTCCTCGCGATCTAAGGAGGTTCTTACCTTGGGTTTAGCCCTGTTGTTCAGTCAGCATTAATGCACGAAGGTGCCACTGCTTGTCATTCCTGAAACACCTCCCACCTTCTGTTTGCCTCCCGAGTCACCTGATTGCGTGAGTCAGCTGGGAGACGTGGGCATTTTCACAGCGCAGCTCAACGTTCCTTGGCCAGAGACGTTCTGTTTGCTGTTTACTCACGCAGAGGAGGCCGCTGCCTCCCCTGGCCAAGCATCGCTTCAGGGCTGGCATCACAGGACAGGACAAAGAGATGGGTTGGTGACTAAACGGGAAGGCCGTGATGTTCAGGGGCTGTGTACAGGCTTGTGTACAGGTGACGGCTTGCCCGGGATCCTCGCACAAGAGAGGAGCTTGAGCTGCATCCCTGTGGTTGGAGTGCAGGGCCCAGGGACTGCCCAAGTGCAGAGCGTCCTGAAAATCAGCCCTGGGATTCAGTTGCAGCAGTTAGGCCTTCTTCTGTTTAAGGCTACATCTCATCTCTACAATCTTATTTTTCTGTAATCTTTAATCTTAATGAAGACTAAAGCTGCTGCCCACCAGACAGAGAGTTTGAAAAGCTGGGCTTCTAAATCTGCTTGTAGCTGCCTAACTGAACAGGCAGGTGTCCTGCAGCTCCTCTTGTTTCTAGACTAGGACTCAGTCCCCCTGGATCAGCCATTTATGGAATTTGGAGATAGCTAGTTTTAAAAGTCTCATCACCGGTACCCATTTTTATTTGTTATGGTTCAGGCTGTGTGTTGTGCAAAGGTTCTGTAGCCCTCTACAGAAGAAAACCGGTTAGAAAAATGTATGGGGATTTGCAAGCCATAAACACAAATAGGGTAAAATGAGGATAGCAGAGAACTGCTGTTCCACAGGGTGCTGGGAGGATCAGTGTGTTCTGCACTGCAGGCAGCTTGGTCACAACAGCAGGGTGCTGTGTGATGGGGAGCAGAGAGATTCCTGCGTGTGCAGTATCTGTGACCTGCAGGGATGGAGACTTCTCTGACTCTGGCTTGTCCTCACTCACCCTTCTCTCTTTGTTCCATGCAAGTGACTTTGAATACACCCTGGGGTCTCCCAAAGCAATTCACATCAAATCTGGGGACTCTCCCATGGCCTACCTCAACAAGGGACAGTTCTACCCCATCACGCTGCGGACAGCCGGAGACAGCAAATGTTTACACTTGTCTTCAAATAAAGTGAAGGTAAGAGACGAGCTGACAGTTTTGCTGACACACGCTACAGTCAGACACGGAGCAATTGTGCTGGCCTGGGAACAGAGCGAGGGCTTTGTGGCTCATGATGGCTTAAAGCAATGGCCGGGATGGATTCGCTCCCAGCAGGCTAATCCCCTGCTGCAAAGCAAAAGCCTTCGCCCAGTCTGGCCGTTTGAAACCTCCTAGTTGGGTCAGGGGTGCACAAAGGGCCTCCCTAGCTCATGGCTGGGAGGGGGTCCCGGTGGGAAGAGTTTGGAGCTGGAGAAAGGAGCCTCTGTCCTGTTCCTGGGATAGGTAGCCAGGCCCCAAGATCAGCTGAGCTTGAGTTCCCAGCAAGGAACCCTAGTCCTCCAATCCTGAGGTATGTTAGGGGCTAGACTTTAGTCCTGTCCAGAGTTGCAGGATTCCTGAACCTTTGCATGTCTGGGAGACCTTGGAATGGCTGGAAGAGCTTTTAGGCTGTGCCAGCCTAACAGCTGCTGAAATTCTGCTGATATCCCCACCAGTGCAGGAGATGTCAGCAGAGTTGCAGCAGGCATTAACACGTGCAGTAAAACGTGGACAGTGACACCAGGCTTGGGGGCAAGGGGCGCCGAGAGCCCCCAGCACCGATCTGCTGCACGTACTGACACGGGCTATCCTGGCTGTGTTACAGAGTGTTGTGATGATCGTGTTTGACAACGAGAAGATCCCCACGGAGCAGCTCAAGTTCTGGAAGCACTGGCATTCCCGCCAGCCCACGGCCAAGCAGAGAGTCATCGACGTCGGTATGGAGCGGGGCCCTCTGATCCCAATGGCTGGGTGGGGTTGCCAGCTTTTAGCACCAGTTCACTGCGTTTCCAGCACATGGGAACAGTTGCTGCTCCAGAATCTGGCCTGGGGGAAAGCAGGGAGGAGCAGGCTGATCTGCTCCCTTCAGATCCTTTCTGTCTGAGGAGCTTTCGAGGGTTTTAAGTGGTGATTACCTGTCTAGGGACACGCTGTAGGAACTCAAGGTACGTCAGTATGTTAAAACAGGCCAGACAAAGATTTTGTGTCTGGCTGAGCCCCTCGCCCTGCACCTCCCTGTGCAGAGCAGAGCTCGTGTTTGAATTTAGAAGCAATCTAAAGTACTGACTTTGCCTACAACAACTACTCAAACATCAGTCACCAGCCAAGATCCTTGAGGCATTCCTGGCCTATCCCCTACGTGCACACACAAAGATTTATCCCATGGCATTGATGATGACCTCTATTTCATTGCATTAGCTTTAAGAGTCGGTGACCATCAGGCTCTGGGGGAGTGCAAAGCCTAGGTAATGTAATCACTTTTGCAGCCAAAATATAAACTGCCTCTTCCTTGCTTTTCAGCTGATTGTAAAGAAAACTTCAACACGGTGCAGAACATTGAGGAGTTGGCCTACAACGCGCTGTCCTTCGTGTGGAACGTCCACGAGGAAGCAAAGGTAGGACCTGCTTGCAGCAGGGAAATGGAAAGCTCTTCCTCCTGCAGCAAAATCGCTGCCTTGTTTCCAGTGGCTCAGACACACTCCCCCTTTCTCAGCTGAAAGGCAGCGAGAGCAGAAATCCAAACAGGGCCATTCCCGTGGCCTCACGGAGTGTTTGTCTGCCACGACAGCGGGGAAGGACACCGTGCTCCTCTGTGTGCTTAAGCTTTGCCATTAGCTAATAACTATTCTGACTACACCTGAGCGTGGCTCAGATATGTTTTTCTAGTGCTGATGGATAACTCCAAAGAAAGCCTTTTGCAGCAGCCAGCCTAGATCAGGGCTCCACAGACATGTAGGTGAAGCCTATTTAAATAAACCAGAGCTCAGGGAACAAAGACTCTCCCTTAAAAGGCAGCATTTTGATGCAGAAATGACTGACCACCCTTTTGAAGCGTGTGTGATGTGGAAGGGAGCCAGACGGGTCACAAGATCCCTTTTGACCTTAAAGTCTACAAAAACCTGTATCAACATCTTTCCTGCATAGAGATGGAAGAGTTCTGCTGTTTCTTCTGCATCTCTTCAGTCTCTTGTTGGCACTTTGTTATCCACTGTGGATTGAAAGGAGCATATAAGATGAAGGAATCAAGAGGGAAAAAAAAAAGGCAAAAAATCCAGTGTCTCTGAAACTGGCAGCTTGGGAAAACTTTGGTTTGCTTTGGGATCTCAATAAGCCCTTCTTTTAGCCCAAAGGCGACCTTGGTCTTTTACAACCCAAGAGGTTAACAAATGTCTTTAAGGCAAAGTTGTCAGAAATGGAAATATGTCAGGTATGTGGCAAGCCCTCGGGGGCACCTCAGCCAAACTGGATTTAACTCTTAGCGAAACCCTGTGCGTGCACTGGCCTGGGGCTGGTAAAGGTGAGACCTGAGAGAGCTGCCAGGGCTGGGAGCCGCGACAGGAGGGGTCAGGTATTTGGCTCGTCTGTAGCACCTGCTACTTCTCTTCTTGTAATTAAACTTCACACCACAGTTAAGTGGTTTCTTTTCTATATTTAGGCACTGACTAGATCTGACACTAGATTTCAGGGCTGAAATCCTGAGCTGAAGCCCTGCTGAGGGAGTTGTGTGAGACTTGCCAGGTGTGAATCTGTCCTCAGAGAGTCCAATGGAAATTTCATGGTCACACAAGTGACTTTGGAGATACAATGCAAATCCTGTCTGTGCTCAGCTCTTTTTCAGAAGTTCCCACTAGAGATAACTCCATTCTGGTGATAAAGGAGCACAGGATGAATCCTTATTTAACTAACAGCAATGATCTGTAATTCCTGAGGCCTAGCCTGGCCCTCCTCCGTTGCTCCAGGCTATTGCTGTGAGAGTCTCTTGTTCAAATGGAAGATGAGAAGCATCAGCAGGAACAGCTCCAGGGTGACTTTGCATCTTGTCCGAAGCTGATGGGAGCGGGTAGCCCCTGAGTTTGTAGCGAGCACGAGGTTCTCAGAGACATAACAGGCTGCATAGGAAGGAGCTGTCCGTGCAAACTGTTTGTCCTGCAGTGGGTGAGGAGGGAAGCATGGTTAGGGAAGGTCGGGAGGACATCTCCGGAGCTGCTTTGATCCAGCTCCCTGCTTTCGCTGCTGTTCGAGGCTCGTGTTCACAGCCCCCCAAAGCTGTATCCATCTCTGCTCTTACTGCAGGTATTTATTGGGGTGAATTGCTTGAGCACTGACTTCTCCTCCCAGAAGGGAGTGAAAGGGGTCCCGCTGAACCTCCAGATCGACACGTACGACTGCGGCAACGGAACCAGCCAGCTGGTGCATCGCGCCGTCTGCCAGATCAAGATATTCTGCGATAAGGTAGAACGTCTCTCCCACCAGGCTGCCCAAGAGGAATTTTAAACTGGTGGCCACCAACTCCAGGAGGAAGGACTGGAGCACCCAGAGGACAGGCCTGAGCAACAGAGGCCGTTCAGACCCCTCAAATGGGATGGGACAGCTGGGATGTCCTTGCATTGCTGAGCCCTTTATAGCACAGAGTCCTTAGGATGTTTTCCCCTTATCTGACTTGCTTAGGATTGTGCCTTGTAATAAATTCTCTAATTCTGACAAGTTTTTAAATAATAGTGGAGATGAGAACCTCCTTAGAGGTCCTTCCCCAGACTCAGATATCTTCCTGTGGGAAATTTCTTCTGGCTGTTTTCATCTGCACTTTTGAATTTTAGAAAGCATGGGGTTTTTGTTTTGGTTTGGTTTTTACTATATAAACATCGGTTCAAATTTATCTCCTTTTGCTGGATGGCTTGTAGGAGGCCTCTAAAATGAAGTTTCCTTTAATAAAGGCTGCCTTTACCCTTCATGTGCCAATAATTAGGAAGGTCAATAAATGTTCTCTTGCTAGTGCTGCAGTAGAACTATGAGTGTCCTAAGCTTTTCTCATCTTTCCCCCAGGGAGCAGAGAGGAAAATGCGGGATGATGAACGGAAGCAGTTCAGAAGGAAAGGAAAATGCCTGGACTCCAATAACAACGGTCAGTGCTAGCGGCTGTTGCTGCTCCAGAGTGTGTCCCTTACCCGTCCCTCACTGCCACGAGGTCAGGCCCCGAGCGTTGCTATTCCTGGTGAAATTGGTGTGTCCAGCAGGTCCTTGCCTGGTCTCCTGCTGAGACTCTCCGAGCACTTAATTAGTATTAACAAACCTTCCTCAATGCTGGAGCCTTGGCAGAGCCTTCCTTAGTGGAGAGCATTTGGCAAGCCTTAATTCTCAGGCTCTGCTGGGTCCTGTCTTTTTTCTAGTATTTCTGCTGGGAAGTTTTGGACAGGCCCCTTTCCCCTCTCCGTGTACAGTCACCTCTTAAAGCTCTGGGTCAGAGCAGTGTGAAGTGACAGGTGCCACCTGAACTGTGATGAACCGGATTTTCCATCTGTAGGTCTGAAAGGCTGTTTACTGTCCGGCTTCAGAGGAAATGAAATCACGTTCCTGAGGCCAGAAACTGACCTTGAAACCCAGCCCGTCCTCTTTATCCCCAATGTCCATTTTTCAAACCTGCAGAGATGTGGCACGGTAAGTCCCTCCCCAAAACAACCAGCCAGTGCCCTCATCTACCTGATGTCTCCATCGTTTCCAAACTGATCGACCCCCCAGACATGGCTTCTGTTGTGCAAAAAATACAAAACCAAATCACAGATCTCTTGTGAAAATCTTGCAAATTCGAAGACATAGCTGTCAAGAGGAACCTAGATGATCTTGCAAGTCATGGGCAAGATACCTTTTAAAGATTCCTTCCTGACAGATATTTCTGTGGTTTGCAAGTGTCATCTGCAGCTTCCACAATGGACTGAAGTGGTAGAAAAGCATTGACAGAAAGTGAACTACAGAAAAATGCAGCTGTAGCAGTCCCCCGTGTGGGGACCGTCCCTCACTTCCCTTGAGCCTGAGGAAATCTAGACGCCTTCAGAGCTCATCAGTGTTTCCAAGAAAACTCCACTGCAGCCTGTTAAAAAGGGTTAAAAAAATATCCATGACAAGACTGTGGCATCCTATTGCAGTGTCTGCTGAATGGAGCAGCAAAAACAGGGAATAAAATAATTGAGTTTGCACCCAGAGAACTCTCTGAGAAACTGTTTGTTCTTATCACAAGCAGGTTATGTGATTTGACCTGTTTTGGGGTCTAGCTAGATGCGTGTCCAGGACTCTGCTAGATGGAGCTGGAGAGTCTAGATTAGATTCTCTATATTAGTTTTCATTTAATCCAAGAAACTTGTGTAGAGGTTTGGGTTTAATTATGTTGTCTAGGAAAAATAATAGACTGGGAGGAGGGGAATCACAAAAAATGACTAATTGACCAAATTTGCAAGAATAGGAGAAACCCGCGTTGCCCCCCACCAGCTTCACTGTCACACAGTGATAATGTGCAATGTTTCCTTTCTTTCCAAGGTGCTCCCTCCTGCTGTTCCCAACACGGCAAACAGGTAAGGATGCGGCAGTTTGTGTTTCTCTTCTCTCAGCTGTTTGTTCTCTTTGGGCATGTTACAGCTGTTTGATGCCTTCATGGTCAAAATAGGTGTTAAATGTAGAATGGACTCGGGGGTTCAAAAGCCCAGACATGTTTCTTACCAGCGAGCTGCTCCACCATGAGTCTGCCCAGCTGTTCATATGGAAACAAAGTTTAAATGGAAAAAAAGGGGGATCACAGGATAGTTACTGAAAGGCTCAAGTAAGCAGGGGCAGGTAGATCTATAAAAGAAAATAGAATAAAGTGGAAATGCAGTGGGGAGATACAGGAAGGCAGGAAGCTGACAGGCCGAGCTGCAGCTCTGGTAGATAACTGCTCATAATCACAGAACCTATAAATAATTGCTGGACATTTGTTGGAATAATTCACTGTTCAATTGCTGGAACTATTTTGTTTGCTACTAATGTTCTGTCCTCACGGGAGTATCCTATTGCCTTTGCTCAGGTTGCCCCTAAAGAGGAACGGTGCCTCATTCTCTGATGACTTTGACCCGATACCTCCAAAACAAACCAAGGAAGAAGATCCCCAAAGAGGTAACCCCCGGGGCTGGAACTCTTCCTGAAAGGGGTGCCAAGAAATCTTGGATCTTGACTTAGACAAACCAAACCATTCTGAAACAGAGAGCCCTGAATCAGAGCTGTGCTTTCTTGCTTTCAGTCCTGCTGTACGTGCGGAGGGAGTCAGAGGAGGTATTTGATGCTCTCATGCTGAAGACACCAGACCTCCAAGGCCTCAGAACTGCTGTAAGTATTTTATTTTTTTTTCCTCTGGAATTCCCTGCTGTTGTGGTGGAGGAGCACACAGACATATTTCTGTGATGATTATCAGCAGCATCCCTGATAACCCACCTGTCTTTGGGGATTACTGGGAAGGAAACAAGCAATAAACCTCCAAGATCTGGAGTGGCCTTTTGTGGCCTTTACAAACTTTTAAAAACGGAGCTTGAAAAATGTCAGTCCTGAGGATTCTTTGCCACCTTTTTCCTCTGTCATCCCTCACTACAGAGACACAAAAACCTCTATCGAAAATGCTGTGAAGAAAATGCAAAACTCTGCTGCCATCCAGGCTTCCTCAGCCCGTGACTCTGCTAGCCCAGGAGGCTGCTGCAGGAGGCCTTTGTGCATCACTTAAAGCCCCCAAAGCAGCTGTGGTCAGATAGAAACAGAGCAGATTCAGGCACTTCCCGTAGGATTTTGTCTCCCCTTTCGATGCAACGTTGAATGAAAAGCTTAAACACCCTCTGTATCCAACAGCTCAAAGTGTCAAGACCCAAATAAGCTGGGAAATGTGAGAAGCAAAATAAAGATAATTCCTCAAGGTTTTCTGCTCTGGCAGTCAGAAGGAGGAACAAGGCCAAGTTGAAGCCTACCCTGGCTGCCTGCAAGACCCAGACATGTTCGAATTAGCCTGTTCAGGCCGTTGCTTTGGCCTTTTTCTCTTTAGAAAAAAAGGAGGGAGAATCCTTATACCCTTTGCTGAATGTTATCTGAATACCCTTGGTTCAATGTTGTCTTTGAGATTTTCTTTTTTTTTTTTTGGTAGGAATTTTATTTTACAAGTGCAAAAAACTACCATGTTTTCTCTTGCAGATATCAGAAAAATATGGGCTGCCTGAAGAAAGCATTTATAAAGTCTACAAAAAATGCAAAAGAGGGTAAGCTAATCTTTCATCTGCTTTTATGCTGTGCTTTTAAAACCCCATTCTCTTTGGTACCCTGCCATGGGCTGAAATAGCATTTTAACAAGATAATAAAAAGTAAAACCATGTGAGGTCTCTCCCATTTGCAGCAATAAAACTCTGATCTCTCTGGGCTTTAAAGATTTGGGATAATGCTTGTTTGTATTATATTTATTCGGAGTGTAGTCTCCCAAGGCGAGGAAGCAGGATGAAGGAGGAATTGTTTGGGTAGTTTAATGCATGATCCCTTGTGTCTCCGTCTGAAAGCCGGCGGTTATAGAGAACTTACCTCCCCGATGACAATAAGATATCACTGTTTGCTCCCTGAAACCCATTGCCTGGGTGTTCCTGGGCTTTGCGTGGCCCAGGATGAGACCTCCCTGGCCAGATGGGCAGCCCCGTTATGGACAAGGTGGGATCTGAAGGGGGAGTCTCGGTTTCCAGCTTTGCCATCCCATCTGCTGGCCTCTTCTCACTGGCTTTGGGAGGGGAGATGTTCACATCAAGAGCGCTTTCCCTCTGCCCAAGTGCTCTGGTATTCCTGGTCTGGAAAGCTGTGGTCCTTGGCCTGTGTGGTGAAACACTCACTGGACACACAGAATACACGAAAATAACCTGAGCAGCCCGTGAGGTGCTGCTGAGGTGGGCACGGTGCACGGCGGGCGCTGGGGAAGCTCCCAGTAAAACATCTGATCTCCCGGTGGTGCCGGGCAGTGGATGATCCCTGAGGATCACCCCGTGGCTGCGAGGGAACGTGCTGGTTCGCACAAACCAAGGAGCAGCCACGGAGCCTTCAGCGACCTTGATGTGGAGCCACTCGGTGCTCACAGAAATGCTTTGCAGGCTGCAGGGGAGTCGACCCCGTCTCTCTCAGCAAGGCCGATGCAAAGGGAAAGCCTCAAAGTCCCAAGCTCATTTTCGTGAGGCTAAATCCAGAGTCCTCCTTGCAGAGCAAGATGCCACCGAGCTCTGCAAGCACCGGTGCTGCCTGGGACATGAACTTGTTCCTGGCCCTGCTCCAGGCTTTGCGCATGGTGAGAGGCAGGCGGAGCGGCCAGGCTGGTGGCAGGTCCTGCGTCACCCGTCCCCGCTGTAACGAGGCACAGGAGGCCGCGACGGACGTCCTGGGAAGCTGAGGGTCTGAAGCGGAGCTGACAACGCTGTGAGAAATCCTAAAGCTCCTCCGATGGGATCTTCCAGTTTATTTGGTGTTGCCCTAACTTAACCCCCATGGAAGTTAGGCTGGTGTTTCAGTGGGAGTGGGGCTAGAAGGTGGCCTGGAGGCAGCTGCAGGGCGGGAAGGGGAGAGCAGGTGGTTTCATTTCCACGTTCACTGCTGCAGCCTCGGCCGTGTTGGCTGTGCTGGAGCATCGAGGTGGCCGTCACACGTCCCCAGACCGTCCCTGGTCATGGCTGCTCCCCAGCATCTCTCACTTGGGCTGGAGCTTTCCGAGCCACCGTGCCCAGCAGGCCAGACCCGAGCATGGATGAACCTGCAGGTGGACCAGGAAGTGGCAGCGCTTCAGGGCAGGGGCCACCTCGGCTTTGTTTTGCTCGGGTTTTGCTCATTACTTGATCTGATAAGCGGTGAATGTTGGATAACGACCGGGAGGCAGAGCAGGCAGGTGTCCTCTACATCACTTCTCCGAAATGGAGGCAAAGAGACATCTCATCCAGGCAATACCTGGAAATTGGATCAAATATTTTGACAACTAGATTACAACAAAAGCTAGACTTGATGCTGTGGGTTACTGCTGAAGATGCAAACTTTTATCCAATCTGCTAGATTGCAGATCTAGCTGCAATACTGTTTCCTGCTCTCCCAGATTTCATTTTCCTTTAAATAATTCTATCCTATTGCTCCACCTTCACAATCCTGTCCTGATAATTACAGCTTGAGGGCTAGATCTTCATCTGCTGTAAACCAGTGAAGCCGAGTGGCACTGCCTGGTTTGAGGGCAGGTGAGGACTGACCATCCCCATGGGCTTTGTTAGTGCCGTGTCCTCATCCCGGTGAACTTAGTCTCAGGGTGACTCAAGAGCAGTAATAAGTAATTTCATGTCTTGGTGAGGTTTGGTTGGGAAAAAACAACACAGGGCTTGGATTCCTCATCAACCCTCTCTGTGGTTGAGAAATCGCGCGGTCGCAAGAGGCACCGACTCCCCCGGCTTCCTGCGCCCGGATGGTTGGAGATAGGAGGGTTGTCCCGGAGCCGCCCGCCCGCGCCGGCCTCGCTGCCTCCCCAGGGCCCTGGTCGGAGCAGCCGGAGGATCTGGGGAAAAGGCAGGTTCCTGGGGGGATCGGAGCGCGTCCCCAGAGGGACAATGGGCCCCTCTCCGGGCCGGAGGAACCTCCTTGTCCTCCTCTTGTTCTCGCTCTTGGCTTCTGCAGCGTCGTCCAGTTAATGCGATCGCCCCGTTAGTGACCCCAGCAGGAAGCTGCAGGGGATGAGCTTTCTGCAAAGACAATTTGTTCTCTTTGTTTCCTCAAACAGTTATAGATTCCACCTGTGATTTATGGAAGCACGGTGGGGGGGTGGGAAACAGCCCCGTCACTTCCCTGAAATGAGGAGGCCCGGCCCGAGCTGCTCCGCGAGCCTGAGCTGCACCAGGTCTGACCCAGCCTCTTCCTTCTCCCGCAGGATCCTGGTGAACATGGACAACAACATCATCCAGCACTACAGCAACCACATGGCCTTTCTCCTAGACATGGTGGAAGCCGAGGACAAGGTCCAGGTCATCCTCAAGGAGCTATAAGGAGCCACAGGCAGCACTTACTGGGACTTCTCTCGAAGCCGGCAAGTTTGATCCAACCGAGCTCAGCCTCAGCTCGTAGCCTCTACTTGAATCCACTGCCCCCGGGAAGACCCCGGCCACGCGGTGCCGGGCCGGAGACTGCTGGGAAGATCTAGCGATGTGAACATGAACTTCTCTCTGTTGAGTTTATTATTATTATTTTTTATTCTATTTTATTTTATTCCCCTCTGGCAATGGCCTGACCTCCTGTTTCCCTGCTGGGATCGCAGCTGGGCTACCCCGGCTGCCGGGGGACTCTCTGCTCGCCGTTTGCCTTGGCCATGACGCTCCAGCCGTCGGCCTTGGCTTCCTCCCACGCCGTCAGTCATGCAGAACCCTCACACCATTTCCAGGGGGGCTGAGCCCAGCTCCGAGCACCTCTCTCTCCACAGAGATTTTCACAGATCCATTGAAAACTCGCTGTTGAACGGACACTGCCTGCTCCTGTGCCCCCCACCCTGCCATATCGCTCACTGTAAATACCATGAAGGCCTCCCTAACCCTTGTTTATACATTTCTGATGTATTGTTCCTTTTGTATTTTATATATGTTTAAATATGCATTGTTTTATATTTGACTCAGTACGGTGACACAGAGCATTTCAAACACAGGCTGCTTCACATTTCTCCGTGAACTCCTTTTGTAACTGTGTTGTTGGATTTGTCGTTTTGGATATTCCGTAGCAATAAAGGTTCAAAGACGGAACGCGAAGGGCGTTCGCCCGGCGTGGAGCTGCGGCGGGGACGGGCTCAGGCTGGCAGGGAGGCGACCCCAGCAGCACAGCAGGGGCTCGCGGCTCTTCTGGATTTACCTTCCTCGGCTTGGGGGCCTTTTAAACAAGTCAAGGAAAAAAAATCCTGTTTTCCTTCTGCTATTGGGAGCCCAGCTCAGCCTTTATGTTGGGGAGAGGCAGTGTCAGCCGAGGGCCGGCTCCGTACCCTGGCAGGGCCACGGGCTGCACCCGCTGCCGCCCCTGCCTGCACGAACCAGGGCAGATGCTGCCCGAGGGCCTCCCGGCTCACGCGGCCGCGCACCGGGATTGCTCCTAAACCAGGGCTGATCCTCTGCCGGGTCACGGTCACCTTCCCTCTTCCTTCCTGTGTCCCTCTCGCATCCCGAGTTCCTCACAGCTGCTGCCTCTCGCCTGCCGGGGGCTTCACCCGCCTGTCCCCTGTGCTCAAAGTCGTCTGCAGCTGCTTCCCATTAGCTAAAAGATCCCCAAGGCCGGGGCCTTGACTCTCTCTCTCATCTTTTAACCCCTGAGACCTGAGGACTTCTCTCCTGCCTCCTCTTGCGCTTCGCCCTGTGCTTTCCCCAGCGGTGTTTGCTGTGAGCAGTAACTGAGATGAGCTCTGCTCCTACCAGACAGAGGGATTGAAGTTCCGAAGTGCGTCAGGTTGGTGCGTTGCAGGTTACCTCAGCGTTGTTATCATCATGAGAAGGGCCTCCGAGATGAAGCTCAGATAAATCCAGAGATTTATCAGCCTTGGGAGATCTCTCCCGGTGCTCTGCCCGGCCGCTTGCCTTCATTTCGCTGACTCGCTCTTCAGCAGAATTTCTGATTCAGAGCGTTCGCTCCACGAGGCTGCGCTCGCAGCTCCCTTGCGGCCTCGTTTCACTGCAGTTCAAAAAAGCGTGCCCAGAATCCCCCAAACTGGCCCTGCCTTTTGAGCCCCTGGCAGGGCCGGTGGCTCTGAGCCCTGCAGGTGCTTCCAGCGGCTGCTGGATCCCGTCGTGCACCGGCTGCGCAGGGAGCCCCGCTCTTCCCGGGGGATGTCTGCAGCTCCAAGCTGCCCGCGGCGCCGCGTCCCGCGAGGGCCCCGGCGCTGCGTGAGCACCGGGGCAAGTGCCAAGGTAAGAGCAGAGGGTCCCCCTGCCTGGGGACAGAAGGCACCCGGGCTCCTTAGGGAGGAGGAGGCAGGTAGATCAGGAGGAGGCTGATGCTTTCCTAGGATAGAGGGCGGCTACCGCAGAGAAATCAGGGACAGCAGTTAATTGTTCTGCTGTAGATGGGCAACTCTGACCCAGTTGCTTTCACTCCTGAAGGTTTGGGCAGAAAGCCCCTGTGTGAAAGAAGGAAAGTGGGAGAGGCCCAGCCTCCAAACAGGCAATGGAGGCCCTGCCATTTCCTCATTCCCCAGCTGCTTGGCCAAGCTGGGGATCTTCCCATGAGAATGGGAAGGTTCCGCTCGCATGGGGCAGAGAGGTCGAGAACACAAGGATCTGGTGCAGAGAGCAAACGGGCACTGCTGCCTTGCCCAAGGATTTTGCCTCGGAGAATATCAGGGCAAACGCTTGGAGCTTCCTGCAGCGTGGGAAGTGCCCTGGCTGGAGCCATGCAAGCGACTCTCCTTTCTGTTTGCGGGTTGGAGGCAGAGAACCGGGCGCTTCTCCCGCGCGAGTCCAGGGTGACTTGGTCAGGCTCTGGCCCGCGGTACCGTCCCCGCGCGCGGGGAAGCGCCGCTTGGTTCACGCCAGCGCAGAAGCAGCCGCAGTCGCCGCCCCGGCAGCCCTGCCGAGGGCGGGTGTTTTGCTGACTGGCTCAGTATCGCTCATCCCTTCCAGCAAAGGCGAGTTGCTGGAGAGGTTGCGTAAAGCAGAGCTCCCAAATATGCGAACGCATTCTTGACTCTTTGCCCGGAGCCCACCAGCTCCTTTTGAAGATTAAGATACGAGCGATGAAGGCGATTCGCCTTTGACAGAGCAAAGGTCGTGTGAAAGTATGAACCCAGCGGTGTTGTGCAAAGGGCTGGCGGCGCGAGGCGCTTCCTCTGGGGCAGCCCCTGCGCTGCGCTGTGAGCGGCGCCTTCCTGCTGGCTCCGGGCTCAAGGGTTCACGGCGACGGCTCCTGAAGGGGCCCGGCGGGTGTCTGGGCACTCGCGCGGCCGCGTCGCGGGGGACGACGCGCGTTCCACGCGGAGCTTCGGCTGCCCCTCGGCCTGAGCCCCGCGGCCGTCCTCGGAGCGCGCGCCGCGGAGGGGCAGGATTTGCCTCCTCTGCCCTTTTCGCATCCCGGACTCCCTGCTTGTGGTAGCATCTCCTGTAGTAGCTACCAGGGAAGAATTGCTTTGGGGTTTATCAGAGGACAACACCGAGAGGAGGTTTTTGCAACTTTCATTAATTGTATTAATTATTCACCATCAGCTAAAGTGGAAGCTCTCCCATCAACCTCAGCTAATGATCATATTCCAATATCCCATGTGTTCTGAACACCACCACCAGCTGCTGAACCGCTGGGCAACCCTGCAGGCCAGGGGTCAACACATGCTCTGCAGAGCTCCAAAGTCCCATCCGTGGAACCTCCCTCTGGGGTCTGGGATCTCCTGCTCACAGCACTGGGACCCACTTGCTGTCGTAATTGTAGATGAAGGAATCCCTCTCGAGTGCTCTGGGTGAATAAGCACCTACAATGAGAAAGGTGCATAAAAAGAGACATATAGCACCCTGTGAGCTGAGTTTTGCAAGAGCTCTGGTATCCGCAGTGCTGGGTGGAGGGCTCTGCTGCTCAGTTGTACAAATAACACCCAGTTTCTGTGTCTTTACCCACGCTTTTTCATTCCTTGCATCTCCACCCAAGCAGCTCTGAGAATCTCAGTGTGTGGTGTGGTTCCCCACTGACATAATGGGAAAAGCAGCATCCTGTGTTTTGTTAGGACACCCACACATCACATTTGGGTCTGGAGATCCACTGTGATGGAGACCAGAGAGGAGCAAAGATCGTGGTGGGGACGAACAGGGGGAGAGGGACAGGGATGAAACTCTTTTTGCATCTTTCTCACAATATGGAAATCTTTAATGAGGTCAGTGAGGTGACCCCTCTGCTCCACTTTCTCGTCCTTCTCCTAGGTTATTCCTAGGACTGGTATAACTAAATTTCTGGTTGATGAGACAGGTACCAAAACCCTCAGCATGTGTGAATGTCCTCACATTGTCTCCTGGAAGTGGGTGTTGGCCATAGAATTAGGGTTTAATGTTAACATTTGGTGTTTGTGGACTCTGGGTTAGACTCAACTTTATTATGTTGAGGGTTGCCTTCATCCCACATTAGATGATAGGAATAGGAAATAGGCTAGAAAGACTATTCTTAATTCTGGGCCAGATCTTCAGCATGAATGAAGTTGCCTAGCTCTGTTTCTTCAACTGAGACAGATTAATTCACGTTAGCTGGGGCCTTTCCCCTAGCATAGTGCACAGAGCAGCTGGGAGCTGGCATGTTTACATGGAATGTGACTGGGATATGGCTCTAGAAAGCCCACTCGTGCTGTCGCAGGGGTTCTGGAGAGACTGATGGCACCAGCATGTTCTGGAGCTGTCCCTCCTCCCCCTTCACCAGGCTTTCCTGATCACAAGCTACAGGACGTGTTTCTTCTTTCACATCTATGTCTGGAAACCCTTGGGGAAGCCCAAGGAGGAGAGAACAGAATGGTATAAAGTCAAGGAGACTCTGTGCTGAGGTGCTCTGTAACACTGCTCTCCAGCTGGGCCATGGAGGTGTGTTCTGCTGTAACAATACACCTTTTCTTCTCTCTGCCTGCAACTGCTCCTCTTTTCCATCAAAACAGTAAAACACCCCAGATGAAATGTCTGTTGTACCAACAGCCAGAATTATGTGATAGTCCCACACAGGCAACATAACTCACAGAACCTGTTTGTCAAATGTGCTGACAGTCAGTTACATTTTAATGGTCTTTACATCACAAATCTACTTTTTTTTTCCCCAATCTTGCCCTTAAAAATAATATTATAAAATATGCACCAACAAGTCAGAAAGAGGCGGCAGTCAGGACTCTAGCCCTGCTTCTGCCACATTGCTCCTCTGTGCCCTTTGGAGACTATTTAGCCCAGATAGGCAAAGAGACTGGATCATCTAAAAGTGCCAGAAGAGACCGTGGTCTGATTTCAGATGGATTTAGGTACTTGATGCCCATCATAATCCCACTGTTTCCAATTCATAAAAGGTTCTACGTGTTATGTCCTACTGATTTTAGGTGCCTTCTGGAAACAGTGTGGATTTTGGTGTGTCTACACGCTGCTGTCGATGGGTTCTCCTACCTTCTGTGCGTTGTTACCTTCCTGCTGATAGTGCTGTATGGTCACCTTTGCAAAGTGTTTTGGTGTGTCTTTAGTAGTGAAGAACAATTTTCAGTTTTACCTGGCCCAGGGTAACCTTCCAGGGATGCTCCCCCCGTCCATCGCCTTGCGTTGGACACAAATGCAGCGCTGGGCCGGTTCTGCTTTGGAGACCCTTTGTAAGCCACAAGGTCATATTGGCCAGGCCCAGGCAGAGGAGGCTCCTTGCAGGGTGGGATGGCTGGGGCAGAGAGAGTCAAGCAGAATTTCCGCCTGTCAAAAGAGAAAAGACTTGAGAAACTTGCCCTGAATTGATGGTGTTTCACAGAGGCTGTGGTTGCAGTTAGATGCCCCGGGTAGGTGGATGCTTAAAGGTCCTAAGCCAAGATCTTTGAGAAATGAACTGGGCATAGCAGGTCCAGTTGCAGTGCCACGGACAGCTCTATTTATTGCCAAATACAAGACTTGCCAGTTGTCCAGATCCTGGCCTGGTTCTGCTCAGCTACTCCAGAGCAAGATAGCTCTGAACCCAGACACTTGTGCCAAGTGCCTCTAGCCAAGGGTTCCTCCCGTTCTCTCCTCCTGACTGGAATGGGAGAGGGCACCGGCTCCAACCTTCACAGATGGGTGTGGAGCGTTTTGGTGTTTTCTGGCAGAGCAGACTGACAACCTTCTCGCCTCAAATTTAATTTGCCCTCTCCTCCAGCCCTCTGTCCTTATCAAATGCCATTTGGCATTGCTTCTGTCTCTGCCTAGAGCTTCCCACTCTTTTTACAAAGCCCCTGTCGTAAGATACAGCTGCTGAGATGTAGTAAAGATACACCTGTTGGGTAAGGAGAGCCATGGGCTTTCTCATGTTCTCATTCTTTTCCATGGTTAGGAATTTATTGTTGATCTTAATCTCAGGCCAGGCAAAGTCAGTGCGTAGTGACAATAAATATACTTGAACAATTTGCTGATAGGCAGATTTATTTGTCTTCTCATACGATACCAAGGGAGAAGAGGGCTTGGGGGAAGGGAGTTTCCTTTCATGCCTTTAATCCCTTGGAAACAAGGGGCAGAATGGGATCCATAGGAATGAAAGCTCGAGCTTGAAAGAAGTTCTTGACAGGTTTGCAAGCTTCTTTCGAGGTCTAACTCCCAGCCTTAGCAGGGGCTCAGAAAATACCCACTGAGTCTGCTGAGACACTGTTCAGTTGTTCACAGATCTGGGGCTCTGAGGCTGGGTTTAGGCACTGGTAACACAAAAGAAACACAGCCTAGTGCTCAAAGTCTGTGCCTGGGATATGGAAGCTTCAGGGTCTTTTTCCAGGCCACGTGTGCTCTGGCTTCTCACTCTGTAAAATGGGGGTAAGAAATTACCCCTACATCATATGGGTGGTGCAGGATTTAATTACTGTTTGCAAATGTCTGAGAGATTCTATGATAAAGGTACCTCTGATACACTGCTCCGGGGTGTTACCAACCCGCACTCCCCTCCAAGGCAACGCACTGCGGCACTTCCATTTCTGAGGCAATTCCTGCAAACCTTGGGCAATAACTGCCCATATCAGACCGTGTTATATAGTGGACTCCTTTGCTATTTGAGGTATTTTCATATGTCCTATAAAAGTGGCATGTCTTCCAAAGCTGGACTTACCTGGAAGGAGTTTTCTTTGTTTCCTTTACAGTTTTACGTGGCTGATAGGTTGCATACTCTGTAATGAATCTGTCCATGTTTGTTTGATGGGAGGTCTTTGATTTGAAGCAAGATGTTATACTCTTAGGAGACGCCTTGATGGGGGAATCACTGATGTTGTAGTGACCTACAAAACAAACAGGAAAGGGATGTAAACACCCTTCGTGTAAAGGCCATGAGAGTGGCACTGAGGAATGACAGAGCATCATGCAGTGAATGTAATAGAGGGAAAAAGAACTGGCATAACAGCATCGTGTGGGGAAATCACTTCTGGATTTTAAAAGTGCTGTCTGGGCAGAGCTTATTTTGAGGCACACTGATAAGGCAATGCTAAATTCTATCCTGAGCACAGGAACAAATGGAGATATTAGCAACTTTAAAGAATCAAACAAACAGGAAGGAACTTGCACGTGGGATAACATGTAAGATAGGTTACAAAGGTAGAAGCCCTCATGCTGCAGGTCTAAACCTCACCAGGCAACGGGCCAGGAGCAGACTTCTTTTGCTGCCGGAGTACTGAGCAGCCGGAATATTATACACTAATGCGGCTTCTCCTGAACCCTCTGGAATTTGTATGGAGCTGTAGGGTGTTTTGGTGATTCCTTATGGCTACTCAAAACTATCAGGATGGTTTCTGATGGCTGTCTCAGGCCACCCCACAGCCCTCAGAAGGGAGACTCACTAGCGCCCTGATACCTGCTTAAGCTCATCATTGTCTTAAGAAGCCCCGAGTGACCCAAAACTGTGTGTGACAGTGGTCTGTGCCCTGCAGAATCAGACCCTAAATCACCAAAAACATCTGTCCTACCAGCTCAAAGCTTCACTTACATGGAGAAGGCCATTTTCCCTTTTTTTCCAAATTTAATCCTCTTGTGGTTTTGGACACAAACACGGCATGAGCAGAAACATTGTTGCTTCGCTTGCAGAAATCCCTAGAAGTCTGTTTTAGAAAAAGGGCTTGTGAATAGCTTTGAATTGACTTTACCTGTGGGTAATTACCAACAAAGGAAAAGCCACATGTAAAATCCAGTTGTCTCCAATGTGAATGGTTCTAATGACACAGCTGTAGGCAGTATCAGGGCCAAAATTGGGGAGTGTTTACCAACTGTAGGTAGGACTCTTTGTGACTGCCCAGCAGGTAAAAGTTGCATTTACACAACAGCTGCTGAGGATTTGAAACTCTTGCATAAAATGTGGTTTTGTGCGTTGAACTGCAGACTTCTACCATGTCAGCTCTACCTAAATGTCCAGCTTGGTTCAAGCCACTGACTGAGCCCAGAAATTGAGGTGATGCTGCCAAGACACCAAAGGGCTGTCTGCATGACAGCACGCTGATGTAAGTGGAAGCGTCCAGTCAAAGCACAGGAGTGAGGAGGTGGCAAGAAGATGCCTAGGTAAGAGTCAAACATGAAAGACTTTCCCAGTTTTCTTATTTTCCTATGTTAAAGCTGGTGAAATGCCTACAAATGTCATGATGATTAACTGGCTTCATTTCAACATCAGGTTTGATCCCAGACCTGAGGACAACTTGAGACACTATTTTACAGTTGCTCACACAATCTTTTTCTTAATATTTGTTAATTTTTAGTTGTTGCTGCTTCAAGGGCAAAGCCTTCAGTTCTTAGAAATTCCTTTTTTTGCCTAAGAGCTGTGATCACGTAAAAACTGCAGGTTTTGGCCACCTTTTTCTTCTTACTTGTCTCTTTGTCTATAGTCATAAATTATCAGGCACTGCCATCTTTTAAATAGATAGTTTCCTGTTCTGCTTCTTGTAGGTTAGATATTATCTCCTACAGTAAATCATGAGTCAGTGATTAATTCAAGAAGGCTGTTCCCAGAAGCAAATTCTTACAATGTTAAAAATAATATGATGCGAATCCATTATACTATGATATAGAAAATAATTATGGTCTGCAAACTAGTTTAATCAACTTAGAACATGCTGGGGCAGATACTCAGCCAGACTGAGTCATCATAAGAAAGTTCACAGTCTTAGTGCTTAAATGTACGAGTGAACATGATTACCCCATGTCAGCTGAGTCTCAGTAACTCTGTGTATGTGCTCTTTGCACACCCAAATTGTGAGGTAAGACATGATTGTTTAAAACACCTTTGCTGATGTTTAAAATATAACAAATTAATTTATAAGAGCATGAATTGCCTCAAGAACATGCAGGCAGCCAGTGAAAATGTCTCAGCTATGAGTGGCAAGCTCATTATTAAGCTTATTAAACTGTGTTGTCTTCATTTTGTACTAAGCAGCTATGCAAAGTCATCAAATGTTACAAAGACTCAACATGTTTTACCACACGGTGGGTATAATTTCACTGAGGTGCAGGTTAAAAGGGGAAGGCTTATTAGGAAATGGGTGCAATCTAAATAGGGGAGAAGCAGTAGTCCAGCAGAAAAAGCTCTCAATAGTAACAAAACAATCCAAAAGTAATCACAGCTATAGCAAGACACTATTGAAGGGACAGGGAAGTTCAATAGCAGTGTGTATATTATTATGAATTATCTGGTAACTGCTAATGACACTTTGTGTTTTGTTAAGATCTTCCACTTCAATATCTCAAAACACAGTGTGAATTCCTGTGGACTAAGGCTTACGACACCCGAGGAGGCTGGTCACCATGGCATGGGTGGAGAGCATCAGCCATAGAACAGTTAAGTGACTTATACAAGAGTGAATCAGCAGGAGGTTCAGGAACTGAACCTGAGGGCTAGGTCCTCAGCTGATATAAACTGGCACAGCTCCACAGCAAGTGGAAGGGCACAGTCGGTTACGTCAGTTGTACGTATGCAGTCTTGTTTTCCAGCTTTGAGGTTGAACCTCAACACCCAGTACCTGTTAAAGAGGTGAAACTCTACATACCTGGGGCACCTTAGCAAAAGTCCCCTCTAACCAATCCACACAGGTAGGATTTGGGGGATGAAAACTCACGGGGTCCTATGGGGTCTTTCATACCCATGTGTGTGTGTATACATATTTATTTATATCTACACTTCACCAGCATTACACATAGCTGTGCTCCCCTTGTCCCTGCCCACAACCTTCCTTACATCGTATTGACCAGGTGCTGGTGTGGGGATTTTCTCAATCTTCCTTGCAATGGGTTGTTGAAACATGCTAGAGTTTCCTGTGCTAAAGTCTCGCTTGGATTGAAAACATGATGGGATTCTGTAGGCATTTGCAGCTGGATAGTTGGCAGTTTTGCTGCATGCAATGCGTGCAACCTGGAAGCAGAGGGAGCAAGGAAATTGTCAGTAGGTGAACAGAAAAAAAATCAGGAAGTACCTGAGGCCTGGAATTTACCAAATGTAATTTTTAAGGACAAATCACCTTTTGCATTTTAAAGATTTCAGAAACTGCTGCAAGTTCTATAAGATGAAATAAGGGAGTCTACTTTTTCAGCTATTAAATACTGTTGGTTGCTTCCTCCTGGGGCGCAGCTCAACAGCCTTGCATAAGGTTTTACACTTACGTCTCGTGTTAGAACGGATCCTGAGGTTGTTCACTTTAGCCTCTTTCCAACAGCCTGGTACAATATTTTAATTGAGGTTACACACTGTGCATATGGATCCTTCTCTACACCTTTATAACTTAATAACAGCTCTGCCAATTTTGCTTAAGAGGGTTTATTCAAAATTAAAATGACCACCTCTGTGTGGGAATTGAGTTTAAAAGGTAAGAGCACATGAAATAGCAGCTTACCTGTTGGAATTCAAGCTTAATTATAGCTGTGTTTATCAACAATGAGAAATGATTTTCCTTCTTGGCTCCATTTTAGAAACATCCCCAATACAATATTAAATAGGTATTCAAAACAAGAGTAATAAGAGTAGGTTAAAGACCAGATTCACAGTCCACTGAAGTCAATACAAAGGCATTAGCTGACTTAGTGGCTTTGGAAATGAGTCTGAAATAAACTGCTTCCTCTTACCAGAGAAGGAAAATATCCAGTTCCTTTCTGAGACAACGAGATGCTGTTGCTCTCTGCAGACTGATGAGCGACATTATAGAATCCTGGGCCTGGGGTTTCATTCTAGCAGGAGAAATACCACATTTGGTGACCAAACTGCATTAGCAACCACCCTGCTGAGGTAAAGGCACTGAGATACTGGCACAGATTCCAACTGTGGTTAATGGGAGAGCTCCTCTCCTCACCAAGTCCACGCTCTTCATCTTTCTGAGCATAGGCCAAAACACATTGGTTGTTTCTTTAGAAATGTTTGGATTTCTAAACTGAGTCTATTCCTCCCTCAGCCTTTTTTTAGACTTGAAGAGGCCACAAGTGAACACAACATTCCAGCTGAAGGTGTACTCACAGCATATATAATGACACTATTATATTTTCTGTATCATTTTCCAACCCATCACTCGCACCATAAATTTTCTGCTTTCATTGTAATTGTGCATTAAGGTAGATGTTTTCATTGTTTCAAAATTATAATCTTTTGATGCAAGTCTCTAGTTGCATGGAAAAAAATAGTATTTCTGAGTAAGAGGAAGATCAAATTTCCCTACTATTTACAGGGCAATTTGTATAGACTGGGAGCCACAGCAACTCTAAAATCTCACCTGTAACATCTCAGTTGGACCTAATTAATTCAGCATGTGGGCAGAGTGCATTATTTGCAGTCACCACACCCTTCCTGACTCTGTATTTTTCTGGGCTTTTCAAAAAGAGAACTGGGCGGGATTCTATTTATAGAGCCAAATAAATCAAACCCAGCCTATGTCATACATGATGACACCTCCAGCTTTTCAGGCGTGGTCCCATGAAGTGCTGAATGCCTTTAGTAACATGATCTGCCTCTGCCAAGCCTAGAAAAAATAGTGGGATTTAGCAGATCTGGGATCATGCAGGATGAAAGAGATAGTCCTTTACCAACATAAATGTTAGATGATGCTGGTATGGAGGATGGAAAGAATGGAGGCTTCTGACCTTTGGCAGCATGCTACCATTGTGTGACCTTCACTAATTGCCTTGTCTGCCAGTTATGGATGGAAACTATTTTGGAGAGAAGCCCAGAAGTGAGTCCCTTTCTGTTCTGATGATTTCAGAGTTGGATTGAGACAGTCATCAATTAAAACTGGAAGAACATTGTAAGGAATCAGATGCCCTGTCATCAGCATGCACAGATTGGTCCTTCCTCATAAAATTGTCACCTGGGTTATAAAGAAAAAAAAAATGTGTATTTTTCTTTGTAGGAAAATGCTACAGGACTGACAGCTGAGGTATGTGATGCAACTCTGGGAGCTGCAGCGGCCGTGCTCAGCATTCTGCTGTCAGTTAGCCTCTACGCAACAATTCCAGGATGACAGATTTACAGATTCCTGAACTGAGTTCCTGCCCACACAGAGCAATGGAGCGGGCAGAGATCCTGAGCTACCTATTTCTGAGCAAGCCCCAGAGCAACAAGCAGGACAGCCACTGTGCTGCTCTGGGGACTTGGGACCATCTCCACGTGGCCCTGTCATGTGGAAGCCCTGCCATGTCCTTGAGGCTCCATGGACAAGAGGGCTGTGCTGAGGGAGGCAGCTTTGGTATCATGTGCTACAACTGGCTGTTAGAATCGCAGTGAGTTTCCAAAGCAGCTGATAAAAAGCTGCACGTGCAAGCTCCATTTGCTGGTGCTGGTCAGGCTTGGCTGCTCCAGGTGACCAGCCCACTGAGGCTTGGATGGTGGCCCACATACAGCCCTGCCCCATGAAGGGGAGTTATTACTCTGGCAGCACGTTCTTGATTAGCACCTTCCAGGACAACACGTGCCAAGGAAACAACTACAGAGCCCTTCAGCCATCCGCTGTGTCCAGCGCTGCGTTTGCTATGCCCAGCAGCAGCTCAGTCTTGTTGAAAGTAAGTAGAGATTAGACATCTCTGTACCCTTAGAAATCCACGTCCTGCTGAAGTTGCTGCACATCAATGTGTCCTTTGAATGCTTTGAAATTTATTCCAGCAAATACAAAAGGGTGCTGGGTACGAAGCAATTGCACCAGAAGTACCTCGCAGACTCCAGTGTTCTGGTAGCCACAGGACTGTGTGGGTACAGTGCTAAACTGGCACAATTACAAAAGTGGGTCAACTCACCTGTTAGGTATGCCAGGTCAGACAGTGAGAAGCAAATAAGCTCTTTATATTGCTTAAATTACAAGTGGATAAACTTCAGGTACTGGCATTTATCCCTGACTACCCTACTAAAGGAATGTGCTCCAAAAAGGGTTATGCTGAAGAGTCAAGTGGTTTTGGTGGAGGAAACTAAGCAGCCCCAGAAAAGTGGTGTTAATGGAACTAATACTTCCCCTCCTCTACCTGGTGCAGTAACTTTTCTCTAGGGATAAAGCTTAAGAAAGCATCAGCCAAGCCCTTGTGTAGCTTGTGGTTTGGCTTTCTGCCTGCTCTGCCCTTCAAGCAGGAAATTCTCAAAGGGAAGGGAGTGCTTTGTGAAGCTACCTGGAGACTACGCTGTTCCTCTTTTAGTCAGAACTTAGCATCAGGTCATCTGGAACTCCTGGAAGCTGACCAGACAGACTGATGGCGCCTACAGAAGGTATTTAAGCAACTTCTCTACCTTGATCATTTTCCCTCATCTTTTGTCCTTTACGTCCTTGATTGCTGTTATTCAATCCTGAGATAATATACTCCTGATACCACCGAGATGGGAGAGGCAAGCAAGGAGGAAGAGATCAAAGGAAGCAGAAGAAAGAAAAGATGCCAAAGGCAGAAGAAGAAAGAAGGAAGATGCCAAATACTCCCCTGATTTACCTACTTTACCTACCTGGTACACAAAGTTACAGAAATTTTGAATACACTTAATTTTCAGAGTTTAGGCATTACCACACAGTTCCCAGACAGCAGGAGACTGTCAGGAGGGATTGGCATCCTCTTTTCACCAGCAAAGGAAGTAGTTGAAAGCTGGATCCAGGAAGCACAGGAGGCCCTTGGCACCTGCAACTGCTGGCTGGACTTAAAAAGAAACCCCACTAGAGCAGGCAGGGAAAGCGTGAGGGTTTTACAGTATCTTTCTGCTTCCCTCTGCTGGCCAGATAGCAGACGTACCAGATTAATTCCTACAAGCCAGGAAAGGATGAGGGTAAAGAATATCAAAAGATGGGAGGAGTCATATTCTGCCAACATTACACAAGCATAAGGCTGAGTTAACTCTAGTGATTTCTTTGAATTTGCTCCTGAATTTCAGGAGGGATGCAATACATATGTATGTGTCCTGGAGAGCCCTGCAAGACTGGGAATGGGACCAGGCCAAACCTGTGTGGGTCACCGATGGGGAGAAGGTAAAGACGAGGGTCCTAGATGTGGGATAATTCCAAGGTTTAAACCAGTAATATTTTTGCCATACAATTAACAGTTGTGACTGGAAAGCCAATTTAAGAACCTCAATCTACACTTAGCTGCTATTCTTGATTACAAGACAGGATCATTATGAGTTGCAAACAAAAAAAAATCAAAACAAAGACATAAACTTCAAACACTGTTACTTACCCTGTTACACTGAAATCTCTTTGACTGAGAATTAAATCCTTTTTTTTCTGAGTCTAAGACTACCTCTGTATGGTATTTATAAGGACCGGAGGAAGCCTTGAAATCTAAAAGGAACAGACAATGAAAAAAAAAATCTGAATATGAAGATACAGGAAACATGTAATTGCAGCACCAGTTTTCATATTAAAATGTGTAAGTTACTGCATTAATGTTATATTTGCCTTTATTTAAGTCAAGAAATCTGCAGTCATTTCTGCATTTAATTTCCCTGTTTTATTTTAGAAGGAAAAAAAAAAAGCACTTTGAAGCACTTTAGTGTCAATGAATGGGCTTTACGGGTGACTCAGTGAAGTTAAATAACTTTGGTGGTGTGTTCTCATTTACAGAGTCAGGCATTTTAGCAGCTTGTTTCATGCCGAGGAAGGTACCCAGTGCCCCTCACTCCTGAGAGCTCAGTCTGATCCCGACCTGCCCGGTGCCTCCCAAGCAGCAGCGTCCTCCGCAGGCCTTGACCCAGAGGCTTTGGCTTGGCAGTATTTTTGAGGCAGAAACTGCAAGTTTTTTTCCAATCGCAGTGTGTCTCAGAGACAATGGGAAAAAAAAAAAAGAACGATGCCTCTTTTTTCTCCAGACTTGTGTTATTACGGCCAGTCATGGAGTTGCAATGGTGCAGCAAGAGGAGATTTTACATATAAGCTCCGTGGAAGTGTAGGCATGCTTCTGACATGGGAGGAGAGCGAGCAGCGCTGCAGTTAGCAGGGGAGAGGTCAGAGACACTGCTAGAGAAAAGACTCTCGCGTTTTGGTGGTGCTCATTGGCAGGACAAGGGGTGGTCAGGGCTACAAGAGCAGGGGAACGGACTTGCCACTGCCTGGGGAACTGGAAGGTTATGATTTTATGACATTTCTCAATCCCTTGGTCATTTTCCCTTGGGTTGGCTTAACTGCCCCGGATGGATATGGATTGACCTGGATGTCACCTCCTATGATTGGTTTCATCAATGAATCTTTGTTCTGCTTTGAAAGAAAAACAATTCCACGGTTTGGTTTCTTCTTCAGCCATGAAATGGTTGTTCAAGTGTTTCTGTTCACTCATGTACCTTGTTTTCCTTCTGAGTGTCCAAGTGCATCCGAGCGGAGGGTCTTGCAGCGGGGACCCATGTTACAGAGCTATGGCCGGGGCACGTCAACCGTAACGACCCTGTGGTGTCACCATTCTGCGTCTGAAACACCAACCACTGACGTTAACACGCAGAGCCCCAAAGAACTGCTTGGATGTTTCCACAGAGCCGCGGTGCCACAACCGCAGCCGCCAACCTGCTCTTCCCCACGGGTGATTCGGGGACGTCTGCAGCCCCGTGGGGCTCGCAGCAGGGCCGGGGCCTCCATCCCTGCGGCAGGGGAGGCTGAGGGGGAAGGAGGCATCACCCCAGGGTACTGCGGAGGGGGCAAAGGGCCTCGTGCACTCAGCGGGACCAGGCCGCGCCAGGCGCCTCCACCGGCCGCGGCGGGCAGCGGTGCATGCCGGGAACGCCGTTACCGGTGAGGGGCGGCGCGGGGCACGCCGGGAAGGGAGGCCGGGACCCAGATGCGGCGGCGCGGAGCCCGGTGAGACGGTCCGGGCCCAGGTGCGGGCCCAGGTGCCCGGCGCGGCCCGTGGCGGGGGCGGCCCTACCTGCCCCCCGACTCGAGGCGCTCCGGCCCGGGGCAGCGCACACCTGGTTGCCGCGACAACGGCCGAACCCGCTTTTCGCCAATCACTCGCCCGCTTACATCGCTCGCTTGGGCGCGCGCCCAATCGCGGGCGAGCTTTCAGAGCCCGCGCCGCTGCTTAAGGTGGCTTGGCGCAGGCTGGAGTGCGCAGGCGTCTTAAGGTGGCTCCACGGGAAGGAGCGGCGGTTTCTTCCCGCCTCGTCACGGCCTGCGCCTCCGCCCGGCCCGGCCCCGCCGGCAGCCAGTGGCAGCGCGGCCGCGGAGTGACGGGGCTGGCGGCGAATCGGCGGGGCCGGGCCGGAGGTGAAGGCGCCGGGGCCGCCGCGGCGGGAGCGGTGAGTGCGGCCCGGGGGGTGTCGCTCTGGGGCGGCCGCGGTGTCGCCTCCGTGAGGGGAGCGCGGGAGGGAGACCCTGGCGCGGGGCCCTCGGTTTTCTCCCTCACAACAGGGAGGGATATCCCCCTCTCTTCACCACAGGGCGGGTTTGTCCCCTCGCGCCCATGGCAGGGGCTTTGCCCTCCTCGCAGCTGGGCTGCCGTGGTCCCCCCATGCCGGGGGTGCGGGACACCCTTGGGTGCCTTGGTGGTGCGTCCTGCCGCCTCAAGGTGAGCCCGTGAGCAAAGTGTCCCGCTCCTGAGACTAAAGGTGGAGTTTTGGTAAAGCGGGAAGGACTCATCGGCTCTGAGCATGGCATCCTGGGGTGTCCAAAGCCCTCTCCGTGTGGTTGGTTTTATCTGCTGCCATCCCTTCCTCATGTGGCCGAGGTTCCTCGAGGTCCCTGGGGAATGGAACCATGGAGACGCGCAGGGATCATGGGCAGGTTCCCCAAGGAATGCGCCTCAAGCTCCGCTCCCAGCGGTTGCACTGAAATGACCCCATTTAGGTGAGCAGGAGCGCTGTCACCTGCAGCACGGCTGTAATGCTCTGTCCTGCGCAAACAACAGAGGTCAGCAGGCAGCCGGGAACAGAAGAGCAGCGTCTGGTGACTTCAGGTGCCTTTTGATTAGAGCTTCCCAGAGAGAAGGCCCGACCTTAAATACCAGCCCATTATAAGTCACCTTCAGGGCTTTTGCCTGGTGTGTCAGCTTAAGCAAGCCAAACACTGTGCGAGTTTTGATGTTTGAGACATTCTGATAAGTTGTTTAAACTTTTCTTTCACGGGTGATATGTGCAGATATTAGTTTGACAGCAGGGATTTTTCTGTGAAAGTGTAAGATTTGTGGCCTGTTTGTAGCAGGATTTCTTTGCAGGTTTTGTACCATGGAGTTCATTTAACCTAATTCTCCTTCTTAGTCTTTTTTAGTGTCATTTGGAGGAATATGACCTTGCTACCGCACTAGCCCACTGGAAGTTTTGGCTGATCCAGACCTCTGCCTGGGCACCTCTCTCATCGCAGCTTACTGCAGTGGCAAGGAAAGCAACAGATACCCCACAGAGAGGTTCCCTGTGCTCCGCTGACCTGATCCTCCTTTGCCGAAGGGAAACGGGATGGAAAGGAAGAAGTGGGACAAAGCTCCAGGTGAAGCGGTTCCACCAGAGTCTTGGTCTCATCTTTAAAGAGCAGCTCCCGTGTTGAAGAGGCTGAAAAGCAAACGCTCCAGCAAACCAAAATGGAAGGAGGCAATGGTCCAAGTCTGCAACTTCAGCAGCTTCCACTGGCAACTGCAGCAGTTTCTGTGCAGCCACACACAGACTCGTTTTCTTATAAGGTCAGATTTCTACCTCAGGGTACCCCTAAAAGGCCTTATCTGTTCAAGTAAGCTTAATGCAGTACGGTATTTGGCTTATTTTTGTGAAAAGTTCACTATCTTTGCATTTAGCCATGCCTGAATTACACACTGCGTATTACATGTATTACACACTATGTGTGTAAGCAGTGAATAAAAGAAAGAGGTTTTGTGTCTTGAAAAGCCAGGCAAAATGGAGAAAGACCTACCAGCAATTAACAAATCAGGTGGATGTCTGAGGGTGGTTAGATGCAACAGACCCTTCTTGGTGCAGGTGCCTCTTCAGCCTAATCTGCATGTCAGTAATTGAGATGTTTTGTATCTTCAAGTGGCTCTACCCTTGGTCAGGCATTGTTTTATCCTGTATGAGAAGAGCAATGATAATATTTTTACTCTTGGAGGAGGAATACAGATATGAACTCGATTATTCACAATCTGAGTACATTGTATCTTGGAGACCTGTGCTGAAATGAAAAGTGCAAATGACATCTAATGAGACTTAGACAGTTGTTGGAGGAACACATGTTAAATGGCTTGCCTTGGCCTCAGGCTCTTCTGTTTATTCACTCTTGTGTACATTCCTTTGTGGTTCAGCCTGCTTTACATATATTTTTCTTTCAAATTCTGTCTTTGGATAAAAAGGAATTAGTACTGAGATAGGAATGCTAATGGAGAGGAGGTTGGGAGCTTGCTAGGAGTTCCTACTTGTTGTCTTTCACTTTGTAATAAGCGGTTCGTATATGTTGTCATATTTTTTCTCTGAGAAACTGCAAAGAATGTAGAAACATGCATGCTAATTTAAGTCTTTCATAAGAACTATCAGTTAAGGGAGAGTTGTTTTTTTTCAATTGAGTTGAGTTTCACTTGAGTTTCACAGTTTTGGAACAGAGACATGTGGAACTTCCCTAATTGCCTAGACAGGGTGGAAGATAATGGGGGTTTTAGTGACAGCTGATCTAGGAATAGCTGATCTAGGAACAGTGACAGCTGATCTAGCTGTTTTAAAAGGTCTGTTCTCCTGGTTGAGTAAAACCCTGATCTCCTTCGGGGTCTGGTGGGTAAGTATATATCTGTATATTTACTTTGTTTTTACAGGAGAACTTGATTGGTGCATTACTGGCTATTTTTGGACATCTTGTTATCAGTATTGCACTCAACCTCCAGGTAAGTGTCGTGAAACAAAGACTGATCCTGCCTTGAGCATCCTGAGTTTAAAAAGCATCAAACACCCCAAAGCTTCTGTGCCTGTCTTCTGTTCTAGAAATACACCCACATCCGACTGGCAGGCTCCAAGGACCCCCGAGCCTACTTCAGAACCAAGACGTGGTGGTGTGGACTGTTTCTGCTTGTGCTGGGAGAACTGGGAGTGTTCTCCTCTTATGCCTTTGCTCCTCTTTCACTGATTGTGCCGCTCAGTGCAGTGTCCCTTGTAGGTAAGGTGGAGAGAGATGCCTGTTGTGCATTTCAGTGTGAAATGAGTGCTGATAACTGAGCGAATATATAACTTGCCCTGTTTTTCTTGCTTTTCTTCTATTTTTATAGCTAGTGCAATCATAGGAATTATATTTATTAAAGAAAAATGGAAGCCCAAGGATTTTCTAAGTAAGTTGCACAGTTGCTTTTGTTTTGTGTTTAGTTTTCCTCTCTGTTTACAAGCTGTCCTGCACACAGCTTGGCCTCTTGGGAATCATAATTGGAGGAATGGCAAGATCTTCCCTAGCTATAATATATAGACATATAAAGACATATATATATATGTATTTTCTACTGTTTGTTAAAAACATTTTTTTTGTTGTTTTCCTGGCTCGTGCCAAATCTGCAGAATCTTGCCTTGTTGTCTCGCTGTTTTCAGAAACATGTGGAGGTGTTTATTACCAGCATCTCAAAATCATGCTGGCTTTTATTATCAAGATCTAAAAATCATGGCTCTGCAGGCTGAAGCTCTACCCTTGGCCTTAACTCTGCAGTAGTCTAGGCACAACTGAATCAGCTGAACTTCATGGGTGTGCAAATGTCTGCAGAACTGGGGTGATTTGTTTACCAGGTGCTCCCTGCTATGAGCTCTTGCCCTCACCTCGCAGCACATGCATCACCTGAGGAGGGTTTGGTTCTAATCTTTTGAAAGTGGGGCACAAAGGGCAGAGGAGTGAGTCAGGCACAGGAATCTGCATGATGTTGTTAGTGGTCACTGTGCATGTGTGATATTAACTCCACAGGTCTGTACTAACACACTAACCTTGTCCTCTCTTTTTATTTCCTTTGGTTGCCGAAGGGCGCTATGTTTTGTCCTTTGTAGGCTGTGGTTTGGCAATTGTTGGAACTTATCTGCTGATAACATTTGGACCTAATAGTCATGAGAAGATGACAGGAGAGAATATCACTAGGCATTTAGTGAGCTGGCCATTTCTCTTGTATATGGTAAGATGGCCCATAAAACGTGGCACAGTTGTGTTCTGCTCTATGCCTGATGGGGGCCTGCATTTCAAGCATTCTTTTTCTTTATGATTACTAGCTCTATTTCTTATCATTATTAATGAACCTATGTGAACTTTTGCCCATATCTGTTCTGCAGTGCATGTGGACACTTGCATGCACAGTTTGGGACCTTTACATTCTTTGTACGAGTTACTTGTAGGATTTAAATACATTTAATTAAAAGCTTTTTAGAAGATCAGCTCTCTCTGAGCTGCCAGTCACATCCTGTGGCAGTATGTTAATGGCAGCAGAGAGCAGCTGCTCCAGAGGTACCTAAATACATGCTCACATCTGGTTTTATTCCAGAGTACCTTTATCAGGAGCCATTCAGTTCCGACTGACAATAATGCTAAGTTCTGGGGGTTTGGTGGTTGTGTGGGTTTTTTTGTTTGTTTGTCTCTGTAGGGAGTAGGCTTGGCAATTAAATACAATGCATGTTGCAAGGGCTGTGGGAAGAACTTCATTAGGGGAAGTAGGCTGAGATCTGTAACATGAATATTCCATCAGGATTATTTGATCTACTCCTTTACTCTGCACACAATCTCCAAATAACTCAGAATAGAAGCATGGGATATTTAATAACTCCAAGAAGTTATTTAGCATCTTAACTAATTGGAATCTGTGATCATGATAAATTAGATGTGTAATTTTGTGGGATCATTTTTTTTCTTTGATTTGTCCTAGTATTTGACTAGCTCAAAGTCCTATTTGCTGCCACCCCCTCACCTCACAGGCACCTCGCCCCTCACTTTCTAATATATTCATTTTTTCTTTTTTGTAGCTTGTGGAGATCATCATATTCTGCTTGCTACTGTATTTTTACAAGGAGAAAAATGCAAACTACATTGTAGTTATTCTTCTCCTGGTGGCTTTGCTGGGTAAGTTGATACAGACCTGAAAAATGTTCCAATATTGGATTATAAGTTAACTGCAATTAACCAAAGTGGCTCTATTAACCTAATTGATTTATTTTACGATATTAATTTAGAAATGTTACTACAATGTAGATAAATACTATTGCAAGGTATTGACTTTAGGATCTGTGCGTATGATCTTTGCCCTTAAATATTATTTCCCATAAGGATATATAACTTCCAAAGGGCAGAAAGTGCAAGTTCCCTTTTGGTGTTACATTCCCATCACTTGGTTGTTCAGCACTGCCTGTATATCTCCAGGTTCCATGACTGTTGTGACCGTGAAGGCTGTGGCAGGCATGCTTGTTGTCTCCATACAAGGAAACCTCCAGCTCGACTACCCTATATTTTATATCATGTTGGTGTGCATGATTGCTACAGCGATCTTTCAGGCGACGTAAGACACCTTCTCTCTCCTCTTGTCTGTAACTGTGTTGGTTTCAGTGGATCAGTGGACTCCCTGTTATTCATTTGGAGGATGCTGAGCCAATTTTAGTGAGAAGAGTTATCCAGTTCTCTGCCGGGACCTGTCCTCAAATCCTGGCCATAGGAGCTTGTGTTCTTCTCTACTGTTTCATGTAGTGATACTGCCAAGTAGTTTAGATCCCAAATTTCTACACAATTCAAATATTTGCTTTAAAATAAATAAATAAGGTATAAACAAAATGAGAGATCAAACATGCTATCTTTGCACTGGCCAAAACCAAAACGGTGTGAGTGTTACTGATGCTATTTCTTTTTCCTCTGTTGTTGTGATAATGTAAAATACTGGTAGCAACAGGGATAAGAAATTATTTAAAATGTTGGTGACGTTTTGATCCTGTGGTCAGCGGCAATAACCTGCTCCTTTAGCGAGCACAGCAATAACATTTCTCATTTTTTATCAATCCAAGTGATGGTGCTGCAGTTTAGTAAGAAAGGGAATAAGGTTTCTAAGTCTGTAGTATCATTCTTTTGAAGTGTGTCCCCAAAGGAGGAGTCTAAACCAGCCACGACAACTGTTAGACGCTTTGCGTGCTCCTCCCAAGTCGACCCACGTCACCTGTGATTGTATTGCAGGTTTTTGGCTCAAGCCTCCCAGCTGTATGACTCATCTCAGATTGCCAGCATCGGCTATATCCTGTCCACAACAGTAGCAATCACAGCAGGTAACAGTGCAAAAATGCATTCATAGTGTGGTGGTCCCCTTCAAAGGAAGGGAAAGGATGTGGGAGAAGAGTCCTCACTCTCAGCTTAGGTGAATACTCAGCAAGACTGACTTGTATTTTCTTGTTATCTGTCTTCTGCAGATGGCTTTTTATTTTGTCTTTTCCAAGATGTGAATTATCCTATTAGAATGTGTTAAAATGTTCTCTTAAGATCTGTCCTTTTGTTGACTATGTTTGAAACTGCCAGTAAACAGGACATGTTAAACACAAATCAGTTTCCCTTTTTCTATTTTAAGACCTTTTAAAAAAAAAAAAAAAAAAAAAAAGAAAAACAAAGGTGCCTAGCTATAAAAATAGAAATCTTGCATGACTTGTTACCTGGATTGATCAGGGCTGGAGATCTAGCAGTAAGTGCCTGTGAAAGCTGGGAAGAGAGGTTTCATGAATCATTTCTCTTTCAAGGCGCAACTTTCTACTTGGACTTTACTGGTGAAGATGTTCTCCATATATGTATGTTTGCACTTGGGTAAGTGTTTTTAATTTTTTTTTTTTTTTTTTTTAACTCTGAAGAATATTTCTTTATGTGGCTGAATGTGGAGGGGAGGGGGGAGAGAGAGAGAGGAGGAGAAAAAAAAAAAAAAAAAACCCTCTTTCCTGCACTTGCTGCCTTGAAGAGGAGAATGGTCTGAACGGGCACTTAGAAAAAGCAACATGCAATACTGGCCCTTTTCCCTTTTCATGCTCATGTCATCACTTTTTGTCTTCTCTCAGGTGCCTCATAGCCTTTCTAGGTGTCTTCCTGATCACAAGAAACAGGAAGAAATCTGTACCCTTTGAACCTTACATATCAATGGATGCGATGCCAGGTAACAGTAAAAAATACAGTGCTTTATCACCGTGTATTTTTAAATAGTTGGATTTCAGAGGGGGGAAAAAATCATTTATTTGGGGAAATACAGCTATACTATCTGTCTGGTGAGCTTTGTAAAAGACATGCTGTATTTGATACATAACTGACTGCCATCCCTCATCCACTAGAAGGTTACTTCTCTATTAGTTGCTTCACTGCTAAGCAGAAAAACATGTTTTTCATTTAACATTCAAGGAACTGATGAGCCACATATCACTAACCCTGAGATTATATAACTTGCGGATTTAAGAGAGCACAGGAAGTGTGCTCTTTTGTTCATAAGCATTTGATCTCTGTCTTCACTCTTTTCAGGCATGCAGAATATGCACGATAAAGGAATTGCAGTTCAGCCTGACCTTAAGGCTTCTTTCTCCTATGGTGCCCTAGAGAACAATGACAACATGCCAGAAATTTACACTCCAGCCACACTGCCGATAGTGCAGGAGCAACACGGCTCTAAAGGAGTTTCTGTTCCACCCTACCGAGTGCTGGAACACAGCAAGAAGGAGTGAGTGACCTTTAAGGAACTGATTTGAATCTTCAGAAGTATGACCTTTATTTACCTCTTTCAGTTTAAAATGTAAGTTAAGTGTAAAGCCAACCTTGATATAACTTAAAGCTTGTCTCAGCTTTCAAGGATAATTATTTTAATAACTCTCCATGGTTGTGAAGTTGAAAGCATTTGTTGTAGCAAGGAGTATATCGCAGTTCTCCTTTGAAGGCCACTCTCTGGGAGTGTGAAATGGGGAGTGCAGCACTGTGGCTGTATGAAACCACTGAGATAGCAGGTGTTGGGGAATGCAGAGACCTGGGAAGAGAAGCGACTGCTGTTTATAGCCTTTCTGAGAATATGTTTATCTCCAAGCTGCCCACAGTGAGAGAAAGGCAGGATTTAATCATTCATATATAGACTGGGAAGGATTTCTGGAAATATTATAAATCCTCATGTCTTTGACACAACCACGAAACTATCTTAACATGGCAATAAAATGGCACTGTTTTCAAGCAAGAATACTGGGGCTTACTGTGTCTTCAGAGTGGCATAATCGGATTTAGCAAGCTACTTTTTCCTTCAAAGCATAAATCTTTGGCATTTCCTCTATAACTATTCCCTGACTAGGGTTGAACATACGCACTGAGTATGTGACTTGTTTTTATAGCACCCCTGGATTATATGGCAGCATGGGACAAAGACTTTCTTTGCCAGTTTTCTGGTTTCATAGCAGGAGCTTTGAATTGGATCAAATGGTACCAAAGGAACACCGTAAAGTAAAAGAGCAAGACGAGAATAGCAGTGTGACCAATGTAGCTGCTGAAAGTTTCTGTAGCTCTTGAGGGCCAAATTTTCCATCACTTTATTTTCTCTCTGGGCCAGGCAGAATTTCTAGCTTGCATCTTGTAGGTATGGGTTCCCTAGTTTGTGGTGGTGGGGTTTGTTTGTTTGTTTTCTCAAAAGCAAAGAAGGTGCTGGCCTAATGTGGTGAGAGACCTAAGAAGAAAGAACAAGCTTATACAGTGCAGCACTTGGTGAGAACTGTAACAATAATGAAGCTTTGTGTACTCATTATATTTATCTTTCCAGTTTCTAGGAGATGGGCAGGAGCTGATAGGAAGGGAGAATAGTTGCAAGGGAAAACTTGTCCCATGAAGGGGACAAAGTACAATGGTGACTGGTGTGTGCAAGCTACACCTGCTTTCTAGGCAGTTGCACTTTGATCCCATCATCTTCTCTAAAGACAGTTGTTACGCGGGGAAGTTCTAACTGGTGTGTCCTGGCCTGCATGTGTGGGGGTGTCTGCATGCATTTAGAAAACCCTATTGCAAATGAGTATCACTTGCTCTATGCATTTTAAGTGGTCACTGATATCACAGGTTCTGCCCCCTGTACCAAAAATTCCCAAGAACTCCACTGGCTTTGAATATCGCTGTTCCAGATTCCTGCTATTGTATGTTCCTTTGCCATCTGTTTGCCTTGCCAGCTATGAATACTCATTTAATCTGGAAATACCTGAGCCCGCTTTGGCTTTCTGTGTGGCTGAGGAGATGCCTAGCCCCGCTCCACAACGCGCGTGTGCACGTGTACCTCTCTGCAAAGTTTTTCACCAGCTTGGCATGTCTGACGACTCAGATCTTATCAGTGGCATCCTGTACACTATGGCTTATGAAACCTCAAGAAATAGCTGTTTTCCTGTTGCCCACAATACTTTCTGTGCTCAAGTAAGATAACAATATTAATGGGCTAATTTTGCCAGTACATCAATCTCCTTGAACTTGGAATGACACTGATTTACTGCTTTTGGCTCTGTATTCTCAGTAATCGGTTTATTTTTGGTGAATTTATGTGCGGCTTTTGTTCATTAACAATACAAAACAAAGTAGTATGGGGTAGGCTGAATGAGAAGGGTACAAAAGTGCTGGCTTTTCTTATCTCTTCCCTTTTAATCAATGAGGCAGCAGCTGTTTTGACCTAGTAGCACTGAAACCACAGATATATACAGACTCTTTTAAAACGAGCTGTGCTATGCCATGCATGTCTACAAACTTTGCTTTCAGCAATGTTCTCTTTAATTACTAGAGGTTGCCACGGTATAAAATAGTTGATCTAAAGGATCTGAATGTCGTGCCATGGAGTTTCACTCGATGTACTTCTATAGTCCTGCTTTATTTACCCAGTCACACTTACGGGTTCGAATATTTCCTCTTGTTACTGACAATTACCTCTATGTTCAGCAAGACTTGCCTTGGCAACCTTCTGTCAAAGGGTTCCCCGGGAGATGATGTCTGTTTCTACAACACACAAATCACAAAATTTTGGATTGCTCAAGTGTGCTGGGGCAGATACAGCTTGGGGTCTTTCTTAGCCTATAGGCCTAACTTCAACGCACTGATGTTGCAAGGGTTGCTTCTTTGCCATCTTTGTTAGCCACGTGAGGCATTGGTAGTAGACTGCAAGATATGTTTGATACTTGAATTTTAAAATGCATTTCTGCATTTTCCTTTTGTTCTTTTTTTTTTTTTTTTTTTTTTCCTCCAGACTTTCTCACTCCTTGCATCCCTTCTGGTGTAGCTCTTGGAAAACCAGGAAACTATTTGTACCCTCAAATCTGTACTTCTTAGGCAATATTCTTAGGGCAATATTCTTATTCTCTGCCTGCAGCAAACGCAGCTAAACTGAGCATAAAAAGGTAAAGGTGAAGAGCTTCATGCTGCATCCCAGTCTCTCTTGCAGGTTGAAAAATAATTTGCTGGGGTAAAGCACATTTTAACGTGTATGTCAAAGCTGTAGTTTACCTAGGGATGATCTCCAGGGAGGCAGGGCACTGTAAACAGTAAAGGATGCTTAGATTTCCAAACATGCTGCCTTTTTCAGAACCCAGAGCTGAAAATACACACAGAAATGCATTGACTGCTGCCTCCTTTACTAAAATGGGGGAGAAAAAAACCTCTTTAATTCTTGTTTCTTTATCAAATGTGAACTGACATCTCTTGCCTCTACACTGTGTGGCTTTTCAATGCACCAGAGCACTTAATATATTCTCAATGTATATTTATATGTAACTTTTGCTGTAGAATACAGCTCGAATGTTGGCTGAATGTACAAAATGATCTGCCTATAATCTTATGTTGTTCACATTAAGATGTGTAAATAAATTAAGCTTTAAGGTATTGGACTACAAGGATAACCTTAACTTTTCATAAGCAATGTTGCATGTGTATTTAAATATATTTGTGTTTTAGACTTTTGGAAGTGAAACTTAATAAAAAAAACTCTGCTAAAACCTATATAACTCTGGCATGCTCGATATTCTTAGGGTAGGTATAGCTGACCATAAATACCTTGAGGAATTAAGATGGAGTTTATTACCAGCATAGGTACTACGTGCATTCAAAGAGTAAAACCTTCTTGAACAAGATACTTGTAAAGAAAATGTGGATTGCCAGAACTGATGGCTGGGACTGTCTTACTAATGCTCACGCTTTTACTGTCAATTTTAAAATATTTGGTGTCAGCTTTGGGATGCATGCTATCTACTTCAGAATTGTGATTTATAGAGCTTGAAAAAAATAGCACTCATACTTTGAGGAATGCTTGAAAACATGGCCCAGGTATAGCCTAGAGGAGAGCTAAAGACAAAACGAACCAAATTGCTTTTACTCCCTCAAAAAAAAAAAAAAAAAAAAAAAGCCAGGCTATGATTGGTGGCCTATCTCATTTTTGCCAGCTTGGTACTGCACTTACCAAGAGCATGATTTTCTGAGCCAGAAAAGATGTCTCAAAACAATGCTCCGTGGTGGGTGATGGCATCCAGCAGAGCGTGGGTATCATCGTGTCCCTGGCTGCAGGGCTAGGCAGCTTGCGGGCGTCTCCCAGCAGTGCCATTAAGAGATGCAGACGGCTGTAAATTTCGGGTACTGGCAGCTCGTTTAATTAAATGCTAGCCAACCTAATTAACACTCACCATATGGGCTTCAGTCCCGGGGGATAAGCAGAAGAGAAATCTCAGGATACATTTAATTAAATGTATCTCTTGGGCTCCCAAAAGACAGGTGGAAGAGGGAAAAGAGCAGCTTCACCCACCTTGGTATCAAGCAGCTCTTCATGTAAGTCACTGGATGTGATGTTAGAACCCAAGCTAGGGCTTTTCTGGATGCTCAGAGCAGCAGCACTAAGTCCTACAGTTTCCAGTGAACATGGTAATACTTTGGCAACCTGTATTATTTAAGGTTTAGCACGTTATAGCAGAGATGACTACATTTGGGAAGTGCTAATACGGAGGTGGCAGTCAACCCAGACATTAGGATCATTACAAAAAGCAGCGTTATAGGGAAGTGCTATGACAAAACAGATAGTATTTTAAATGTTCCTGAAAAATCTGCTGAAATGGCTGGAGGTGATAGGGCTTATATTAAAGCTGAATATATTTCTGGCCAGTGATGAAGAACTTGGTATTACTGAATTAGTAAACCACACGGCTAAAGTAATTAAGACTAACCAATTACTGCCTAAATATGTGCTACATCTAAACTACAGCACCCCTTACCTTTCTAGAAAAATATCTGCAATTTGCTGTTTCTGTTTTTTTTTTAAGGTCTGCACTATAAACAAATAAATGACAGGATGGGTAAAGGAAATGAGCTTTTTTTCCATATCTAGGCTCTAGCAGAAAGCATTTAAACCACAGAAATTCCTCTACTGAGGTCAAAATCTTAGCTGTCCTCTTACAAGTGAGGACAAAGCTATTGAGCAACATCTTTTTATCGATGCTGTTCAGCAGATAATTTTTTTATTTATGGAAAACGGAATACAGACAAGTACAATGCTGGTTTGTGCTTATTTTAAATGTAAATGTACACAAGTACTCAGCTGTCGCACAGCTCGGAGCACCACTGTTCAAGCAAATCATCTCGTTGGATTAAGCCGTGATTTAGTGTCGGAGATGAGAGGCGCAAATTGTCACAGCTCCCATCTGGTAACTGCCCGAGTGTGTCCTCTAGCTAAGGCCAATTGCAAAGTAAAGACATTAACTTGGTCACCACCTAGGAACGCACGGGGGGCCTTTCGCAGCAGGAATTGCTGGGCTTGGCACGGAGCACCCACTCCCTGTGCTCTGGCTCCAGGCTTCAAGGTCATCCTCATGTCCTGCTGGGGCCCTTCTCCTCGCTGTCCCCTGCTTTGTGGCCTCAACGCCATCCTTGTGTTCCAAGCTGTTCCTAACACTGCAAGCCCTCGGCTGCCCATATTGGATTTTCCTAGAGCGATTTACAGCGTTTGGATCAATTCCCATCCCCGCAAGCTTGCCCCGAGGGAAGCCTAGAAGGCAGCGGAGGCCAGGAGGGCCCGCCGGTGACCGCAAAAGATGCCGTGGGCTCCCCAAGGCCCCCGCGGGAGCCACCCCGCAGCCGCTCGCTGAGGCAGGACGGGGCTGGCTACGTGCGCGGGCTCCGGGGCAGCCCCCCGGCCACGAGGATACGCAGGGCCCCCCGCGCAGCCCCTTCAGGCCCCGCAAATGGCCGTTACCCCCCAACGGCCGTTACCCCAAACGGCCGTTACCCCGAGTGGCGGGAGGGGGGCGGCGCATGCGCAGGAGCGCCCCCCGCATCCGGGTCACCGACCCCCCTCCCCGCGCGCGGCTCCCTGAGGCGATGCGGCGGCGAGGGGGCCGCGCACGCAGGCGCGTTGGGTTCCGCCGCTGCCCGCGCCGCTGCCGCCGCCCCGGGATCTCCGCCGAGGACACGGTGAGCGCCCCCGCCGCCCCGGGATCCCCGCCGAGGACACGGTGAGCGCCCCCGCCGCCCCGGGATCCCCGTCGAGCACACGGTGAGCGCCCCCGCCGCCCCTCGCCTCCCGCCCGGCTGTTGCTCCCTCTCCCCTCTGTCGACAGCTCCGTTCTGCGCGGCGGCAGCGCCGGGGCCTGGCCGTGCCCGCGGGCTGGGACGTGCGCGGGGCTCACGGCACTTATCTCTTAATTCAGCTCCTCCTTGGGGCATATCCAGATAGGGAGGCTTTTATTGTTATTATTGGTTTTAACTAAAAAAACCTACAATCGCGATAGTCTCAGGAGGATGCGGTTCAGCATCTGCTCCCATCCCTCTCGGAGCTCCTTGGAGCAGCTTTGGCTGCTGATTTAAAATTAAAAATCGAAACAAAACAAAACAAAAAAGTGCTTTTTTTTAAAGACAATATCCAAACGTGGATTTTTGAGGGAAGGCAGTCAGCTTTATTGCTCTGTGAATTGATAATATAAATGAACTGCTTGAGGCAGGGGGGTTGTTCATTCCTTCATGACGGTTGCACATTCGTCTTGGCTTCATTCGTATTTCGGGGGAGCTGTTTCCTATTTTTTGCAATGCTTCCTAACCATGGTGATTAGACACCGGTTTCAGGAGAGTCCATGAAGGCACATACCAAAAAAAAAAAAAAAGAAGAAAAAACTAGCATTCAGTTGTAGGTGTACGAGTAAAGAAGTAGAACCGTGGTGCATTCTTATCTCACACACGCAAAGTAACGCTTATAGTTTGGTGCCCTGTACAGAAGCCTTTTGGATTTAGCTTTTTATGGCTGCAAGAAATGCTGTGCTGTACATTGTACAAACTGTTGATCTTATTGGCAAAATGTTCCTTAACTTTGAATAAGATTGGTTGTGTTAATCCCTCTCTCCACAGACTGCTTGCAGGAGTTCAAGAGAATCACTGCGTTTTCTTCTGCGACTTAATAGCATCAAGGTTCCTACTCTTGTTCTCTAAAGGAGCAAGATGATTTCTCCGGTAAATCAATTTTTGTTACTCATTGAGGAAAAAATTGTCGTCTGCTTCATGGCATTGGGGATGCTTAAGCTGCCCCAGCTCTCCAATACTATGATCACACATCGTTTGAGACTTGCTTGCATTTGGCAGAGCAGAAATCATCTTACAGTAAAGCATTTTGTTGCTGTAATTAAAGGTTGCAACGTGATGAATTCATATATAATGAAAAGTGAAATCAGTGATGCTTTTGTAATGTGTAAAGCTGGATATGGTATGCCTAAAAAAGGCTGTATGCCTTTCATCAAGATTCTTAAAACTTCCCTCCAAAACTAAATAAGTGACAATCCTCCATTTTTGTAATTTTACCTGAAAGCATCTCCTCTATGCAATAATGCATGCTTATGCAGCATTCGATGTGTTTCATAATACAGCAAATTGCTGCTCAGCAAAAAACACCATTTTCCTCATCTCAAGGATATTTATGCAATAAAAGGTTCACTTGGATGGTTTCTGTGATGCACAAAAGACAGCCCTGAGATGCAGGGTCACCAGGACTCTAATCTCAGCTTTGCTGCTGAACAATTTAATTTGTTTTAATTTGTATATTTTGAAGATGATAATACAAAGATAATGATAGTTGTTGGTTGCCTATTTTGCGCAGAACTGTGGGTGAAATGTGTTCAGCATATGTAACTGCAGGCACCCCAAGTTTCATTTCCTTAAGATTAAGCACTAACTGGACAATTTTGCTTAAGTTCATAGGACCAGTTTATGCATGCTGGAAGTCACTGTGACCTTGCATCTCCATCTGCTTCATAGGTTAGTTGAATCATTGACGTTATTTTTCTGTGTGTTTTCTTTCTTTTATTTCCTTTTTTTCTGTGTTGATGAAATGTATTTTCTATGAAATTTACTTTTTGATTTTGCTGTGCTGGGAAAGTTTAGCTATTCATAGTTTTCTAATGGCTTGAAAAAAGGTGTAATGTTGAACTGGTGCAGTTACACACAAATCCACATTAATTCAGTCAGCTTTTATGTGACCACACTGGGGATGCATTGATTTAACTGAACTAATTTAGCACCACCCTTCATGTGTGCGTGGCCAAGTTCGTACTCAGTATTGGCCTTTCTGTTAAGTGACTAACTTGAGTTTTAGCTGAAAAAGTGTAGGTTACTCCCACTAATCAGTCTGGGAATACTTTACACACATTTATCATATATGTGTATATATATATTTATATAAATATATTTATTTTATATATATATATATATATATATATATATATGTATATCTCCTGTTTTCACAAGTTATTTCTCCTAGAATAAAGTGTTGAGGGTGTTTTATGAAAGACAAGTATCCTAATTAACATCAGCAGGCATGGATGGATTGGGGATTTTTAAGCCCTTTGGTTTCATTTGATGACATTTCTCAGCGACTGCTTCAAGGAATAAACTTACTATAATCCCAATTACTGAAATAGGATAAAATGCTTGTGTTTTGTGGATGGGAAGGCAAATTTCATGCTGGTTTCTGTTCTTTGTAAAGTTATTCATGTTAAAGAACAGTCATGGAAGATACAGTTTCTTGGCAAATTATGACACTTGTTTTTTTGTGGGTTTTTTTTGTTGTTTTTTCCCTCTTTTTTCGTTTGTGGTTTTTGTTTGTTTTTTTTTTTTTTGAATGTCAGACTCCTATTAGAAACTCTGGAGCATAAACAGTTGTTTTGGGTAGACGATGCTCAGAGAGACTATGAAGTCCTGGAGCGACAGCCAGTCAGACCTCTATAGCAGTGACCAAGAAGAAGAAGAACAGATGATTTTTGGCGAAAATGAAGAAGATTTGGAAGAGATGATGGATTTAAGTGACTTGCCTACCTCACTTTTTGCTTGCAGTGTCCATGAAGCTGTGTTTGAGGTACAGGAAGAAAAGGTAAGGTGGCGTAAGGCATATTTGGAGTATAGTATTGTAAGTATAGATACCCAAAGAACATTTTTGTCTGGATTTTAAGTGCATTACTGCATATTTTGATTGAAAAATCCTGATATATTTACCAGTAAGCTCAGATCAGAATGAGTACAGTTACCAAAGAGCAGGTAATACTACACTTTTCTGGCATTTCAGATTGTTAACAAATATACAATGCTTCTCCCGTGAAAATATCCTGTTTATTTTTTCTGTTTATCCAAGGTACTAAATGCAAGGGCAGATTTAAATAAAATCCAAAGACAAATTTAAATATATTATTTCAAAACAAGGTTTCTTTTAAAAGAGCATTATATATTTTCAGGCTACATTTTCTGGTTGGAAATAATAAAGCATCTTGAATGTGGCTTAAGACTTTACTGCTAAGATAAGGCAGCTGAAGAGGTAATCCAGCTTGTGGTGTTCTGTGATCTGACTGCTTCAACATAAAATTCGCTCCTTACATCTTTTCCGTTCTTGTCTGTTTCTTTTCTGCTGTCTGTCATTCTGAAGACGCATCTGCCAAAAAGCAATTTTTTGTGTTCATGTCTGAAGTACTCCCTTTTTTTGTTATTTTTATATTTTGTGTGAGTTAACTTCACAGCTGCTGAGAAGGCAAGGGGTGGATAGTTCTGACAATGGTTGTTAGAAAATACAGGAACAACTGCAAGTCTGTAAGCAAAATAGACTGGAAATGAATCCTAAATCAGAAGAGTTTTTAAAGCAGCTTATGGATCTCCATTTGCCTAGGGGAGACAGGATTACATAATAAGAGCTGTTGCTCTTGCAGTTTGTTGTAATCATATTCTTGTGGCTGCAGGAGAGAAAAAAAAGTGCCAGAAGAGGTTGCTAAGTGTTTTTAGTGTCTGATTTTCAGGTGCAGCACTTACTTAAATTTTTCTTTTCCAATAAGCCAAGAGAGAATAGCATAGCAATTCATTAACCATTATTTATATTCCTGCTGCTGAATGATTCCCTTGAAAGAGCCCAAGTTATTGCTAGGCAGTCTAGGTTGATGGAAAAGTTAATTTCTGGCCTTGTATATTAGCGATGGGTTTTCACGGAAAGCAAAACAGAGCATAAAATGTGTAACTTGTATGTTTTCTAATTAAAGAAAAAAAGACATCTTGAAGATATATTTTTACATTACTGGTGACTGTTTTAAATTATTATTGTTTCTACTGGTTCAACTTCCAGCTCAAATGCCTTTTGCAAGTGCTGAGCAATCTGAGTGATTGCTGCACTTGGAAGAAGGTAGTAAAGCATCTGTTAATCAATAAGAGTTTAAGTAATACATTCAATTACTTTAACTGACACTACTGAAACAGCAGTGACCCATAATCCATTAATTTCGCCATATAGGAGGTATGTGAGGGAGTGGTTGCCTTGCTCAGTAATCTTGCACGTGTCTACGTGATTTGTCATTTTTAATCCCCTTGGCTTTTTCTACGGTGCTATATGGGCACTTGAGCTTTATCAAGGGAGGCTGCTGCCTCTTCCTCCAGTGCCACGTAATTGCCAATCCCATGGGACCATTTTTCAGATACCTCTGAGAATGGAGTTCGTGCATCAAATTGCAGAGGATTTTTGTTTAAACCTGGAATATACTGTCTTGGGTTTTTTTTTTTTTTCTTTTCAAATATAAATTTCTGAAGTGGACTGATGGTGCTGTCAGCAAGCTTATCTAAGCTCATAAATTTTGGTAGCCAAGACATTGATTTCTAATAGGTCAGAATTGTATATTATATCTCTAAATGAAAACTTACTATGCAGGCTTATTCCCAATGCTCAGAGAAGCAGAGCTGCTTTGTTTTATTATTTCACTTTTATCTGTGTTATGAAATTCTGCTTTGTCAACCTCTGGACATATAATTCAATGGCTTGATTTACTTCTGCATTCAGCCCTTATGTTAAGGGCTGAATGCAGAGCAAACACGGTTACCAAATCAAATGGAGAACATGGTGCCTGTGCACATGCAGAAAGCAATTTGGACATTTATGGTTTGTTTTGGGTGATAGTTGTGCTACCTGGAGATAGTCAAGCTAATGCTGGCAAAGCTAGCAGCCCTTGCAAGCAGGCTACGTCAAAATCAATCTTTGTCTTTCCTGATTTTTTTTCAGTAGTTGCAATTGTAAATAAGCAATTGCCTGGTGTGATGTATGGTTGCAAATAGTTCATGCTTATTATTCTTATTTGTGGAAGTTCAAGCACTTCATATAAGCAAGTTGTGCTGAATGCCTGTGTGAGAAGAAAAGGCTAAAAAAAAGACATAACTAATTTCAAATCTAGATGTTTGTTGTGGAGAACCTGTCCTTGGATTCTATTTCTGCCCTGCTGCTTGCTTTCTTTTTTTTTTTTTTGACAGTTTTGTAGCTATATTTACTTTTACCCTATTGCTTGTTAAAGCAACTTAAACAAAAGTGGGAAGTGACTGCATTAAGCATACAGTTGATGTGTTTTCATATATGTATGTATGTGTATATATATATATATATACAGCTATACTTTTGGATAACTGTCACTAGGTGGCATCATATGCATGAAGAGTTATTTACTACACAGCATTTAGATTGAATTAGTATTTATTCTATTAAACTGAACACAAATTTCTAAGTTGGTGTAACTGAGTGAAGCATAGAGTGTGCAAGTTTAGAAGGCAAGTAAGAACACGAGTGATAAGATTTGGATGAGAAAAATGAAAGGAAAATGTGTTTTCATTGAGTGAAAATGTTCATTTTGTGTTTGGAGAATCTCTGTACTTCATCTTTAGGAAAGATTTGAAGCACTTTTCACAATCTATGATAATCAAGTTACATTCCAGTTGTTTAAAAGCTTTAGAAGAGTAAGGATAAACTTCAACAATCCAGAGGCAGCAGCAAGAGCACGGATAGAACTGCATGAGACTGACTTCAATGGGAAAAAGCTGAAGCTGTATTTTGCACAGGTAATACAGAACATTAAGGTGTTCTACGCGTGTCCCTGTTTCTTCTCTGTTCCACATTTACCCATGAGCTTTATTTCTGAAAAAGTTCTGGAGCTAACCATTGACATCTAATTCTTCTACCCTGATATAAATTCTCAACGAGAGAAAGTAATACATGTTTTAGGGACTGTTTTACTGTTAGGCTTATGCTTGTAGAGTTGCATTTTGTAGAGAACAGTCACTGTGTAGGCTGAATTAAACAATACAAATACAAAGAATGGTTCTGCATTACCAGTAGACTAGATTAGAGAATTAATATTGATGATTTTATTCTGTATATGCTGGCTTTTGTCTTCAGGCACAGGTTTCCACTGAAATAGGTGACAAGTCCTACCTTCTTCCTCCACAACCTGTCAAGCAGTTCCTGATATCCCCACCTGCATCTCCACCAGTTGGGTGGAAGCAGAGTGAAGATGCGACTCCTCTGATAAACTATGACTTGCTTTGTGCTGTCTCCAAGTTGGGTCCAGGTAGGAATGTTTACCTGCTTTTGTAGTGTTACTTATCTTCAAAAATAGCTGTGTTCAGTGTGTCGCAGATGGATGATTCTAGTACTTAAGGATGTTAGAACGTCCTTTACATGTTTGTCAGGCTTCTTAGTAGCACTTCCTGGGAAATGTGGTGTTCACTTTCCATTAAATACCACTTAAAAGACTGTTTGTGTTCTTAGTACAGTGTAAGAGATACAGGGGCTGTTCTAAAACATGTAGTAAGCTCGATGAAGTATGGAAGTTGAACAAATAAAATGTGAAAAGGAAAAAAATAATTACTTGGTTGCATTGCTTAAGGAGACTTGAAGATAAAGGGGCTTGATACTATTCCATGAGGAAGTTCTTGATGTGATTTTTTTTTTAATTTGTTTTGTTTTGTTTGCTGCTCTTCAGGGGAGAAATATGAACTTCATGCAGGAACAGAATCGACCCCTAGTGTAGTTGTCCACGTCTGTGAAAGTGAGACGGAGGAGGAAGAGGAAATAAAAAACCCCAAACAGAAGATCATGCAGACAAGGCGTCCAGAACCACCTGCAATACTGAATGAATCCAAAGCTTTTGATTGTACACTGGAGGTAGGGGGTACTATGCACTGTTAAATCATGTGATGCTCAAGGTAGTGTCCGTAATCAGACATGTAATGAGTAACTGATGTTTGTACTACTGCTATATGTTTAATATAGCAGCAACAAGTTTTACTTGTAGTTGTGTCTCATGTTCAAGATTTTGGATGCCAATGTTCTAAAAAGCACTTTAGTTTTAAGGACTGGGTTCCCAATGTAGCAAATTCGCCTGACTTGAATAGTGAAAAATAAGAAGTGCTTTTCTTTTTCTTTTTTTTTTTTTTTAAGCTGTTACCATACCCTTTATACTGTATAGTGTCATGTACTGAGTGTTGAAATAATAACTTTGTGTTACTACTGGATTCAAGAAAGTTCAGTGTGTAGCTGTTACAGCTGATTTGTACTGGCACTACAGCTTCCAGTTAATATAATGATTAAATGTAATGTACTCTTTATGTTAAAATTCCTTCCCAGCTAGTGATCTCCTGAGGTGACTGATTTGCAAATTGATCATTCATGAAACTGCTCTGTTTGCTTCTCTCAGAATTGCCAAGCATTTGTTCTTAATTGGACATGAGGCCCAGCGGGGACAAATACATGTGTGGAACTAAATAAAAGTATTTTTTTCTTATTGACTGGAGAATAGAACAGCAGGACAAACCCCAGACCACTGAGCAGGCAGAGTCCAAGTCTGTCTCCAAACCTGCTGCTGTCTGTGACAGTGCACTGATAGCTGCAATAGTTTGCACTGGCAGCTAATTAAAAGTGAATTACAGCATATGCAGAGTGAAAGGTGGGTTCAGCTGTTACCTGCATTGTCCCTGATCTTCTCTAAAAAGATGGTAACGTTTGTTCCTCTCCAGTCCTGGGAATGGCCTACGTTTATAAATAAATCCAGTGACTGTTTTGTTATGACTAAATGATGTTAGGAAATAAAAAGTCCAAGGTTGCTTTTGAACCTGTGCACTTGTGCTTCTACAGTCTTTTTTTTTTCCTCTTTTTTTTTTTTTTTTTTTTTTTTTTTAATTTGCCTGGCTTAGCCAGCTTTTTATGCATTTTTGGCACTTGTTTCCTATTTTTCATTAAGACTTTTTGTGTGTGTGTGCCATCCTGTATGTCTAATAGAGCATCTGCTAGTTCTGAGACCAAGATACATCTTTTTAAACATAGATCTGTAATATTGTAAATTTTTGTGTTAAGTCTTTTACTGGAAGGAAAATATGCCTCAGTACAGTGGCACGTGCTTCTATGCCATTTTATAGCCAACCTTTTTTAGTCTACACAGATTCTTCTTTTTCTATTAAAAAACTAATTATTTGGGAACAAACAAGCCTGCTTATGTTCACATATATAAATCATTATCTGGCCTTTTTCAAATCATTTTAGTATTGTTTAATTCTATATAAAGTGTTTATTGAACTTTCAAAAGTGTTTTGACTTGATTGACAGCAGAGAGGAAAAAGTGGCTGTGGGTTTGTGTAGTTGTTTGAAACTCCATGTTGCTCTTGATCCTTTCCTGCCACCAGCTGCAAGTTGCAAAATAGGATCCTGCAGGCAGGTCCTCATTCCAGAGGCAGGAATAGTGTATAATAAAAATGTTGGAAGGTGTTTTCTGTTTGTCTTGCCTCCACAGGCATGATATTTATGTGTATCTTCAGGTATTAAAATCACTCAGTCTGAATTCTGTTTCACCGTTCCACTGTAAAAACTTGTATTGTCCATTAGGTTTGTGCATTTTTAAATTCCAGAAATCCATTTGGGATCTTCTGTAGTGTTTGTATTTTGTTAATTGATTAATTTCTATCCCATTGTAAAAGTTGGTATAAGTAGGGTTGAGTGGAAAAACTTCACAAACAGTTTTATAAGGCAAATAAAGCCAGTAATGTTATTGTCAGTGTATCTTGTGTAAAATGTGTAACAACTTGCATTCCAGCATCTTTCACTGTGTAAAGAGACTTAAAATAAAACCAATGCAGTGCCATTCACATGTTTTTCTTTAACTGCATTACATATAGGCCCAAATTATATATTGATTTTTAAAACCTCACAGAAATTATGTGTTGTAACAATATGGTATGTTTCCATATTGGGTAAGCTGTCAAGGTAGTGTGGGGAATTTTCCAAAGCAAAATATCGCTAAGGAAAAGTGCTCAGGAAGATGGTGAGGATTTCTGCTGGAAAATACTGTGAATTTCTCTGTTATCCAGTAGAGGGAGGCTGTGTTCCCTTCTCATAAGGCACATTGGGGTAATAACAGGCAATTCTGTTTCAGAGCTACAGGATAACTTTGCTGCATGTGAAGTTCTGCCTCGTTGTGCGACGGTGCCTGGGGGTCCCGTTGTCCCGAGCAGTGTCTCCTGTTGAGCTTGCACAGCCTTGGAGCTTGTTCCGAAGGTGCCGCAGGGAATTTGGTGTCTGGCTCCTTTGCCGATGCTCACGCGGGCAAGCAAGGAGCAGAAGGTAGAGGCTTGTACAGCAAAGGAAACTGGAAGCTGCCAGTTGGTTCAATGTTAGAGCTGATTCTGCTGCACTGGGACTTCCAGGGCATCGTGGCCTGTCTGTTTTTCTTAAATATTGACCTACTAATACGTGAGGGGCTGCTTTTCAGAAGCAGGCTTGCACAAGAGTGCTAACTGTGCTGAGTCCTTTCTAAGCATGTGCTTTGTATAAATAAATATCCCAAATTCCTTTAAAGAATCCTTCCCGAGAAGCAGCTGAAAAAATGTTGGGTTTTTTTTTTTTCCTTTGGGCAATCTGCCCATGTAGAAGGGTTTTTCAGGGGTGCTGTGTTCTTATTTTATAGCAGTTAAGAATGGGGTTGGGTTTCATGATCCTGTAATTATTTATTTCTCATTCTATTTCTACCTTGTCACTGAACTGTTCCCCCCGGCAGGGGAATCCCATCCCCAGGAAAACCTCGTGTACAAAAGGTCTCTGCTCAATTTATTCTCTGGAGGAAAAAAAAAATGCTCCCATTTTGGTCTACTTTTGGTTTACTGATCTCTTTTAGCCCACATTAGAGGATTATTTTATGAATCTTATGCTTATCTGGTTTTGTTTACTTGCTCTGTTTAACGTATGAAAACTTTCTAGGAGGGGTTCATGGTCCAGTGTGCTTTTAATGTGGAAAGAGACCCCTGCCAAAACCTCATTCCCTTAGGAAGAAATGCAGAAGTATTTCCTTTACTAAACCAAACAGGATGTGCACACCTGGCTGAATCTATGAGGCTTTGTTCCTGTGTGGGCTTTAATGGCACCTGCAATATATCATTCTGATTTCTGCATTCTGTGCACTTGAAGGTCACCCCGAGGTGCAGAGCCCTCAGCTGAGCTGGGTGGTGAAGCTGAAGTCACTAGGAGGGAATTCTGGTCCTTGATATCTTGCACTCCGCAGGCCTCTGTTCTTTGTTCAAAGCAAGAAAGTAAATTCTGATTTATGCTGATATTCATTCTGATAAAACACTACTTTTTCTCCTATAGCTAATCACAGATATGAAGTCAGAGTGGGAGTGACTCCACGAGTGTCTCCTAACATCCGTCACGTAGCTTTAGGAAGGACTGGCCGTGTGGCCATATCCGTACCCTTTCTCTAAGGATCGGCCCTTGAGGCACTATCATGGTACCCACCTAATGGCAATCCAGGTGGTGAGTTATTCTTTGGTCATTTATGTATTTTATTTTTAAACTGTATTCATATTAAATCATCCTTTAAAAAAGAAAAAAAAAAAGTTAACTAATGCATTAAAATCCTGTTCTGAACAAGGTTGCTTTTAACATACTGGCAGGTTGAGGCTTGTAGAAAGGAATGTTTGATTTACTGGGTGAAGTGAACCTATTCCAGCTACAGTATCGGAACCCACGTGCCAACAGCACTAGGAAGAGTCAACAACAAAGTAAGGTACTACTGGGAATCTGTTGTTTTGCTGTGGTACCTGAAGTACAAAAAACAAGTTACTTATCCTTTCTAATTCTGTAGTTAATGACCACTTTCCTGGTTGACTAACGTGGCCTAGTGAGCAGAGGAGGGGAAAGGCAGGGCTGTGTTTTCCTCTTTGGCTTAAGTCAACTGTTGTGTCCTTCAATTAGGGCAGATAGTTTCGATGCAGAAATTTAGGTTCATCCCTTGCAGCTGTGATTCTTTCCTGACTGTGGATGAATGTGCAGAATCTGGAGCCCTCTGATTTCATATGACAACTCTGGATACAATAATGAGCTTAGAATGAGGCGTGACAACTGCTGCAATGTCTGTTTGTGTTTTTTTCTTACTTTATCTTTTAAAGAAGACGGTTCCAGTCTCTCCAACTACAAACTTAACCAGTGGTGCTGCAAACTGACTTCTTGTTCTACGAGGAGCATGATAACTTGCTGAAAGTGTAAGTTTGATGAGAGAGAGAGAGGTAGGGTATTATTAAGTTATGCTCCTTCCTTATGATTTTTTTGTAATCTCCAAATGAAACGCAGTTGGCCAGATGAGTTTAGTTATAAAAACAATGACAAGCCTTACACTAAGAGCAACCTTCCTATTCGTGTACGACACGGGCTTGTTTCGCACTGGAAGTCAGTGCTGAGAGGTCAGCACTTTCTAGCATTGGACCTGCAGTTTCTAATTAAGAGTTCTGCTGGGGCCTTTGGTGCACACAGAGTTTCCACTGACTTCATTGCAATTGCTCTGGAGCACCCATCATTTGATCCTTCAGGACCACATTGCTGGAGAGGTTCTTCTCCAGCTTGAGTGGGTGGGAAAAGTTTTGCTTTACGTGCTTTTGAGTTTGCCCTGCTGTCCCTAAGTTTGGGTGACATCAATGCACAGCAGAGTATCCGTGTATGTTCCAGGTCTTCCTGCTGCCTGAATCATTCCCTGGCTTCTTTCCCCAGCAGCACCCAATGCAGTTCCTGAACTGTTATGATGACTTTGGTGTCAGAAGTGTCTGACAGCTCAGCAGAGCAAAGGTTGTGCTAAATAGTCTCCTCTTGTTTTTTATTCCCATGACAAATAACTCTGACCTTCGGAATAGTGAGATCGAGAAGTTTTTGTGCTACGAAATGTTACACCCAGTTCCATAAGCCTGGAATCTGGACTAGAGTCAGCCTCCTCCATTTGAGGCTGAACCCTGAATCCTCTCCATCCGTGGAGGTATGATTAACCGATCAAAGAGAGCAGAGAACAGTGAGAAATTCATGGACCTGAAGTCCATTGCTGCTGAACCAGCCCAAATTGTTCCATAAATGTTATTATCTAGAGCTTTGACTGAACTAATAAAATATTACATGCTGTGGAAGCAATGCTTTCGAAACAGCTGAGCCTTAAAAGGTACTATTACAATCCAGAGCTGGTGATTAGCTTAATGATGCTCAATACCAGTGTCATGTTCTTACAATCATCATCTTCCAGTAAGTATCTGTCGACATCGAGACTTGGGAACCTTGTTAGGAAGAAATTCCTCCGTGTGCAGCATCTTCTAGTAGCCCCAGCTTGACACTGTCCCCAGGCTGTTTAGGGTGGTCTAGCTGTCGTCTTTGTGGCAGCAAGGAAAGCCAAGAAGTTCTCAAGGAATGCCGAGATGTCGTGGAAATGGATGACTGTAGAGAGAAAGGGGGCAAGGGTGTGTGGCTGCCCCCAGAAGCTGAGACCTTTTCCAAAACTCCTCGGATTGGATAAATTGGATGAGGAAGCCAAAAGCTCCCTGAGGAGTGAGATTAGGTAAGAGCCCATCCTGCTGTGTAAATGCAGCCCTTAAGGTCTGGCAGCTTTGTGAGGGTGTGCCATGCTGTACATATTTGTATAAGCTCATAAATGCTTTGGAAGATTTTATTACAAATATGGGTAGGAGAGCCTTTGTACTGAGTCTTACCCACCGTGGAGGGACGGAGATCTGGAGACACCTCGCGGTGTTCATCCTTACCTGGGTTTTCCCAGGAATTCACAAAAGCTAGAGGACATGAATGTTAGGAAATGCTGAACATTTCCTCTTTGCACATCAAACTGGCCTCTCTTGACAGTCCTGGTGGCTGATGTCTCCTTTCTTGTACTATTTAAACAAGTGTGGAGCTGGGATACCTCAGGTCCAGGAGAGGATTGTAAAGGGCAAACAAAATAGCCTGCATTGTTGCACTAAATAAACACTTTTTTCTGAAAACCTCTGGTGTTTCCCTGACACAGGCCTTGCTGTTCCTTGGTGACTGGTTTCCGTGAGCACCAAACGGAGCGTGTGGCTGTGGCTTTCTCTTTGGTGTAAGTATCGAGGTAGTTGGCACCACTACAAGAATTTATGCTTCTATATGGCACATTTATTAAAAGCAACCAGAACGCTTTCCACGGTGAACACTTGCATATTGATATTTCTCCTGCAAACGAGGCCAAGGGAGCTGTCGGCTGCAGTTCTGTTTTCTGTCCTTTCTCTGCTTCCTCCAGCCAGCTCTAAGAAGCAAATTGCGGAGCACACGCACAAATTAATAGGTGCAATGTTCTGCTCTAGTTACTTGATCAGAGCACCGAGTAACTAAATACCTTATGCAACCAGGACTGCAGCAGAGTCACCTTCCTACCAAGAGCCTGTCAGGTTCTGGTCCGTCACCGGTACATTTTGTTAGTCTGCGTGTGCCCAACTTGCAGAGCAGCTCTGTGATAAGAGGGATTTGATTTCTCTCTCTCTAAGTTATTTTGCAGAGTGGAAAAATACATTGGGAATGGAGTGGAGTTGATGATATTTCCTGCTTCCAATGTGTGTTTTTTCATGCTGAAAAAGTGCAGAGTGCCAAATGCCACAGTTGGACATTAGTGTTCTTAATCCAGGCAGAAAGATGAAATCTCAGACCTGAGCCCCAGCAAGATAAAGGGATTTTGTACGTTTGTGGTGAGACGTAGAGTCGGGATGGGATTGTGTTTCTTTGCACAACTGAGTCGCTGTGCAGGGAAACGAGAAGTGCCTCTGTGCCTGGGTCTTGATGGGAAGAGTGTCCTGGCAGGAGCGCTCTGTCCTCTACCTTCTCCCAGCTCCTGCTCTTTGCAGTTGCATCCGCTTTGGAGCAGCCCTGCCCTGGGCTCCAACAAAAGGACATTCCCCCCTCCACCACCTCCCAAGCGACCCACGGTGGAGCATTTCTCACACAGGAAAGAAAACGAGTGCTGCAGGGTCAGGAAACTCCTCATTTTTAATCCTGACTTGTACTGGCAGCCCAGGCCAGGCTCGGATGAGTCAGTCCCTCGAGGTCGCTGTCTTTTGTGGGCTTCACTTGCTGGTGTTTTCTGTAAAGTTGCAGCTTTTGGAGAAGCATGAGTTTGTTAGAGCTCAGACTAAATAAGGATGTGGGTTTTTTTTTTTCACCTTCAAAGTTGCAAAGGAAAAACTATGATTGAAATAGTAAAAACAAATATCCATGCAAATACTGATACACAGTCATCTCGATTTTTGGAGCCAGGCTGTAATGTTCCGTTTCTTCTGGTTGCTTATCTTTCTAATGGTGATAAGAAAAAAAATAGTTTGTAAAGAAAATCTGGCATTATGGCCACAGGTATTGGATACGGAAGTTGTGGAAACCCTAGGTTTAATTTCTGTTCCCCGCTCTGTGTTATGAGGGCCCTGTGCCATGGGGGGAAATCCCATCTTCTGATTAATGTATTAGGGAACAACCAGAAAAAAAATCCACCTTATTACACAACCCTGTAGTAGCTGATTAACTTGTTGCACTGTAAAAGTCTTGAAAGAAATTAGAAAGACATTAACCTACTGCACAGTCCGTGCCAGCGCAAGCAAGGTCCGGGCTGAGCAGTTGTGGGTTTAAGTCATGACCAAAAAGGCTTCATTTATGGATTTGTTTACAGGCAAATCTGCGTCCTAGAGCAGCTCGCCGTGGATGGAAGCGCGGTGGCTGCAGGTGACGTTCTCCAGTGTCACCAAGAAACCTGCTGCAAACCGTTTGGGCCGGCTCGTCCCTCCGCTCCAGGTCGCTTTGGGAAGAGCAAGGGGTTAGTCCTGGTCGCAGATGAGGAACTCGGCGGGAGGCAACTTCGCTCGAGGGATTAAGGAGCCCAAACGCAGGGCCTGAGCGTGGCCAGCCCGGGTCCAGCAGGAGCAGAGCTCGGGCCGCTCTTTTAGCTGTGATTTCCATGTGAAAGTAACATGGAGTGTCCCCCGCAGCCGTGGACTCTGCTCTCCTGCCCCTTTTGTGCCTTGATGACAGCAGAGGGAATGTAGCCAGGTACCTGCAGGGCACCAATCCTCTCCGACCCTGCTGCGGGGTGGACAAAACCTCCCGCTGGTTCTGCGGGGCCCTGGGGGCCTCTCCGTGGAAGGTGACTCGAAGAGCCCTGGGTGCTGCAGCGTCCCCCAAGGCAGCCCCTTCCTCGGGACTCCTGAGCCCTTTCCAGGCGCTGGGAACCCCCCAGGATCCCGGCGGGTTCCCCTGGGGCCCCGCTCGCTGCTCCAGCCCCGGCCGCGGCTTCTCCCCGCTCCCCGCCGCTCCCTCGGGGCGGGGGCGCCGGGGGCCGCCCGCCCCCGCCGGGGCTTCGCTGCCCGCGGCCGGGCCCGCCCCGCTCCGCCCGCGCGCGCCGGGGGCGGGGAGCCGCGGAGCCGGCACCGGGACTGGGGCCGCTCCTCCGGCGGCGCCAGCGGGAGCGGCGGCCGCATCCTCGTCCCGTGAGTAGCGGCCGGAGCCGCCCGGGCAGTCGCAGCGGGGTGTCCCGTGGTTCTGCATGGGGTGTCCCCGCGGTTCTGCACGGGCTGTCCTCGGGGTTCTGCACGGGCTGTCCTCGGGGTTCTGCTCGCGCTGTCCCTGCGGTTCTGCTTGCGCTGTGTCGCCGTTCTGCACAGGGTGTCCCCGCGGTTCTACACGGAGTGTCCCACGGTTCCGCTCGCGGGCGCTCAGCGGGGGTTCGTTTCACGCCGCTTTCCGCTGTGCAGGGAAAGCTGCGGTACCGCCGGGGTCCCCCGCGCTGCTCCGCGACCGGCGCGGTTGAGCGGAGCCCCCCGGTGCCCCCCGGCCCCGCGCGGCTCGGCGGGTCCGCGGCTGCTCTCACTCCTCCCGTTAATTCGAAGCCTCTAAGTGTTGGGGCTGGGGCTGATGGAGCCGGGTGCTCCCCGCGGAGCCTCTCAATGCAGGTTGATCCATCCCTGCGCCGCTCTCCCGCTTGCTCCGACCTATTTTCCAGCCCTGTAAACGTCGGGTTTTCCCTGAATCCGCCGTGCAGCGCAGTAGGAAAAGCCAGGCTCGTATTTAACGTGAAAAGAAGGAGGCGACAGGGACTGCGGTGCTGCTGCTCATGCCAGGTCTCCAGTGGGAACACAAGTGTCTAGCGGGCACTACTGGGGCCCATGCTGAAGCTGTAGGCAAGTTTGAAGTGATTGCTGCTTTTTTAGTGGGGGAAATTAAATTAAATTGCCTTTTCCTGGTAATTCTCTAACCCCCTGGGAAGCTGTCGCTAAAGGAAGCGCAGCCTCTCGTCAGTAAACGTCACTCTGTGATGCCCTGCACTTGCCAAAGGCTTTGGAGGTGGGATGCGATCCGCCACCTGGAGACCAGGACACAGAGCTGGGACTGTCCCCATGGTCCTCGGGGACCTGCTGGGACCCTGCAGCTCCACGGTGGCTGCAGGTGTCAGCACCAGGAGGACATGGGTGAACGTGGGGCCCTGCAGCCCCATCGGCGCCGTCCCCTCAGCACAGGGGAACGTGCCCATGAGCTCAACACATCTGTGTGTGCTGCAGTTGAGGAAATCTCATAATTTCTGCTTGCAAAGGGGGCGAAGTTGCCAGGCTTCAACACTGCACACAGGTTTCTTTTTTCTGGCATGCAGAAAAAAAATGTCTGGGATGTGAAACCTGAAGAGGTGCTTGCAGCAACGTGGAGATTTGCATTGCTCTGGTAGATGAACAACTGGAATTGCAGCAGATATGGCCCGGTTCCCAGGGAACGTGTTTGCATCATGTGCATTTGTTGCAGGACACTGAACCTCAAAAACACAAGCATGGGGAGACCCGGCTGTCCGTGCACAGGGAGGCACGAGGGGTTCCCCTCCACACCTGTCTGCTCCACCTGACCTGTGGCTCTTGTTCGTTACAGTGGCTCCTTATCTTTCCTTATGGCAAAAAGTGGTGAATCGGGCAGGACCAGGCAACTCACTGCACAGAGGAGCTGGAGCAAAGAGTGAAATGGTGAGAGCTGGGACAGCCGCAGGTGCCGAGCGTCCTGCCGAGCCGCCGGCGCTGCCTTCCCAGGCCCTTCGGTGGAGCTGGGTTGGGATTTGGGATTCCTGGAGCTGCATCGGGATGGGGCTTGGTCGGGACCGACCAGTGGCCTTGGCCTTGCCTGTTGTTAATCACGTGAGAGAGGAGAGGAATTCGGTGGTGGTGACTGTGCTGCTTTTATTGCGAGTCACAGAAGCCGGGAAACGCAGCCAAAATCTATCGTGTTCCTCAGCCTCTCGCTGGGAGAGATGATAGGAAGCATGAATGGGGATCGCAGAGGAGGAAGGCGAGGAATAAAAGCTGCTGGGACGTCTGAGTCATCCGCCTCCCCGCTGGCATGCGCAGCTCCCTGTTCCCACCGCCACCTCCATGGAGCAAAGAAGATGGAAGATGCTGCGATTCCAGGAGCTCCTCTCTCTGGCTCCAAGTGCTCAGTGGTATTTTAGCAGCTCTTTGCCCTTGAGGCAAGTTTCCTGCCTGCCTAAGCGAAGCGCTCAGTGTCTTTGCTGCGTTTTTTTTGCTTAGTGCACGTAACTGGGCCAATGCCTCCGTCGGGAAGGGATGCGAACTGCCCAAACTAGCCCAAAGAGCTCCAGGAGCTTCGGGAAGCTGCCACGGGATCGGCTTCCAGCCCTGCAAGCCGCGGCAGGAGCTCAGCTCCTCGTGCTGATGAACACCCTGCTCTCCCGCCCGCACCACGTGCAGCTCCGGTGAGGAGGAGATGTCAGGCTCAGCGGGCAGCACATCGACGTTGCCAGGCCTGGAAATATATGCTGGAATCTGCCTCCAGCGCCGGTTTTCCCATGCAAGAGGGGAAGTCGTCTCGCCTGGGGCTGGCCGCACACTCCACGTATCCTTCAGGGGGTTTTTCCTTCTGAACCGGCACCGTTTGGGATCTGCCCTCCACGAAGTCAGCCTGGCCTTCCAGCCTCAGCGCTGCCATTCCCATGCAAAGAGCGTGGGGCCTCATTCCGCTGTCCTGCTTGGGACGTTTGTGGGTGGTGGCTGGAGCAAAGCAGATGCCTGGACGGAAGCGCCCCGGTGCAGAGGGGCCGGCAGCGGGGCGGTTTCCGGAGCTGCTCCGGTAAACGGCGCTTTCCGCAAGGTGCGTGGCCGGTTCATCGTTCCCCAAAAGCGCTGCAGAACCCGAAGGCTTTTCAAACGCTGGCGCCTGTTTAAAAACACTGTGCCCAGAGGGAGCCGAGCAGCCCGAGCCGCGGGCCAGAGCCAGCGCTTCCCACGGCTGATCCTGCTGCCGTTGCCTGGAGGAAGAGGATCCACCTGTGGTTCCTTCCCACAAAACGCAGCTTGGCGCCACTTCCCAGCGAGGTTCTGCACCCTGGTGGCACCTGCAAAGCTCTGCTGAGCCTTGCGTTTCTCCCCAGGAACGTGTAAAACTGCAGCGAGTTTTCTGAGGATGCTGACGAGGAGCTGAGTTAACCCGGGAGCAAAGTGGCCTTTTCTCAAATGTTGCGGAGCAGGGTTCACTTTAGCCATGGAGACGGATACGGTCCCCAAGAGCAAGTTGCTTTTATCGGTGGTTCATTTGAGGGGAGCCGCTGAACTAGCTTTGTCTGCTGGAAATGCAGCCTGTGGACCGAGGGATCTATGGTAAACAGAGCCATTTAGCAGCAGAACCCGCCTGAACGAGCGCAGCACATCGAGCTGCACATTCGAACGGGAGCGCAGCAGAGCTTTGGCTCTGCGGCAGTGCAGAAAACGACTCAGGCTGGTCCTGTTCCCTGTCCCGCTCGGCTCTGGCTCGTCCTGTTCCCTGTCCCGCTCAGCTGTGGCTCATCCCGTTCCCTGTCCTGCTCAACTCAGGCTTGTCCTTTTCCCAGTCCTGCTCAGCTCTGGCTCGTCCCGTTCCCTGTCCCGCTCGTCCGCACACAGCCCTGCCCCGGAGGAGCCGCTCGCTGCCGTGCGGGTGCGTTTGTGGGTGCCTTTTGCCTAACAAGGTCCACGTGAACACGTGCGTCTGCCGCCCGGCGAGCTGAGGGTCCTTGGCCCTCTGCAGATAGAGCCTGCGCCGTGCGGACCGACTGTCCCGGGGCTTTTAGCAGGGCTGTCGCTGCGTAAAAGAACTGCCTGGAGTTTAAGCAACTTTCTCTGCCCCAGCAAGGGAAAAAATGCATTTAATGTGCGTTTTAGCAGCAGCTAGGCCTGGAGAGCTCGTGCCAGAAGCTGAGATAAGGGTGTGTGCAAAGGTGCTGCTCCGGGATCAGGCTCCGCGCTCGGCACAGAGCCGCATTGTCCGCCCCGGGCTCCTGCCAGCCGCTCCGAGCACGGATTTTCCCCCTTCCTCCCTCTAGGACCTCATGGCACGTTGTGTTTTTGTTGCTTTTTGAAACTTGCGGTTGGTCCCCAAACCCGGGCGCTGTTCCCACTTCCCATGGCTGGTTGTGCTGCTGCAACGCGGGCCAGGATGGAGCTGGATGGAGCCCATTTGGGCTCCGCACGGTTTGGTGGTTCATGGGGAGTTGAAGCTGAATTTATGACTCTGATACCCGCTTCCTTTGCCTGTGAAAGCCCCATTGACTCCCCTCACCTGGAAAACAGCAGGGAATAATAAAATGCACCAGCTCGAGCTGCTACGGGTTGCTGGAGATTAAACCAAGCAAACCTGGCTATAGAGACCAGGACTCTTGGGCCACCCGGGTCTCCTGCTGAGGCTGCAGCAGAGCCTGAGCCCGGCTGCATTCAGCAAACGGGGGGAGCTCCACGCTCAGGAGGGTGTTTCGCTTCTCTCTGAGATAAGAGCGATTCTGCTGCTTTCAACAAGTGTTAGGTTTTCTGTTTCATACGGTCAGATAGCAAAGGAGGAGTCATTTGTGGAAGAGAGATCCTGGACCAAAATTAATACATATTCCTGCTGGAGAAGCTGTTGGTATCCCGCTGGAGACTGCTTTCTTCTGGGGGGCAAAACACAGATTTTTGGGCATCTTTCTAAGCAGCACCTGCCTTCCCGGGGGGAAGGCATCACTTGAGGTCTGGTTCTTATGGGAGAGCTGAAACCAGCCTCCGTGTGCCCTGTCCCCGGCAGCGCAAGGTGACGGATCGGCTCCGGTCCCGTCTCGCCGCACGTGAACGCGGCCATTCAGCTCCGAGGGCGCCCGCGGAGCGGGAGGCAGGAAGGGTTGCTAAGAGGGGGCATTGCTACCAGCTGCCAAAACAACCCGTACGCCGGAGCTGCCGCCGCGTTTTGAGTGGAAACGTGCCCAAGGGTTGAGTCCGTGGTGATATTTCCAGCTCCGTAATACGGGCATGCAAAAACCCGGAGGGGCGCGCGCGGCCGTCCCCGGCGTGTGTGCACAGAGGGACGTGCGCGCCGTGCGTCATGCAGCAGGAATGTCCCGCGAGGGCCGGACCAAAGTCCACCTCTTCTCCCCGGCTACGTCGCTTTTATTGAGCGCTCTTCGGCGTTCCCGGGTTTCTCTTTCCAAGCAGCGCAGGAGTCGGGATGCAACCCGGGAGGCAGGAGGTTCCCGTGGGATTCACCGGCCTTGGCTGGCCCTTGGGTTCCCCAGCGCCGGGCACAAACCTGCTGGCTCGTGCGATGGGATCGGAGCAGAGGCTTCCCATGGGACACGGGGGACCCCAGGCCGCTTCGCTGGCTCATTGCTTCTCATAAACTCAGTGAACATGCAAATACAGGAGGAAAATTTCAATGTTTTTCTTTTTTTTTTTTTTCGCTTTGCATCTTAGAGTGTTATGACTTGTAGGACAGACTTGTTCTTTTGGAAAACAGGCAGTTTCATGGACAACAACATGTTCTGGTGACAGGTGACTCATAACTCACCTTCACCAGGCTGGCTTGAACTAGACACAAGTTTTCAGGGCCAGGATCCTCCAGAAACCCTGGGTAAAAGCCACGCCGTCAGCTGCAAAGTGCTGCTTTCCCAATCGTTAACCAGATGTTTGAATGCATCTTAGAAAGTCACCTCTGAGACTGCAGTTCTCTTCATTACTGCTTTCTTTCCACTTAATCTCCTGGCTCCTCTGTATCTTGTACCATGCAAAATTAAAGCTATTAGGCACAAGCCACAAATCCACAACATCCCAGAGGAGCACAGAGACACTAGTGCAGTCTTGCTTGATGTGTATGTGTGGGGGAGCCCCTAATGGGGGAACTCGGTTGCAATATCAAGTGTGGCAAAGAATAATTTCATTTAGGGCTGGTAGTTTGTGAGGATTGGCTCTGCAAAGCCAGGAGCTGGAATGGTTTCAGGGCTCTGTTTGAAGTGGTATTCACACCCTCCTCAGACTGAAGGGCTCTTTTAATGGCTAAGGTTGCCGGCCACCTTTAGGAAAACATGGGAAATACTTAAAAATCAGCAAGCACATGGGCTGCTCTTTCTAGAACTAACAGTTTATGCTCCCAAAATGCAGTGACAGGGAGATTTTCAGCTGTCCACGGCAGCCTTGTCCTCTTCCTCCTCTGTAACAGACCTGAGATGACGCTCGAGGTTGCTGCTCTTCCCAGGCTCGCATGTCCTTTCTGCCATGGGCACATTGCCAGGTGTTTTCTGCCTGCGGGGCAACCACTGTTTGCCAGATGACTCCTGGAGCTCTGTTTTATGGGAATCAACTGTGTTTCTTCCATGTTAGACCAACAAATTTGGTTCTATAGAGGAGCTGTTAAACCCTTCTGTGATATAAGCATTTCTTGCCCCTTTAAAGTATTTTAAACACTTTAATTTCAAGTATTATTGTTTGATTTGCTTGCTTTGCTAAGCATCACACTTCCCACAAATGAGAAGCACCTTGTTCTTGAAGCAGGGATTCAGTAATGGGAAAACTTTCCGTTTTTGTGACCCTGTCCTTGGTTCTTCTTCCACAGCTGAGCCAAGATGACGACGGCCGCGCCGCCGCTCAATAACACCCAGTTCCCAGCAAATGTGACCACAAAGAACCAAGAACAAAGTCTCTATCAAAGTAAGAAAAATAACGGGGTGACAAGTTCTTGTTCCTGTGCTCTAATCACCACATCTTGATTAGATCAGTCCAAGCTTCCAGGCACCCCTCGGCTCTTGTATTTGTTGAGTATAAATGACACAAAGAGGTATTTTTGTATCCTCTAGTTGTTTTGTGGCCCCTGAACGCTCTGGGTTTCAGCGTAGCCTTCCCCTTCCCTTCGTGCTCTCCAGTGTCATGTCCCAGTTGTCCCCCTGAATAAGAAATAACAAAGTGCAGCTTTTTAGTGAGGAGCTAGAACTTTGCAAACTTCCAACATCACGATGGCAACTTTTAAAATAAGCCTTTTTTTTCCTTTCTGCTTCCCCGCTAGGTTCTGGGGCAATAGTTGCTGCCATCGTAGTAGGAGTGATTATTATTTTTACAGTGGTTCTGCTCATATTGAAAACCTACAACAGGTAAGTGGCTGAAATTCTTCCTCTGGCATTGGGTTAGACTTGCCCTGACGTTCACTATTTGCTATCCCTGGGATGAAATCCTGCTTTTCCTTCCTCTTCTCACATTCGCCATGGGAGAGGCCACAAATGCCAGCACCGGTGGCACTTTCCTTTTTCCTTTCACAGACACATGAGAGTGAAGCGAGAGCTGGAGCCCAAAAGCACCAAACCCGCCATTCCTCCCGCCTTAGGGCACAAGAGCAGCACGACGCAGCCGCCGCCGGCCACCTTCATCCCTGTGGATATCCACATGCAGAGCAGGTAACTGGGAATACCCATCCCGTCGGCGAGGGAGAAGAGCTGGCAGCCCAACACACTGGACCTGGGAGCCCCCAGCAAAAGCGCTGCCTTTGGAGCAGCGTCGCCCTGATATTTTTGCCTGTACATTGAAATTCGTCCCGTTTTCCCTCCTTGGGAGGAAAAGCAAAAGGCCTGGACTGTTTTTGCATGGCTGAAATGGGTCGGTGAAGGCGTTTGAACCACCAGAAACCAGGCAAAGGGGTTTCTTACGGACATCTGAGCGTGGAATGAGCAAGTGAAGCCCCTTTGCTGGACGGGAAGGGGCACGTTCCTCTCCTGAAGCCCGCCTTGTCCTGCTCAGTTCCATCTTTCTCCTTCCAGCAGAGACTGGGAACAAATAGGAAAAAAACCTGCGACTCTGATTGAACCGGGGTTTGCTAAGACTTATGTGAAGCAAGTCTGGAGTGTATTTTATACACGATGGATAATCTGTGAATTATCAAAACTGTATTTATCTCTATTCATCTTTCCTATTTCTAATAACATATATGTATGGTTTTAGATAAAAAAAAAAGTTACTTTGTGTTTGAAGAATTTTTAAAATGTTTCTATAAACTTGGTAACCTACCAGTGTCCACAAGAATCCTCTTTGTAAGCGTTTTCACTCCGATGCCAATAATTGCTCTAAGTTCATTACTGGAATTCCATTAGAATATTTTGTCTTATACAAAAACTGAGAAGTTCTTGCATTGAAAACATAAAAATGGAAAGGCAGGATGAATCAAATGAAGCTTCATATGGCTCCTTTTTTACAATTCACTTCCTGAAATACTTGTTCTGCAGAGCAAATTAACGTAGGACTATTTTTAGATTTTTTTTTCCTAAAAAAAGTAACTAAAAGTGATGTTGTTTTGCAAAAGTGATTCTTGTGGGCGTAGAGTAATGCAACAAAACAAGAAATCCCAAGAATATTTTGCAGCCCACGGCGGGTGAACACAGAGCGCGTTGTCTGCGTTCTGCGGCCGGAGCCCGCGCTGCCCGGAGAGACGGGAATGGGGAGGAAGAAGCCAAGGAAGCCGAATCCTCTCTCCACCAGGAGGACGTGAGGTGTTGGGAAGTGTCGTCTCCATCCTTGGACACCTTAAACCTTATGGAATTGCTTGCTGTAGCGGCAAGACAAAGTGTGAAATGAATAGAGGGAACATCTTAGTCTGGATTTGTTAGGGGTGTCTTATGTTTTAGGCTAGCTCCAACCTGTTGAAGACCTCAGTAGAACTGTTGCGGGGTATTTTAATGCCTTTTGGAGAGCTCGAAGGAGGTTCTTTTTGGCTAATTTAACTGATCTCAAGGAGCCTGCAGCAGATTTTCTTTGTCTTGCAGCCACTTGCTTGCTGTCCTTCCCAGCGCTGTCACGAATCCCGGCTCCCTTCACTCTGAAATGACAGGGATTAAAAAAGCTGACAGATCTCAGAGCGAAGTGGTGACTGACTGGAGAAATTCTTTTCTTAATTTCAAGATGTGAAGACATCTCTTGGACAGGTCACCTTTACTAGCTGGTATTTTTGTGCAGAAAGTAAATGAAACCTCAATTACTTTTTCTTTTTTAATATATGGAGCTGCAGCACAGTTTCTGAATTCCAAACTAAATATTAGGACAGCTGTTTGTGAAGTTTCTAAACCCTGCTGTAAATATTTTACTTTTCCTAGTTCACTGACTTATTTTGGTGGCAGGAATGATTGATCTGATCATTCAGAAGGAACTGCAGAAGCCAATGGAATTTTTCTAAAAGTGTAAAGGAGTTGGCTTGGCCCAACTCTTTTTTTCCCCAGAATATTTTTCCCCAGAATATTCCACTGTATAAAGAACTTAAGATCTTTAGAAAAGATAAGTTCTGCCTTACTTTCATTTTTAACACTGTTAGACAGACCTATTTCTGGCAAGTTTTGTTGACTTCACATTTACAGAATTATTCTAGTAAAACAACCTAGATTTTACTTTAAAATTTAACTAGCATAACACCAGCAGTAAGACCTTTTTGTTTCGATGGGTTTATGCTGGCACAACCTGCAGATGCGAGGTGGGGGAGCACCCCATTTCACAGCAGTGAAGTTTATTTTACTGGCCTGAGTCGGAGTACGCGGTATTTCCACAAGCACTTCTGTACCAACGGAATTGTTTTACTTTCAGGGAGAGGGAAGAATTACTACTTTGACCACATTAATGTTGCTTAATCGGCAAATTCCAAAGTGTTCTCTGTTTTACCGGTAAAATTTGTCATGTATTGGGCTGGGAGGCCTCCCCAGCCCATTCTAAATCCAGCAAAGTCAGCAATAGCCCGAGTTAACGCTGACCCAGGGAATTCATCTTTGTAGAAACAGAGAGCACTGTATTTCCCCAGCACTGCCACTCTAATCCTTGTGTAATTTGCTCTGGAGTTAACAGTTTTCCAGGAACAGACTCCACCTGCAGCAGTAACCACTATGGCACCTGCTCTGTCTAGGCACTTGGCCTCTCATTTTTTTTTGGAAAAGTTCCCACGTAGCTGCCTTTGCACCCAGGTCTGTCACCGGGAAAATCGGAAGATAAAAATCTCGAATTAATATTGCCAATTGGTCCATGAAATGAATGTCAAACTGCCAGCTTTGGGGAGAACAGGCAGTGTCAGCGTTGTTAGCGTCAGCGTCATTAATTGCACAAAATGATCGCAGATAATCCATGACACCGTGCAAACCGATACAACGTGGAATACTTCTCCTGTGGCGCTGCAGGGTCTGCGTGCTCTGAGAGCCGCTCTTGGTCGTGCAGTGCCTCCACGTGGCTTCTTGCTTATTTTTTTTGCCTAGCGATTCAATACAAGCAGACAAGCTTTCCGTCTCCTTACTCCGTCCTGTGGATAATGCAGGAAAGAGGCTTCAATTTGACATCCAAGCAGTGAGAATATGAGTATCTCTAGATGGGGAGATCCATGGCTCCTTTATTTTCAAGAAGACACCCCTAAACCCACCCATTCCCCACATGTCTGCGATAGAAAGTTGTGTGTTTTACTTACACAGGCACAAACAAGTTTTATTTGGACTGGAAGGAAACAACTCTTCCTAAAGAAACAGATGTATGGATTTATTAAATACTAGCCCTGGTTTCTGTATGAAAGGTAGTTTTGTATTAAACTACTGAGGGGCCTGGCCTGCTCTATAGGAGGCATCAGAGTCAGTCCCCAGGGCCACGGAGGTTCCTGCTCTGCTAAGGGGGAAACTGCTCGTGGGCAGAACCCCAGTGCCGGCCCGGGGGGTGGCTCCGGTTACACGGGCTTGGCTCTGGTGATGAGGGACCGCCCCTGGCGACGCGACGGGCCCCTCTGGTGACGGGGGGGAGGCTGTGGCGACAGAGGGGTGGCTCTGGTGACAAGGGGGCGGCTCGTGACAGCGGGGTGGCTCTAATGACGCGGGGCTGCCCCTGGCGACGCGGCGGGCGGCTCTGGCGACAGGGGAGAGCCCGTGGCCCCTCACGGAACGGCCGCAGCCGCCATCGCCTCACGCGAGTCCCGCGCGAGCGACACGCGCGTCACCCTCTCGCGAGAGACGCCCCCTACACCCCCACCCCGCCGCAAACGTCCCGCATTCTGATTGGCAGCCTCCAGCGCGCGCACCTACCCCCCGAGGCCACGCCAGCCAATCGCTGCGCGCCGGAGAGCCTTCGCGGCGCGCGCCGCCCCGCCCCTGCGGCCCCCGCTGTTTGCGTGCCGTGCGCAGGCGCGCTGCGCCCCTCCCCGCGGCGGGCGGGCGCGCGAGGGGGCTCGCGGGCGCGCGGTGCACGCCGGGACGGGGAGCGCGCCGCGAGCAGGCGGAGGCGGAGGAGGCAAGATGGACGCGGGCTTCTTCCGCGTAAGAGCCGGCGGGGCGGGCGGGCGTGCGCCGGGCCGGGGCGGCGGAGCCCCGCGGGGGGCCGCGCGGTGGGGCCCGGGCTGCGGCGGCTCCGCGCGCTGCTGCTCGGCGCGGCCGGCGGCGACGCCGCTGTGGTCGCGCTCCCCTGCGGAGCGCCGCCGTGCCCCCCGCCCCCGCCCTGCGCAGGCTCCTGTGAGGAGCCGCCGCGAAGAAAATGGCGGCGGGAAGGAGGCCGGCGCGGCCGGGCCCGGCGGCGCGGCGGGGCTGGAGGCGGTCCCGAGCGGCCTCGCGGAGCCGGCGCTGCGCTCGCTGCGGAGCCCGGCCGCCCCACGCTACCCGCGGGGCGGGCAGCGAGCGCGGCGCTCGCCCGGGCGGCCCGGCCCGGCTCGACGCGGCAGCGCGGCCCGGGGCTTCCGCCGCGCGGCGCCCTGGCTTCCTGCGCGGGGCCTCCCGGGCCGCCTCCCGAGCAGGAACCCGGCGGCCCCGCGGCCCGAGGAGCAGCGGGAGCGAGCGCTGAGGGGCAACGCGGGCTGAACCTGCCGCTGCCCTGCCTGTCGCCTTCGCCCGAATAAAGAACAGCGCCATATGCAGGGGGAAGCCGCAAAACGTGCCGCACATAGGTCACTAGGTGCTTTCAAAGCACAAAGAGGAGGGTTTTTTTTTCCTTTTTTTGTTTAGCTTATTTTTTTGTAGTTTTTTTTTCCTTTTTGTTCTTAGAGAATCTTTAATTCTTAAAAAACAACAACAACAAACAAACAACAGCAACAAAAAAGCAAAACAGAAGAAACACGGGGGATATTTCTTCCCAACCTTTTATCCCACTAATTGGAATGGATCTACTTTCTATAGGGAATATATATTTTTTATTTATAAAAATATGTGCATATATATATTTTAGTTGCTTTGCTTACGGTAGTGGAAAGGAAAGGCTATTGTGGTAATTCCCAGATAGTAAACAAATTAGGGCAATGTTAAGGAAAGAAGAATATAACAATAACGATTTTTTGGAGGCTTGCTTAACAGTTTTGAAAACTGATAAATCTGAAACTGTCTAAACTTGTGTGTCCAAGATTAATTCTGTCATTCAGCCCCATTGTTTTATATTCCTTGAGCTTGGATGATTTTGAAGCATGACGACACATATATCGCTTACGTGTAATTCAGCTACTAACCCAGTAAAAACACCTACATGTTACGGGTTACAAAAGAAGAAGCTGAAGAGAGGAGTAGTTAGAAGTTAAATCAACAATTGTCCTTTCTCTTGCAGTTGTTTAAAAGTATCTTAACCAGCTAGATGTTGCTGGTGAAATTACTGAGCTGAAAAGCTCTGAATTAGAAATTTAGTATCTTTTTCAGTCTCCTCTGTGAATGGTGACTGTGTGTGTGTTTTTAAAGTAGCATTATGGCACTAAAACACATAGCAGTAAACTCTTGTTGCAGTTTTTTTTTCCTTTTTTTTTTAATCTGGGGTTAGAAGAAATTAAAGCTCTTGTAGAAAGAACTGTGTCAAAGCAGCAATTTCAATTCACCTACCAAGAAGGCTGCTGCTGTTAATGCTTTCTGCTCTTCATGCTTCTGTGAAGTTGTCCATGTTTATTATTTTGCCTGGAAGTTCCAGTTGCATTGGATTCTGGCCTTACTGTTGCCCTGTGTTATAAGCTGGTTAAGCAAAATTTCACTGCTTTTTATTTCCCTTTTGGGTGGGAGAAGAGCAGGGGGCTTTTTTTGCTTTCAAAGGATGTTAGTTTCTAGGATCATCTTACAAATACTGTGTTTGTTTCCAGAGTGTAAGCCACATAGATTGCAAATACTAAAACAACTTTTTAAAAAGGATTCCTATGTGCCAACAGGTTAAGAGTTTCAACTCCCTTACAGTATTTTGTGATTTTGCAGCAACTCAGCTTGCCATTTCAGACTGCTTTCTGATCAAGAGAGGTGGTCACTTTAGATTTTTGGAATTTTCTCTTATTTACTACTCTCCAGTTCCTGTTGCTTATATGTACCCCCCTTCTCCTGTGGGTAGGAAACTGCATTTATTAAACTTCTATGCTTCGAAGCACTTGTGTTGGTAGTTTCCTGAATAAGTTTCAGGTGTGAACTGTGGGTTTGTTTTGAAATGTTTACAAGTCATTGGTTATTTGGATGCAGTTCTAAACACACAGCTGTGTATGTGCAGTTCTGTTTAATTCCACACAAGGAAAGTTTCCAGAACTGGACTTTCAAGCCTTTCAGTACTGAATGACTTGCCCTATAGTTTCCGTTCATGGAAGTGGAACGGTGAACTTTAACGGAGCCTATTCAATAAAACAGTGTGCTCTGAAGTCCTGCAAACTCCATGTTGGCTAATTCACCTCAGAGAAACATACCCAAAGCATTGATAGATATGACATCTTGGGCAGAGGAAAAAGAGCTTATTCCTTCTGAGGAGATTGCTATGGAAGAGACCCAAGCTGGAAATCACAATTTGAAGCTCTTCAAATTTGTGAGGAGTTTTCCAGGGAGATTATGATTAAGGTGTCACCGTAGAGCTCGGAAGTCTGTTTATC